>NC_143552.1:76680312-76991875 GCF_054136105.1 Typopeltis vanoorti | reverse complement strand
GCTTTGGGGATGCTCGCTCGTGAGGGGTGGGGATACTAATTCGCCCCCAATCTCGGGGGGGGTTCTTCAACGTCCAGAAGGACGCCATGGGACGTCTAATAACGGTGGACTGGAAGTATGGTGGCCGTACCATCCGGCTTGTTGCAGTATACGCCCCGAACAGCCCATACCACAGAAGCGGTTTCTTCTCTGCCCTTGAAAACTACCTCTTGGGAGCAGAATACCTAATAGTAGCCAGGGACTGGAATTGTGTGGAAGACACACGTTTGGACAAAGTAGGCGGGAACGCAAACTCCGGAACCGGCGGAACCGCCGCTCTAAAAAGATGCTGTGTAAATTTTGATCTCGTCGATGTCTGGAGGAGGAATAACCCATCGAAGGTAGAAACAACGTAGTGCCGCGGCCAGATATCGATGAGACTAGATACGGTGTACGTGTCCCAAAACTTGGAACAGTATGTTCAAAGGACATGTCACAGCACACAACATGTCAACAGACCACAAATTGGTCATTTTAAAAATTACACTCCCAGAGGTTATGGAAACAGCCAGAGGTCCTTGGAGGCTTCCTCCTAGCTTTCCCAGTCTTTTAGTGACCAGCTACAGAAACTCTGTGATGAATGGACAAACATCAACTGGGACTGGGAAAACTGGCTGCACTTTAAGTGGCAGGCTAAGGAACTGTTTCAAAAATGTGGGCGCGATAGGGTCTACCAACAACGTAAATGGCTGAGGGATCTCTACAGGGAACTCGGCTGGTACCGGTCAAGTGAACGGAGCGGAGTTCCCTGCGGACATCTTATCAGACAGGTAGAAATAGAGCTGCAGCAAGAGCGGCAGAGTAGAGTCGATGACCTTGACTTTCGCACGAGACTCTATCTCAGAAATTTGGAAACACCCTCCGCCGCATTCTATAATCAACAACGGGTGGCAGCAAACGATGAAAGAACGATTTACCAGAGAAAGGCCAGATTCTAAATTCAACCCATGAAATACTCCATCACTTTCATCAGCAGTATCTCGGCATCTTCGCTGACCAGCAGGGCACGGATGACTTCAGTGAGTGGGACGTCAAACGTTTTCCTGAGCATCTTAGCACCCTGCATGACAGGCCGATAATTGCAGCTGAAATAAAAGCCACGTGCAAAACGATGAAGACAAAAAAGACCCCAGGGCCAGATGGACTGGGGATAGAATTCTATAGATCTATCTGGGACCTTGTACTGCCAGCACTAGTAAAGATCTTTAACGAATTCCTCACTTCGGGAAACATCCCCGAGGAATTCGCTAATAGCTATACAATCTTTATCCCCAAAAAAAAGACCGAGATCGGACCTTGTCAAATAACTGGCGTCCCATCTCCTTAACTAACCTAGACTATAAACTTTCACAAAAATTATCTGTACACGCATTAAGGGCGGAATAGAAAACATAATAACAAGTTCACAGGTTTATGGAATCCCAGGTAGATCTATGGAATTTAATCTCTTCCTGCTAAGAGACCTAATCAGACTGGCCAAGGGAAAAAAAATACCCCCTGGCACTTCTCTCCACCGACCTGGAAAAAGCGTTCGACAGCGTCAGCCACACGTACTTAAGGACACCCTAAAAAAAGTAGGCATAGGCCCGAGACTTCGGCGTACAATTAAACATGTACGCAGAGGCTTCGACACAACTGTCTATTAATGGGTTTCTGACAGAACCAATCCATATAAAGAGAGGGGTTAGGCAAGGCTGCCCACTAAGCCCCCTTCTCTTTTCCCTAGCATTAGAACCCCTCATCAAAAGAATAGAGAACACCCCTGCAATTAATGGTATTCCACTGCCCCAAGTCTCCAAACAGTGCAAAATAGTAGTATATGCAGATGATGTAGAGGCCACACTCAGAGACTCTGAGTCTATCTTCATCTATCTTGACATACTGCAAAACTTCAGCATAGTCAGTGGTCTCCGAGTTAATGCACAAAAAACCAAAATCAAAAATTTTGGAAATTTCCATAACACCGGACTTCCCTACGGTTTAGCGCTGCATACGCAGCCGCTAACAATACTAGGAGTTACCTTTTCTGAGTCGCTAGCTTTACCAGTTAAAAAATTACAGGAAATAAGTACGGAAAAGATAAATCTATTCAAACCGACCTTTTTCTCCTTTTATGGCAGAGCCACAGTGATAAAAACAATCATTACCCCAATGCTGATGCACACAGTCAATATCACAGGCATCACACTGCTACAAGAAAACCAATTATCCAAAAAAACTCATAGATTTCTTCTGGAATGAAAAAAAACATGAGGTTAAAAAACAATACCTGCAACTAAAATATGAAGAAGGGGGGTACGCTCTGCCTGATCTCAAAAGCTTGCTTTATGCAAATACATTCAAAACCGTACGGAAGGCCTTAAACTCAAACCATATTTCAGGCCTCCTAATTAGATATTTTATACGACTTTTCCTCCTCCTCTTTGGAACCACGGACTATGCTGGACCCCGTGCAAGGGTTGTGCCCAAGTAGTACCGCACACTAGTAAAATCACTCACAGTACTTAGAGACAAAGGAACAGAAATCCTCACACACAAACCCAAAGCAGTATACTGGGATTTCTTCCAACTCTCCAGGCATGATACACCAAACCTCGGGACAATGAAATTCTGTTTAAAAACATCAAGAATAGCTGGGGACAGCCTTTTCATCGGGATCTGGCCTGGCGAATAGCTTATGGGCGGCTCCCGGTGAAACAGGTTAAATCTAGGTACGTACCCAGTCCGTGCGATCCCTTTTGTGATGTCTGCCGGGGCGTGGAAACGGTGGAGCATTTCTTTTATTTTTGCCCACCAGCTCAATGCGTCTGGCAAAGACTGAGCACAGCACTGGGAATCCTGATGCTATCACTAGAAGAGGTCATACACCTGCAATTCCCGCCACCAGTCAACAAGACCCAAAAATTTGCCATTTTTTTAATTAACGTTTTAAAGTATCACATCTGGAAGGTACGGAAAAAATCCCAGGTACAGGACGCAAATTTAATGTACGCAGGAATAAGGAAAGGTTTCTTTTTTTATCTTCCTAAATTTCTTGTGCAAGAGAGACATCTACTAGGCGACTTTAAATTTGTGAACAAATACTGCAAACCACCGAAAATGTGCTTTCTTATACAGGGATGCATCAAGCCCTGTATATTTCTTTAGTATCTCCAAAACTCCACCTAACTCTCCCTAGGAAAAGTAACAACCACTCTGTTCTTCCTCGCCACAAAGCTTTTGCCGGCATGGTTTCCTTTACTCCAAATAAGGGGGGGTAGATCTGAGAACCCGGGCTGTGAACGCTTACTGTGAGGCGGTGCTGCTCCTTGTGAGCGGCATCTCCTGGGCCAGTCTTCTACCCTAGTCTAAGTCCCAGTGGTACCAGGTCTGTAAGTTCCTTATTTTGTTCCCTTTCAGTTCAACTGACCGGACCTTAAGTCCTTTAATTTTTATGTAATTTAAAAAAAAAAAAATGTTCTTACTGAAAATACTGTTTTCAAAACAGGTCAATGGATCTCCTTCATAGATAACTGACAAAATTATTAAGGATAAATTTATAAGTGAACTTTAGTCAAAATTTTTATGGTTAAATTTTCTTTTTTTTTGAACAGATAAATTGAGAATATGTGTCACAGACCAATTAGCTATATATGGCTAAACAGGTTGACTGAGGCCTCTTTTACCTCCTACTATCCTACTCTATCTTTCATTATTCTCCTCTCTTACTGTTTGCTGACCCTCAGCATGCTTTATTCTCCAAAAGCCTATGATGAGAGACATGAACTCCCATTCGACCTCAATGAAGGTCGAATCTAGTCTGGGTAGTGGCCCTTCCCTTAATGCATAATATTAGACATATCCGCAAGGAGATGTGTTTTGCATTATAGGAGAGACTGAGATAGGAGTGTTGGTAGCTTGCTCCACCTTTGCAACGAGTTGCCTTGGTGTTGTACCACCTTACCCCCAGTCCTGAAGATACTTTCAGGCGCAAAGTTTGTTTGCTCACACTTGGATAAAGGATTAAACTAATTTTATTATGCTCTAAACAAGTGAAAAATAAACTTTCAAAGTACAGCTAAGTATTTTTTAGGACAGTTTATATCACGATGATATAAACTGTCCTGCCTGGTTGGCCTCCAGCCAAAAGGCTGTGGGTTCGAATTCCGCCAAGGGTATGGATGTTTGTGATTGTCTGTGAAAATACTAGTGTTATTGGTGGTGGATGGTAGATCGTGTTGGTTTAGGTGATGATGGTAGTTGTGGTTCATTGTAGTTGGTGGATTTGAGTGGTGGAGAT
Source organism: Typopeltis vanoorti (assembly GCF_054136105.1). Lineage (NCBI taxonomy): Eukaryota > Metazoa > Arthropoda > Arachnida > Uropygi > Thelyphonidae > Typopeltis > Typopeltis vanoorti. The sequence goes on along the minus strand of NC_143552.1, from coordinate 76,987,557 downwards.
GGAGAGTTGTGGAGTAGGTGCCCCCCCCCCCCCCTTTCGACGAGTCTTTGGACTCCCTGGTGGTGTCACATAATAATAATAGTTACTTGGTTATTTATTTTTTTACCCAACTGTTACGTATATCTTATCTGATGATACTGTATTTTAAAATATATTTTATTCCAGTGATTCCAAAGCTGTTTATCGTAATTGACTGCTGTTGCTTTTTTGAGTTGAAATATTACAACTTAAGGATCCAAAGAGGAATGCTGCAAAAATTAGATTTGTATTGCATAAGCTACTGCTGTTTGCAGATTGTCTCAGTTTTGAAAACAACATGGAAAGGACTTTGTGTTAATATATTTTTGATGTATTTGTCAGTATTCATAATTGTGTGTTGGAAGGAACAGACACTGAAGTTTGATATTTTTTTTCTGTTTTTGTTGAAGTAATTCTACTAATTCTTGGATTTAGTAGAATTAATTTTTAGCCTTAGTTGCTTTTGAGTCAGAATGGAAGTGTTCTGGAACATTTGTAAATTCTCAATTGATTTGGCACTTAAGGTATGTGTTAGGAAATTTGTGTCAAAGTTCATAGAGAACTGTTCATAAACATGCACCATTCAAAACTTTAAACAGAAAGAGTGTCAAGACCTTTCCCTCTAGATTCCAGTAACATGATATTATTGGAAAAGTTTTGCTTGGAATTGGAAGTCCATCTAATAGTGCTGATGATTTAACTCTATGTATGAAGATGATATATAGATACTTGCATATCTACTAGTATTTTGGATACATAAATGTTGTAAGATTTTTTCTAACAGTAAGGTCAGACATTTTTGAAAAGTATGTGGTGTTCAAAACTAGCAGTTTAAGTGACTTTTCATATGACATCTGAAGGAAAATATTTGCCTTAATGGTATTTACATTCTTAATACAGCCAACATAGATTTCTTTGAAAAGTGGTTATACTGTTCAGTTTTGTAAAATAATATTTAGGAAAGTTTTAGTAATGTTGACTATACAGGTGATTTTTCTGCAGGACATAAATGGACTGGTGATGCACAATGTGTAGAATCTTCCAGGCAAGTTATCCCCACCTTCCAATGGCATGGCCTGTTTTTATGAGTGAGGTTTCTTTGGTATTGTGATTATTGTTGCCTTGTATGAATATCTTCGCTAGTTGGAAGACACACTGGTGTCCAAAACCTAAGAACAAACATTTTTGAAGATTACAGCTGCAAATTCAGACGAATCAGCTTGTGGCAACTTGTAACTGATGATCAAAAATGTTTGTTCTTAGGTCCAAAACCTAAGAACAAACATTTTTGAAGATTACAGCTGCAAATTCAGACGAATCAGCTTGTGGCAACTTGTAACTGATGATTTTGGGTGGAAAGTAGTACACAAAATTTTTGAATTGTATGCAGAAGTGTCATGTGGTGGCACTGAACAGGATAAAAGGCTGCACTAAGCGAATTGTTTTTGAAGGAAGCTCTTTTATGAAGAAATAAAGTTGCAAACTTGGATGTCTTGTGATGTCTCAAAGACATCACTTGGGTGATTTCATGCAGGGAAGAATTATTGGAAAACTTCAAGAAGACTGCAGAATTATTGATTTTGCCAGAGAGTTTGGAATCTCACATAACGTGGTATCCAGGCTCTGGCAGCGTTTATAACCAATGGAATGTGTTCCAGACGTTTGCTAAGAGGTGTCACCCTTGAAAGTTTTTTCCACTTGGTTAGACTATAAACAATTTAGTTTAATCCTTAATCCAAGTGTAAGCACACAGAGTTTGCGCCTGAAGTATCTTCAGGACTGAGGCAATTTGGGGTAAAGGTGGACCAAGCTCTCATCACTCCTTGTCCCAGTATCTCCCATAATGCGAAGCACATCTCCTTGCAGACATGTATAATGCTATGTCTAGGTCAAGGAGCATTTACAGGAGGTAATGGCTGATTGTATACCTAGGGTCCGAATAGTAAAACAAGTAGGGGTTAAATGGATGAATAACACCATTAAGCTTGAGCTGCAAAAAAAGAAACAACTGTGGAGGGAATTTAAAGAAAGGGGTGACCTGCAGGCACACGAACAGTATAAAGTGCAGCCCAGAAGGGTAACGAGTGTGGTAAAAACAGCAAAAGCCGATTATGAAAGGAAACCAGCTATGCAAGCAAAAGAGAATCCCAAACAGTTCATTCAATATGCTGCAAGCAAGAAAAAAACTGTACATGGCAAAATGATTTTAAGGAATGATGATGGTAAGGAGGTCACTGAACCAGTCGATATAGTGGAGTTACTGAGCGTGCACTTTGCAAAAGTATATCATCCAGGTGGTGACATTGAAAAAAATGAAGGAACCATTAGTTTATACGGGAATTGTGATAAATGAAGTGGAGGTGAATAGTCTATTACAGAACCTTAATGTGAATACATCTGTGGGATTGGATGGTATACTGGCAGGGTTCTTGCGTGGAGCGGCTAAGGAACTATCAGTGCCCTTGACCGTGTTGTTTAATCTGAGTCTCGGGTCTGGTTTAGTCCCGAAGGCATGGAAAGAGGGGAAAATAGTTTCACTGCATAAAGGAGGATCCAAGACTATGGTGGCAAATTACCGACCGATCAGCATATCAGGAGTCGTTGTCAAGGTCTTAGAGAAAGTAATCAAGGGAAAAATACAGGAATGGATTGATGAAAACGAGATACTGTACAGGGGACAGCATGGCTTTGTGAAGGGTAGATCATGCTTCAGTAACTTGCTCAAGTTTTATAACAAGGTGACGGCTGAACTGGATAAGGGTTGGGTTTACAGTGATACTGCTGGACCTGGCAAAGGCGTTTGACAGGATACCACATGGAATACTAATCCGTAAACTACAACATATGGGAATGGATATAGGGTTGGTGAGGTGGATAGGTGGTTGGTTGATGGAGAGATATCAAAGAGTAGTTTATTCAGGAGTAGAGTCTAAAAGACGGCCTGTGACTAGTGGTGTGCCACAGGGTTCTGTTCTTGGACCACTGCTGTTTAATCTGTTCATTAACGATATAGGGAAGGATCTAAGTGGAACAATTCATTTGTTCGCTGATGATGCAAAGTTGGGTAGGGCAATAGTGAATGCAGAAGATGTCAAAGTCTTGCAGGATGACTTAGATAGATTGGAGTTCTGGGCTAAGGAGAATGGATGTCAATTTAATGTGACAAAATGTAAGGTTATGCATTTTGGGGTGAAAAGATTAACAGCAGTATACCACATTGGTGGAACTGTACTCCAAGAGATTGATGAGGCCAGGGACTTGGGAGTGTTGGTGGATAGGGAGATGAAGTTTAGGGGGCACACTGCAAAAGTAGCTAAATCAGCTCATCAACTCACTTGGTTGTTGAAAAATACCTTGACAAGCAGAGACAAGCAAGTTATTGTACCTCTGTACCGAGCCTTGATAAGACCTCATCTCGACTACTGTGCCCAGATTTGATCACCTCGGTTCCTTCTTGATGGGGAGGAGGTGGAGAGGATCCAGAGGCGAGTGACTAAGATGATAACAGGTCTATGGAATGAACCATATGAGAACAGGTTGAAGATTTGTGGGTTGCAGAAACTAGTTGATAGGCGGAGGAGGGGAGATATGATCGAGACATTCAAATTGCTAAAGGGATTCTATAGGATTAATTCAGAGGATATTTTTGAGATCAGGACTGGTGGTGGGAGAACTAGGGGACAGCTATGGAAGCTGGGCAAGAGTGTGGTTAGCAGGGGTGTTAGAGCTGGGTTCTTTACTTTTACAGTGGTAAATGAGTGGAATAAGCTGCCAGAGTCTGTTGTGGGTGCTATGACAGTGAACGAGTTCAAGACAAGGTATGATAGATACTGTGAGAATGTAATTGCATAGTCGTGTGGACATGATGTTTAGGGCCTCCCTCGATGAGTCTAAGGACTCCTGAAGTCACCCGAAATAATAATAATAATAATAATAATAATAATATGCATTAAGGGAAGGGCTACTACCCAGACTGGTTTTCAACCTTTATTGAGGCCTCGTCAGTGGGAGCCAGACCCAGAAGTGGTGATACTAAGGCAGAAGCAATGGAGAAGTCATATTTACCTATATGAGTTGCCAAAAGGTGTACAACGTTATTATTAAATTACTCTGGATTTAGGGAGAGATGTTGGAAGTTTTTTCCCACTTGGTTAGACTATAATAAATTTAGTTTAATCCTTTATCCAAGTATAAGCAAACACTGTAATAAATTTAGTTTAATCCTTTATCCAAGTGTAAGCAAACTTTTTTCCCACTTGGTTAGACTATAATAAATTTAGTTTAATCCTTTATCCAAATATAAGCAAACAAAGTTTGCACCTGAAGTATCTTCAGGACTGAGGCAACTCGTAGTGTGCTTGCATTATGGGAGATGCTGGGACAAGGAGTGATGAGAGCTTGGTCCACCTTTACCATGAGTTGCTTTGTGGACATGCATAATGCTATACATTAAGGGAAGGGCCACTAACCAGACTGGTTTCGACCTAACTTTATTGAGGTCTTATCAGTGGGAGCCAGACCCAGAAGTGGTGATACTAAGGCAGAAGCAATGGAGAAGTCATATTTACCTATACGAGTTGCCAAAAGGTGTACCACCTTATTATTAAATTACTCTGGATTTAGGGAGAGATGTTGGAAGTTTTTTCCCACTTGGTTAGACTATAATAAATTTAGTTTAATGCAGGTGTTAGCAAACAAAGTTTTCACCTGATGTATCTTCAGGACTGAGGCAACTCGTGGTGTGCTTCGCATTATGGAAGACACTGGGACAAGGAGTGATGAGAGCTTGGTCCTCCTTTACCTTGAGTTGACTCAGTCTTGAAGATACTTCAGGTGCAAACTTTGTTTGCTTACACTTGGATAAAGGATTAAACTAAATTTATTATAGCATTTGCTTACACTTGGATAAAGGATTAAACTAAATTTATTATAGCATTTGCTTACACTTGGATAAAGGATTAAACTAAATTTATTATAGTCTAACAAAGTGGAAAAAAACTTCCAACATCTTTCCCTAAATCCAGAGTAATTTAATAATAAGGTGGTACACCTTTTGGCAACTCGTATAGGTAAATATGACTTCTCCATTGCTTCTGCTTTAGTATCACTACTTCTGGTTTTGGCTCTCACTGACAAGACCTCAATAAAGGTTGAAAACTGGTCTGGTTAGTGGCCCTTCCCTTAATGCATAGCATTATACATTTCCGCAAGGAGATGTGCTTTGCATTATGGGAGATACTCGGACAAGAAGTGATGAGAGCATGGTCCACCTTTACCATGAGTGTCTCAGTCCTGAAGATACTTCAGGTGCAAAGAAGTGTTTGCTTACACTTGGATAAAGGATTAAACTAAATTTATTATAGTCTAACCAAGTGGGAAAAAACTTCCAACATCTTACCCCAAATCCAGAGTAATTTAATAATAAGGTAGTACACCTTTTGGCAACTCGTATAGGTAAAAATGACTTTTCCAATGCTTCTGCCTTAGTATCACCACTTCTGGTTCCCACTGACGAGACTTCAATAAAGGTCGAAACCAGTCTAGGTTGTGGCCCATCCCTTAATGCATAGCATTACACATGTCTGCAAGGAGATGTGCTTTGCATTATGGGAGATACTGGGACAAGGAGTGATGAGAGCTTGGTCCACCTTTACCAAAAGTGCCTCAGTCCTGAAGATACTTCAGGTGCAGACTTTGTTTGCTTACACTTGGATAAAGGATTAAACTAAATTTATTATAGTCTAACCAAGTGGGAAAAAACTTCCAACATCTTTCCCCAAATCCAGAGTAATTTAATAATAAGGTGGTACACCTTTTGGCAACTCGTATAGGTAAAAATGACTTCTCCATTGCTTCTGCCTTAGTATAGAATCGCTTCTGCGGCTGGCTTCCACTGACGAGACTTCAATAAAGGTCGAAACCAGTCTGGGTGGTGACCCTTCCTTTAATGCATAGCATCATACATGTCCGCAAGGAGATGTGCTTTGCATTATGGGTGATACTGGGTCAAGGAGTGATGAGAGCTTGGTCCACCTTTACCACGAGTTGCCTCAGTCCTGAAGATACTTCAGGTGCAAACTTTGTTTGCTTTCACTTGAATAAAGGATTAAACTAAATTTATTATAGGTGTCACCCTTGCTTAACCATGGAGCGTGAAGACAGATTTTTGGTTATGACAGCAAAATGTAATTAGTGCACCAATGCAGGACAGGTTGCAAGTAAACTCTATTCAAGCATAGGTACTTGAATATCTTGACAAACTGTGGCAAGAAGTCTGCGACAAGTAGGCCTATATGCATGAAGGCCTGTAGTCTGCTCCCTTTATCCACATCTCATTCTAGAGCACGTTTTCAGTGGTATTGTATCCATAAAAAGTTGTACAAGACACCAATGGACTAATATGCTTTTAAACAGATGAGAGAGTCGTTTTAGTCTTTTCTTTGATTCTAGATGACACTTGATCTGGCGTGAAAGGGGTACTGCTTACCATCATGAGAATGTTCTTGGAAGGGATAGATACTGCAATGCTGTAGACATGGTGTGGGGAGACATTATGCTTAATGGATGCCCCGAGTTAGAATTGCCTGAAAAAGGGACTATGACTGGTGTATGATATTGCAACAAAGCTCTTAAAAACGTTCATTGTCAATCATGCGATATCGCGTGATACGAGTTCTCACCTGGTGGCCGATCACGCATTATCGCGTGGACATCACTATCAAGTTTCTAAACTAAATAAAAAAATAAAAAAAATTTGGCCACCACACGAAATTCTAATTTTCAGCTTGGCAATGAATGTGCTAATGGCATGTTCGATTGTGTGGTGCTTTAGGCAAAGAATTAATTTTTATGAATGACAATGCCCCACCACATTTGTCCATGAGCACTGGAGATACTTTTGAAGACTGAGGATATTAATTTAATCTAGTGTCCAGCACACTTCCCGGATCTCAATCCCCATAGAAAAGGTTTGGAATGCAATACGGAGAAGCATTGCTGCTTGAAATTCCTCTTCAGAAAACAAACAAGACTCTGGCAGCATTAACTCTGACAGAGGAGTTGGCCAGTTTGCCTCAAGAACTCCTGAATGCTAAGCATGGTACTACTTTGTGAGAGTTATATTGCAGTTCAGGGTGGACATTTTTCATACTGAAATGTCTCCCTGCATAGTTTTCTGTAAGCAATACACATCAATTCCTTAACTGCATCCTTAAGAAATTTGTAACTTTTGCCACAAACTTGTTGGAATTTAATTTGTATGAATTTTATAACATTTTTTATGTAATATAATTTATTAGAATGCTGGCAATAAATTTATGTCCACATTTGGCTGCAGTCATGAAAATATTTTCATATACAGGTGAAAATGTAGTTCGTCTCCTTAGCTTTTGGACACCAGTATATTAGTCTAGGTGATAAATGACTCATCGACTGGAAAAACACCACAGTGCTGCTTACTTGAAGGCTTCAAGTGGCTACTCCCATGTTTTGTCTCCAGAGTAGTCCCTAGTTTCTCTCTCTCCTTCCTCCTCCTCTCCTTTCTCGCATGCAATGCATATGATGATCTTCCTGTGCACACTGTTGCAGTATTAATAAACTAGGAAACCAGCACCTCCTTCTCTTGAGAGTATAGCAGAGGATATACAGGCTTTCAGATACTATACCTTTTTCAAGAAGGGTAGGACCTGTGCATTTGTCACTCTGCTGTGTCCCATGCCAAGGGTTATCCATCTCTCCTTCATACAATCTCCTTTGGCTTCTTTGAGTCTCTTTCTTGCCTTCCTTGGCTTCCTCTCCTGCTCTCCCAACTCTGGTGACTTGACTGTTATCTCTGAAAGTCAGTCACTTGCAGTTTAATTACCCTGACACTGAGATGATCTTCGTTGAAGATTTTGGCATCCATAATTCAGGCTGGCTTCCCTTCTCCAACTTTATAGACCATGTTCAAACTCAACTGAATTGTTTGCCATCATTTATGATTTTTTCACAAATTGTTCACCTTTCCACTAGAATTCCAAATAATCCTCATTCTCCCAACACCTGGCCCTTTTATTAACCAGGTCTCCCTCCAAATAAACTGTTGATGTTAGCTCTCCTTTTGGCAAGTTTGACCATAACTTTGTCCATCTTTCCTTTTCCATAGATTGTTCCTCCATTCATCTCAGCCCCATATCCTATGGTACTATAACAGTGTCAGTTTGGATGACCTTTGGAAATTTTCTGCCTAGTTTCCATGGTCCAGTTATTTCTTCTATTGTTCTGATCCCAGTACTTGATCCTCACTCCTCTGTTCACATCCTCCTTATACAATATCAAGGGATGGCTTCTTGTTCTACCTCAAACTCCCATTCTATAAAAAACATTTCCATGTCAGTCTGATAATAACCTGATACAAGTCTCCTTCCTGATAACTGAGATGTAAGCAAAAGCATCTCAGATATCAGGAAAGAGGCTTGTGTCAAAATGTAAACAAAACTATGTGACCTATGCAATATCTTGTGATTGATGTCACTGGATGTGACATCACTGACATGACACAGAACCACACAGAACCATTATGCATATAAATAAAAAATATCAATCAGAAAAGGACTAAATAAAAAACAACAAAAATGCCACACATTGCACACATAAACCAAAAATGAAAACATAGGGCATTTTAAAAATTTGCACAGCAAAAATAAACATGATAGAATAAAAATTACACATAGCAAACATCACAGAAAATGTTATCCATAACCAGTGCTTTTTTTGGGGGGGGAGCAGTACATAATGATATTGCATATCACCACCTTTATTGACAGTGATACTTGCCATGCTGTTATTATTATCTGACCTCCATGGAGTCAGGTGGGAAGTACTAACAATCACACACAAAAGCTCATCCAATTACACTTTAATTACCCTGATATGGTAGGAAGTCAACTGAATAAATTTATATGGAATAAGAGAGAAATTAGTCAAAACACTAAATTGTCTGTATTCAAGACAGTGTTCAAACCAATTTTAACTTATGGATCTGAGAGCCTGGTCAGAAGTAAAACACTTACCAAAGACTAGTGACTGCAGATATGAGAGTCCTGAGAAAGATTAGGGGCATGAACAGATGGCATCAATGGCAATATCATATTAAAAATGAGGTTATTAGGAAAGAACTTGACATTGTCAGCATCCAGGAATGTGTTAGCAAAGCTAATCTCAGGTGGTATGGTCACTTAAACAGAATGGGAGAGGAAAGATAAGCAAAATAAGTGTTCTCTACCAAGTTGGCAGGAAAAAGACTTAGAGAAAGACCAAGATAGGTGGATTGATAAGGTAAAAATTGCCTTAGAAGATAGAAATATAAGATCTGATAATGTTGGAGTCTTGATAGGCAACAGATTGATTTGGAGGAAAATTGTAGATAGGAAGTTAGTAATGATATAATTTTTCATGTACTACTATCATATTCTGTACACCTCTTGAGGGTACATGTCAGGAATTTTATAATGATGATGATTATCCTGGCACTGAGATGATCTTCGTTGTAGATTTCAGCACCCATAATTCAGGCTGGCTTCCCTTCTCAAATTATATAGATCATGTTTGAACTCAACCGAACTGTTTGTTGTCGCTTATGATTTAACACAAACTGATTTAATGTAACCACATTCACAATACACTCATGCAATGCATTCCACTCACCTGCCACACATTCAAATAACCTTCTCACTCCTCTGCTCATACCCTCTTTATACACTTTCAAAGAATGGCTTCATGTTCTACCCCAATCTCTCATTCTATAAAAAATTTCTTCCATGTCAACCTGATAATAACCTCTGATTAACATATCTCAATTATATAATCCCCCCCCACCTCCTATTCACAAAGCTTTGCAATTTAGATTCTTTCAATCAGTCTTCATACTCAGCATTCCGAAGACCCCTGATTACCTGTGTGAATCTTCTTTGGACCCTTTCTAACATATCTTCATTACTGTGAAAACCTGGCGACCAAATCTGTGCACAATAATCCATACGAGGCCTTATCAAGGTCTATACAGTGGAATCATAACCTCTTTATTTCTGCAAGTCAGCATCCTCCACATCATTGCCTTTATCCGATGTGAGTGGCTCCTGAATTTTAGGTCCTTGTTGACTACCACTCCCATATCCCTCATCTCTTCTACCTCCTTTAAAGTTTCCCCACAAAGTGTATACTTTGCATCCCATCGTTTGTTACCAAATTTTAAAACCTTACACTTTGCAACATTGAATTGATAATTCCACTTATTTACTCATTCATACAATTTATTCAAGTCCTGTAAGGCCATAATATCTGGTTGACTCTGCATTGCTCTCTCCAGTTTTGCATTATCTGCAAACAGCTGCATATCACCAGTTAAACCCATCCCAATATCATTGATATATATATATTGAACAACAATGACCCCAATACAGACCTCTGTGGGAAACCACTAGTGACTCTCGTCCATATTCAAAGTTGTATATGGGGGTGTGGGGGGGGTGCAGTGGCCTCCTTCAGGACACTGTGCCCTCTCCATATACAACTTTCTGATATCTATCTGACTGCCATGAAAACAATGTTTTCATCCTAATGAGGATATGTTAGAAAGGATCCATAGAAGATTAACAAAGGTAATCATTGATCTTTGGAATGTTGAGTATGAAGACAGATTGAAAGAATGTAAATTGCAAAGCCTTGTGAAGAGGGGGGGGATTGAGATATATGTATATCTCAATCATATCTGAGCTGCATATCATCAGTTAAACCCATCCCAATATCATTAATATACATATTGAACAACAATGACCCCAATACAAACCTCTGTGTGAAACCACTAGTGACCCTCCTCCTTCAGGACACTGCACCCCCATATACAACTTTCTGATATCTACCTGACTGCCAGTCACTGATCCAACTCACTAGTCTGTTATCCAATCTCATTTTTTTTCACTTTATTTAACAGGCTATTGTGTGGCAGTATGGATGTAGTATGAATGTGTGTGTGTGTGTGTATGTCATTGAAAAATCTTGACTGGAAAAACAAGACAAGAATCAACAGGAAAAAAATACCAACGATATATTCTACATGAAGGAGAATTCTAACACATGGAACAACAGAAAGAAGGAAACATCAAGTACTAGAAAGAGAAGAAACACCACCACTGCCATTGAAATCAATAGCAGCAGCAACAAGAAGAATATACAGAATACAGTATGATGAAATTAGAATATCCAGATATCAAAAAGGGATGAAGATAATTTTTTGAAACTCTTATTTCCATGTAATTTGTTACTGGAATTTGCAGAAAATTTGAGCAGAAATATTTCTGCAAATATTTCTGCTCAAATTTTTGAAAACCTACAGAAATAATAGAACAAAAAAACATAACACTATATACATTTGCTGTTGGAAGAAGTAGGGAAAAAAATGTGAGATAGTAACAATTGTAGATTTGATACCCAGATATGACAGTACCGAAGAAGTAAAGAAGGAGGGCTATGATACAAATCATTCAATATGCAGGGCATGTGGAAGAAATGGGTGTGTTAGTTTTTAGATGTGTGGAAAGCATTTGATGGCAGAAAAGACTTGTATAAGAGGGATGGCCTGCACTTGAATTCATTTAGCATCAGGAGCCTGGAAAAATGACGTATTATCATTGCATCCTCCATGGAGTCAGCACACTCATCGTGGGAGGTTCATTCAAATGACAACATATTTATCGTACTGAATCTTATAATCCTTAACACTCTTTGCATTAATAACACATTAATAACAATAATAACACATACTGACAATTCTCCATGTAAAAAATCTACTCCTCACACCTTTCTTCACCACATTTTTACATAACTTCCAGGGATAATGTCTGGTTGTTCCCCTTTCACCTTCTCCTCATTTTATAATCTCATCAGGATTAATCTGATAAATTCCTCTCACTAACTTAAATGTCTATCATATAACTCCTATCTACCAAACTCTGCAATCAACATTTTTTCAACCTCTCTCCATAGCCAGTAGTACGAAGTCCTGGTATTATGTTAGTCACTTGCCTCTGGACCCTCTTCAATGTCTCCACATCATACTAAAAACCAGGTGACCAGATTTGAGCACAATAGTCCAGGTGTATTCTGACCAGTGCTTTATACAGTGGCATAACCATTTCCTTATCCCTACATAGCTGCACTACAATGTGCAGCCTTTGCAGTACTAGCATATGCTCTCTAAACTTCTGTTAGAGTCTACTGTCAACCACTGCTCCCAAATCTCTAATCTCTTCCACTTCCTGCAGTATGGTGACATTATTATAGTATACAGCCTTATAATTCTGCACTCCAAAATGCAACACTTTGCACTTACTGATATGAAAACTACAACCCCACTCCTTTGTCCAGATAAAAGGCTATTCAAATCTTCCTGAAGAATTAACGTCAGTAGTGCAACTTATAATTCTTCTTCTTCCCAACTTTGCATCATTAGCAAACAACCGAAGATCCCCAGTCAGTCCACATGATATATCGTTTACAAACAAGTTAAACAGCAGGGATACAAGAACAGAACCCTGGGGCATGCCACCAGTTATCTTCCTTTTCTGAGACTGCTCCATTATACACAACCTGCTGTTATCATTCAGAGAGTCATTCTCCAATCCATCTAACCAATATGCTATCTGTTCCCATCCTCTATAACTTGTACACCAACTTATCATGTGGTAATCTATCAAACGCTGTTGCAAAGTCCAAGAATGTCACTGTATATGATTTTCCTTTATCCAACATACTTGTTATCTTATCATAAAATGCAAGTAAATTGTTAAAACAAGACCTATCCTTTACAGATCCATACTGACTATCATAAAGAATGCTATGTCCATCAACCCAATCCTGTATTCTATTCCTAACCAATCTCTAACACCTTAACCACAATTATACAGATTGGTCTCTAGTTGGAGACCTGTCCTAGAACCATGCTTGTGGTGTGGTACTATTTGGCCTTCTTTCCACCCCCTTAAGAACCCTACTCATTGCAAGACTTCCATTAAATAACCAGGTCAAGGGCATAGCCAACTGTTGTGCACATGTCATCCATTCCCACAGCCTTATTACTACTATCCATCAGTGTCAGCCTGCCATAATTACCATGCTCATCACTCTTCATGGATTCAATCACTTTCAACTTTTACTTCCTCCATAGCATTTTCTTTTCCAGCACAGCTTGTTTATCTCACTGTTCATCCATTTCACTCCTACTCTATTTACTCACTTAATCCTTGGAATGCAGTTATGCATTGCTTTTGTCAGATACTGCCTTATGAATTTCCATGCATTGTCAGAATCTTTTATGCCCAGCTGATATACCCAGTGTACTGATCCTGACTGACTACAGAGCTTCTTACAATCACCCACTTTATACTTCCAGATATATATATATATTCATTTCTGGCAGCAACCTTTTCTTGTTTCATCACTTCCCAAACAAGTGCCTCGTGATCACTCTCACTAACCCGTGGCAGTGTCAACACTTCATTAACAACTACTTCTTGTGAAGTTATCACCAATTCAAAAACATTAAGCCTCTAGCTGCTTCTGTCACATCCTACTTAAGATACTTATCTCTGAGAAATTCCACAAATTCACTCTCCTTGTTCTCATATACTATCTCCTCCTTCCATTCTGTATTCCTGTAATTAGTCTCCCATGATGATCATCTTCTTTTTACATGCCCAACTAATTTGCCTAAACATTTCATAATCGGTAATCTCTGCATTCCCTGGCCTATGACAGCATCCTATTTTGAATCTGTGCATGCACAGATTCAAAATAGGATGCTGTTATAGGATTCAAAAATCTGTGCATGCACTATCAACTTCCACACTTTGCAGACACAGTTCCTGTGCAATTATTAACTGCACTCCCCCCCTTCTCTTTTCACATCTCTATCCTTCCAGAAAATTATATATCCTTCTAATTCTATTCCCGACATCACATCCTCCTCAGACAATCAAGTTTTACTTATTCCAATTATTTTTGGGCAAACAGTCTCAATCAATGCAACAAACTCAGCTCTCCTGTTTCGAATACTCCTTACATTTGGGTACAAACATAACAGTCCCTGAGGCCATTCTACCAGCACCAACATTCTTTATTCTAGCTGCTGTACCACACCTCTCTTTTTGGTCTGACCACCCCCGTTTTCCTGATCCTGACTGATTTCCATTCCTTCTGTCTCATCCTCACCTTTATGCTTTCCATCACCTTGTGCTACTGCAACCACATCTTCAACATCATATCCATCTTCCTTTTGTCGTACAATCCATTTAGTTGTGCTATCCTGCTTCACAAGTAGACTCTGATAATTTGTTACATTAACTTCTTAACTCTGTGCCTTCTCGGAAGATAATAGCCCTTCTAAATGCCTAACACCAAACCCATTCAAATGCAATCCATAAACTTTAAACCATTCGAACTTTCCTTCAAATTCACTCTTCAGATTTACAAATTGAACCCACTTTGCCTTGCACAGCTAAGCCATTTCACTATTCATTATTATTATTATTATTAAGAGAAACCTCCAGGCCATCAGGAACTCATCCAAGAAATCACATACTACACACATACCAGCTATCATTCTTATTCTTGATTTCATTCATGCTGCTTGCACATAACACTTCCGGTGGCATTCCAGTCATGCACCACCCTATGAGAGAAAATTCTAGCCCTCAATCCCTTCTTAGCGGAATTCATTCTCACCTTCCAAGGATGAACTCATGTCCTTTCCCCACCCTCCATAAAATGAACAACTGAAATCCTGTATGACCCTTTCAGAAGTTTGTACGTCTCGATCACGTCTCAATCATATCGCTCTCAATTTCTCCTGTTTGCTAGTGTTTGCAGTCTACAAATTCTCAATTTGTCTTCATGATCAATATTCCACAATCCTGATGTCATTTTTCTTACATTCTCCTTTGCACACACACACACTCTCTCTACTGTATCAGAATCACCAAGGAAAAAATGAGACCAGACTTCCACACAGTAGTCCAAGTGAGGTTTTATCAAAGCCTTGTAAAGAGGCAAAAATAACATCCTTATCTTTACATGTCAAAGTTTGTTTCAACATTGCAGTTATCCTCTGAGATGTAATTGCAATTTTTGCCATATGGTCCTTGAACTTCAATTTCCTATCTGCTAAAAATTCGAAGATCCCTAGCCTGATCAATTTTGTCTAGCATAATCCTACAAATATAATATGACACTGGATATCTCATCTCACCAAAGTGCATGACTTTACATTTACTAACATTGAGCTGACCACATTTTCTCATGCCCACAATTCCAGCTTATTCAAATCATGCTACATGTACTGCATTCCTGATTACCCTGCCTATCTTTGCATTGTCAGCAAATAGCTGTATGTTGCCTGTCAAATCCTCCCCAATGTCATTAATGTACAGATTGAATAATAGTGGACCAAGGACTGATCCTTGTGGCACATCACTGATTACTTAAATCTTGCAGACTCCCGTCCCCAATTATACCACTTTTTGCTATGTCCATCACTGAAACCATTTCATGTTCCTTATTTCTGATACTTCTGGCATTTGTAAATAAACACAGTAGTTAATTTTTAGGTCTATAACCAGTCCTGTCCAAGCCACTTGTTGGTTGTGATTTCCTCATCACACCTGCCCTCACCGATCCCACCCACATCGCATTATACTCCATCTTCATATTCACTGTCACTTTCAACATCCACTCTTTCTGTGCCATGTTTTCCTGTCCACCTGGGCTCCCCTTGTTTCTCCTCTTCTTCTTCTTGCATTTCTGCTCTCTCTCTCTCTCTCTCTCTTCATCTCTTATACTACTGCTGTTTCCAATGCCAAGCAATTCTCACTCTTCAATACCACTCTCCTGATTTTTCACTTCACCTCTTATTTCTGATCTCTTGCACACATCACACACTGTATGTCTATCTAGCAACACTTTCTATAGTGCACTCATCCAAACCCATTCAAATGCAGCCCATCACACATGTATTAATTCCATTCTTCCCTCAAACACGTCATACAGATTGCTCTGTCATCCAGAGCAATGCATGTTCTATATTTAAGTTGTAAGTCAACAGTATTTAAGCAGTTTAAGTTGTAAGACAAGGATGCACATTATCTCCACTCTTATTTATCATATTTATGAATCACATTATGAAAGAAACTGATATTAAACCTGATATCAGAATCAGAGATATCAAACTTGTCTCTTTGCTTTATGCAGATGATGAAGCACTCCTAAACACATCTAGTGCGAGTCTCGAGGATTCTCTAACTAAATTGAATAATAGGTATAACAAATTTGGTATGAAAATCAGCAATAAAAAGACCAAAACTGTGAAAATAGGCAGAAAAATTGAAAAAATGAACTGCATTCTGAATGGAGAGCTTATAGAACAAGTAAAATATTTCAGCTATTTAGGCACAGTTTTTAGTGGATATGGCAGGTTAAATCTGGAAATAGACAACAGAATAAACAAAGGGAGATAAGAGAGAGAGATTAGCCAAAACACCAAACTAGCAGTATGCAAGGTTGTTCAAAGCAGTTATAAGTTATGGATCTAAGAGCTGGGTTAGAAATAAAGCACTCAGAGACTAGAGACTACAGATATGAGGGTTCTGTGAAAAATTAGAGGAGTGAATCAATGGCAGAATAATCATATTAAAAATGACAATAATAGGAAGGAACCTGACTTGTTTGCATTCAAGAGTGTGTAAGTAGAGCTAATCTAAGGTAGTATCGCCACTTAAATAGAATGTGTGAAGAATGGTTAGAAAAACAGGCATTTAATGCCAAGATGGCAGGAAAGAGATCCAGAGGA
This sequence comes from Typopeltis vanoorti, assembly GCF_054136105.1. Taxonomy (NCBI): domain Eukaryota; kingdom Metazoa; phylum Arthropoda; class Arachnida; order Uropygi; family Thelyphonidae; genus Typopeltis; species Typopeltis vanoorti. The sequence continues at coordinate 76,970,663 of NC_143552.1, read as the reverse complement.
AGATCAAGGTGCAGGTGGATTAATTCAGTCAATAATGCATTAGAAGCACAAAGTGTTAAATATGACAATATTGGAGTGCTGACAAGTAATAAACTGATTTGGAGGAAAACTATGGATAGGAGGTTAATAATAATGTAAACTTAATCATGCAGTGCTGTCATAGTAGCCTGAACATCCCTTGAGGAATGATCAGGATTTGACAAAATGTTGTGGAGGCTGTTGAAATCATTTAAAAATGGAGTAAAAGAGTACTGTAAAAGGAATGAGACATGAACACTGAAGATATAGATATTCTAGATGCTTTGAAGTATTTGGAAATATTACTGACTGAAACAAAAAGTGATAGCAAACTGGTAAAATATCAGCTTTTTTTTTGATGTGGCTCCCTCACATGAAAGGTTTGTAAACCTATAGTATATTCGTACCATGGGTGAGCTAAGGTTTTTTTCCCTATTTTAATAATTTTATATATATTTTTAAAATTTATTTTTCACATAGTCTGGAAACCCTGCTCTAGAGACAAGACACGGAACTTCTTCAAAGCACTTCAGGCTCCCAATAAGTGAGGTCGTGATTTCACACTGTGTTATGATGTTCATATCTCACCTAAATACAATCATAAATATCCATGTTGGGATTTGAATCTGCAATATTTTAGTAGGAAAGTGGGTATGCTAACTACTTTCTCTTTAAATATCCATGTTTGAGAGGGAAAAAGCCATCAAAAACCTGAAATGTGGAAAGGCAATTGGAGTAGATTATATTTGACTAGAAATGCTTAAATATGAAGGTTGCAATGTATAATTCATATTGCCTGGTCACAGGATAAAATCCAGATGATTGGAATAGATCTCTGATAGTGCCCATCTTACAAACAGAAATAAAAATGAATGTGAGAATTACAGAGGACTTTCTTTACTTTACATTTCAGTTAAGATTTATGCAAGTATACTCGAGAAGAGGCCATGAAAAATTGTGGGAGGGAAATTTTGTGAAGAACAAGCTGGGTTCACACCAAATAAAGATTACCAGGATCAATTTAAGCAAACAGTTGAGAAATCATGGGAAGATAATAATATAATCTGAATTTGAGTTTTTTAGATGTGGAAAAGGCATATGATAAGTTAACAAGAGAAGGCTGTTCAGAATGCTACAATTATATGGTGTGAATGGTACATTATATTAAGCAGTACATAGCATGTATTTGAGTTTTAAATGAATAGTTGAAATTGAAGGAAGTAGAGGAAGATCGTTTGTTGTTAAACCAGGTGTAAGATAAAGATGTGCATTATCTCCACTTTATTCATTATCTATAAGAATCATAGTATGAAGGAAAGTTGCATTAGGCCTAATATCAAAATTGGACATATTCAACTTGGTTGTTTGCTTTATGCAGATGATGTACTCCTAAAGAAATCCAGTAAAAGTCTGCATGATTCCCTAACTAGATTGAGTAACATCTGTAATAAATTTTTAATGAATTAAAATAGACTATGAAAACATTAACTGCATTCTGAATGGAGAAGCAATAGAAAAAAACAAAACATTTCATCTAATTAGGCACAACTTCTAGTGAAGATGGCAAATTAAATATTGAAATTGCCAACAGAATTGGCAAAGCTGAATAAGTGTATATGGAATAAGAGAGAAATTTGCCAAAACACTAAACTAGTTGCATACACAGTGTTGAAACCAGTTTCGACTTATAGATATGAGAGCTAGGTTAGTAATAACAGTTGATCATAAGATTCGAGACAACAGATATTGAGGGATTTGAGAATCAACAGGTAAAACATGCCGGCTTGGACGTCGTACGGATCCCGGATCAACAAAGCCCATAATACCAATCAAGCGATCAGGGTTGGATCGAAAAGTAGGATACCGAAAGGAAACAAGAAACTGAAACTAACAGAACTGTTATCAGTAGGAATGTGGAATGTGCGGACACTCCGGATGTCAGGAAAATTAGAATTACTTGTGAGGAAATGAAGAGATATCGGTGTGATATATACTAAGATTGGCGAAGATGCGATGGACATCATCTGGAGAGATCCATGGATGCAAAGTAATATGGTCAGGACATGACACAAAGCAGGAGTTGGCTTTCTTCTTAACAAAAGAGCTCAAGAGGCTACAAATCAGTCATTGAACAAATCATAGTAGCAAGATTTCAGGCAAAACCATTTAACATATCAATAGTCCAGATCATAGGTTCCCAAACTTTTTCGGGCCACTGCCCACTTTGCAAAACATAAATTTTGTAATGTCCCCCCATTATAACAGTTTTCTGCGTTCAAGCCGTTTGATATTTTTGACGTAAATAGCAACTAATGATACATTACTGCTTATGCCATTAAATTTTTAAAAAGAAGTAGCCAATAGGGCCAAGAAGTAGGGGAGACAAGAGATCTGGGGTTGATGATTGATAGAAACCTGAAATTTAGGGAACGTATTGCAAAGGTAGCGAAGTTAACATAGAGGATTGCTGCAATAATGAAAAGGACACTGACCTGCAGAGATAAAACAGTTATCATTCCGTTGTATAAGACCCTGATCAGACCACACTTGGACTATTGTTCTCAGATTTGGTCCCCAGGATTTGAAGGGGATAAATTAACTGTGGAAAAGGGTATAAAGGTGGATAACAAAGATGGTTTCAGGACTGTACAATGATAGTTATGAGGATCGGCTGAGGGAATGTGGAATGCAGAGTTTGGTGGATAGAAGGAGGAGAGGTGATATGATTGAGACTTTTAAACTGTTGAGAGGTGGTTACAGGGTTGACACTGAGGAGTTCTTTCGCTTGGTTGAACAGCGGAAAGGAATGATGACAAGAGGCCATCCCTGGAAGTTACGAAAGGAAACTGCGAGCAAGTGGGTGAGGAGTGGTTTCTTTGCATGGAGGGTGGTTGAACCATGGAATGCATTACCTGATGGAGTGGTGAGAGCGAGAACGGTCAGTGAGTTTAAGGAGTGGTATGATGGACTTTGTGTTTCTTGGGGGGGGATCTCCCCTCGACGAGTCTTGATAGACTTTGTGTTTCTAAATAATAATAATAATAATAATAATAATAATAATAATTGTATATGGGGGGGACAGTAGTACATAATAGGAAGATTAGAAACAGTGTTCAGTACTGTGATGACCATTACTGTTCAATCTTTATTTTAGTGATATTTGTCATTGGACAATAAGGAAATATTCAGTTGTTTGCAGATAATGTGAGCTTGAGAGGGTTATTAGTAATAGTGCTGATGTTTTGGTTCTTCAAGAGGATTTAATTAAGCTAGAAATGAAGACAAATGGGGAATGTTAGTTTAATGTGGCTAAATGTATGGTTTTCAAATATGGGTTACCCAGATGCACATGGTTTATGTGCACTCTGTGGTCATACTTGAAGAACTAGAGGAGGCAAGTGATCTTGGGGTGATTATGGATTGGAATTTGAAGTTCCAAGAACATATTGTGAAGGTTGTTAAGCCAGCCCAGAGGATTGCCATAATATTGAAAAAGACATTGATCAGCATAGATAACTGGTGGTTCCATCATATAAAGTTCTGATCAGAGACCATATCTGGGTTACTGTACTCATGTTTCATAACCAGGGTTTGAAGAGGATGAAATAATCTTGGAGAAAAACAATATCAGGACTGTATAGTGTTTGTTTTAAGGATAAACTGAAGATATATGAACTAGAGAGTTTGAATAGAAGATAAAGAGAGAGGATATGATTTGAGATGTTGAAGCTGTTGAAAGATGTTTAATGAACTGATACTGTAAAGATTTTTCATATGACAGAATGAGCAGATGGAACAAAGCCCATCCCTTGAACAAGAGGTTAAGAAGTAAGTTTTTTGTAAGGAGAGTGGTAGTATCATGGATGAGTGTGGTTAAGGAATGGTATGATTGACTTTATTGTCTAAGGTGGACCTCCAACAATGAATCTTATGACTTCATGGAGGTTGGGAATAATAATATTATTGGTATCCTGACAGATAACAGATTAATTTGGATGAAAATGGACAATAGGAAGTTAGTAATGATGCAGCTTTTTATGTAGTACTATCGTAAGTAGAGGTTTTCTAGATATGTGTGTGGTAGACATAATAATGCTTTAAAAAACATTATGTATATTTCCATGTGTTTTTGAGACACTTGGAAGAATATTCCTGCTGTTTGACCCATTCTTGTATTAATATTTTAAATGTTGTAACTGGTTATTTTGCTTGCTATTTCAGAATGATGACATATTATAGTGAGTGAAATCTTCTTCTTTCACTATGCTTTATCCCATGTTAAGCAGAGTTGCCGTTCCCATCTTTAATCTTCTTCTTCCAGACTCTCTGGTCCAGGGCATCTTCCCAACTCCATCCTTTCTCCCTAAGATCCTCTGCCACCTTATTCCTCCATCTGAGTTTGGGCCTGCCTCTTTTCCTCCTTCCTTCCACCTCCATACGCCCCACTTGTTTACCAACATACTCCTCGCTCCTTCTCTCTCTACATGACCGAACCACCTTAGCCTGCTTTCTTGTACCTTCTTACTGATCGGTCCCACCTTGACCGTCCCTCTGATGTAGTCATTCCTTATCCTGTCCTTCTTTGTCACACCACTCATCCATCTCAACATCCGAATCTCCACCACCTCCATCTTCCTCCCCTGTGCCTTTGTTATAGGCCATGTCTCCACGCCATGGAGCATCGCCGGCCTCACCACCATCTTATACAGCTTTCCTTTCATCTTACAACTCACTCTCTTGTCGCACAGGACCCCTGCTCATCTTCCTCAAGTTCATCCAGCTGCATATTATTTGGTGCTGTATTTCCTCATCCAGGTCACCATTCCTCTCGACGACCGACCCGAGGTACTTGAATTTCTTCCCTGAAGTTAACCTTTCACCCTAGAGTCGTATGATCATATCCTCGTCACTCCCCGTTGACATATATTCGGTCTTTACCCGGTTAATTTTCATGCCTCTCTCCTCCAATACCTTTCTCCACTCTTCCAGGGTATTTTCAAGCTTCTCTCGGGATGATTCGCAGAGAACGATATCATCAGCAAACATCGTTCTCCATGGCACCTCCTTCTTGACGTCCTCCACTAGTACATCCATGACCATATCAAAGAGGTAGGGACTCAGAGCTGATCCCTGATGGAGCCCTACAACGATGGGGAACCCCTCTGTCATGCCAACACTAGATCTGACCTGAGATTTTGCTCCCTCATACATCTCCTTCACCAAGCTCACATACTTTTCCGACCCCCCCTTCTTCCTCATACACCTCCATACCTCCTGTCTAGCCACTCTGTCATACGCCTTTTTCAGGTCTAGAAACACCATATGTAGCTCCACCTGCATCTCCCTATATTTCTCTATCAATCGCCTTAGTGCAAATATTGCATCCGTTGTCCCTCTTCCTGGCATAAATCCAAACTGCTCCTCACCAATTTTTGTTTCTGAAGTGTCCTTCAATTACTCTTTTCTATATCTTCAACATGTGTGACATCAGCTTGATCCCTCTATAGTTGCCACAATCTTGAACATCTCCTTTTCCCTTGTAGATTGGGACAAGAATGCTTTTCCTCCATTCCTCTGGTATCTTTTCCTGTTGGGCTATTTTCCTTATCAGATCCCATAACATGTCTACGCCTTTGCTGCCCAAGCTTCTCGACACTTCTCCAGGTATCTGGTCCGCCCCCACAGCCTTTCCATTCTTCGCTTTTCTCAGTGCCCAATACACTTCCTCTCTGCTTATGTCCTGCACTGATCCCTCGTTTGCCTCTCCATCCTCACACCTCTCTCTCTCTCTCTTGGATTCTCCTCATTTAGTAGATTATGAAAATATTCTTCCCATCTTTCTCTGATTTTGTCCTCCTCTTGTAGTACTACTCCTGTGGCATCCTTTATCTGCTTGACTGATGTTATGTCTTTTGAGGCCTTATCTCTAGCTTTCGCTATTCTCAACAACTTAGCTTCACCGCCGTTTCTCTCCAGTTCTTCATAAACCTTTTCAACTGCCTTCTCCCTTGCTACAGCTCTTTGCACTTTTCTTCACCAATCTATATGCCTCCTTGTCGGCTCTGGTTCCAGTCATGTCCCATTTTTTCTTTGCCTCTTTCTTTTTCCTGATCTTCAATTGCACCTCCTCATTCCATCACCATGCCTCCTTATCCTCAGGTGGGCCCCCCTTTCCTGATGTTATACAGAGCACCTCTTCTCCAATTTTCTAATATTCTGACTATTTATGTCCCACCATTCTTTCACATCCTCTGGTAACTTCATTCCTTCCAATACCTTTTCTTTAAACTCATTCCTTGGCCCTTCCTCTTCCAATTTCTACCACTTTATTTTCCTATCTTTCTGCCACCATTTCTGTCTATTCTTCTTTTCCCCTTTTATATCACAGTCTACCACAACCATCCTGTGCTGTGCTGCTACACTTTCTCAGTTAATCACTTTACAGTTTTTCACCTCCCTCAGATGTTTCCTTCTTCACATAATATAGTCAATCTGACTCATCCTATCCCCGCTCTTATAAGTTATCAGGTGTCCAACTCTCTTCTTAAACCACGTGTTAGCTATAACCAGGTCGAAGGCCACAGCATGCTCTACGATTCTTTTACCTTCTCCATTTCTTTCACCACTACTCCAACCCCCGTTCACCCTTTCTTCACTACTTCATCACCTTCCTACATGCCCATTCAGATCTGCTCCGACGATCACTCTCTCTCTCACCGTCAGGGATTCCCATTACTATCTGGTCTAGTTCTCTCCAGAATGTCTCTTTCTCCTCCTCATTACAACCTACTTGTGGAGCGTGGCCACACACATTATCACAGTCATGCTTCCTCCAATCCCAAGCTTAACACTCATAATCCGATTGCTCTTCTGGCACACCTCACAGACCTCACAGACTCAGCTCCTTGTCGATGATGATTCCAACTCCATTTCTTCCATTCTCATTCACCCCACTGTAAAACAGTTTATATCCTTCCGCCAGCTCCTTGGCTTTGTTGCCCTTCCACCTTGTCTCCTGCACGCACAAGATCTTCAGCTTCCTTCTTCTCATCATGCCCACTATCTCCCTACTCTTCTCATTCATTGTACCCACATTCAGCGACCCGATTCCTACTTTACACGCTCTCTCTTTCTGTTGGACTCGCTTCTTTAGCCGAACCTGTCCTTGGTTCGGTAGCCCAAGCTCGCTTCTCACAGTCCTCCGGCGACAGAACTACACATCGCTTACGGGGGGGAGGACGCCCTAGCCATTGTCCTTTCTCCGTTATTCGACATTTCATCCCTGGTTTTGGCATGTTTTTTTTTATGGCCAAATGCCCTTCCTGATGCCAACCCTCGCCATTTATCCGGGCTTGGGACCGCCACTGAGATTATCTAACTTGCCCTCCCCAGTGGCTGGGTTACAGTGAGTGAAATAATAGGAGTTAATAAATTCTAATTTCTAGTTTCACGTATGTAATTTTTAATTATATGTGTGAAACTGTTTTTTAAAGTGTTATAATATCCTGTACTCTAGGGGTACATATTAAGAATTTTATGATCATAGGTGCTTGAATTCATCATTATTGTAGATCTGGAAAAGGCATAAGACAAGGTGGTAATAGAAAAGCTATTCAAAATTCTGAAATTATATGGTGTAAATGAAATGTTATTATGTCAAGCAATATGTAGTGTATATTTTGGGTTGCAAGCCAGCAGTTTGATTTCAAGGAGATACAGAAGGTGATTAGATGTAAAATCAGGTAACACAAGAATACACTCTACTTCCCACTGTTATTCATCACTTGTATAGATTACATTATCAGGGAAAGTGCTATTAAGACTGATATCAAAATTATAGATAATAAATTAAAGATGCCAAGAAGTTATATTTTTAGTTTAATCCTTTATCCAAGTGTAAGCAAACAAAGTTTGCAACTGAAGTATTTTCAGGACAAGGCAATTCGTATATAGAGGCTAAAGACTTCAGATCACTTTTCTTAGTATCCCATAATGCTAGGGCCTGCTCTACCAACAGTGCAACATGTGCATTTTGCACAAGGGCAACAAGTTTTTTTTTTTTTGGGTGGGGGGGGGGGGACAAAATTGGCCTAAACTATATGAAAAAAAAATCATAAAAAAGTCATTTATTCCTTCTCTGTAGAAACGAGACTTCAGGATGCCATTAGTTAAATTTTTACATAATAAAACTTCATTGTACTGTATATTTTTTAAAAATCTTAATAATTTAAAATAATGTTATTATGTTGCGGTTGATATCACACTGTCATTGTTAATATCAGACAATGTGACAATAACAGAAATATCTTGCTTTTATTTCTGATTCCATTGTGGGCTGTGAGTTGACCTTGACCTGAGGTTAAGTCTCATTTAACCATTGAGACCAAACAATCATAATGAGGTAATTGGTTAAGAGTAAGCCAATTAAAGAAATAGAATCAAAATATATAAATACGGTTGTGCAGTGATTGTTAATAACACATTTTTTGATACAGTTATTAGGATTTGGCTTTTAAAATAATTTTAGCATTCCAATATGTTCCAATAGGAAAAAGAATGCAATATTTAGAAACAAAGCAGGGCTATGCATTAATATCTAAAAACTGAAACAGCTTCTTGTACTAAAATGTAGTACAAGAGAAAATAAGCGAAAGGACTGAAACCAAAAATTCTGAGCTTCATGGCAATTACTTCTAATTGTGATCCCAGTAATGTCGATATTAGTAACAATAAGGATGAAAATGAAACTTATTTAACATCTTCCTCTTCAAAAAAATTAAGTGATGATCTTGAAATGAACATGATCCATCAAGATGGAATCCTTCCTTAAGTGATGCTGAAGGACTGGAAATCGTAATGAAAGATCTGCTGGCAAGACCAAAATAAAATTTCACTCACTGCTGAGGGATATAATGGTTGGGGACATTTGTATCTGTCCAGGCTTAAATTAGAACAGACAAACGATTCAATGCAACAAAAATTGTTAAATGCAGAGGCTCGGCACTGGAGGAGCATAATAGAATGCCTAATTGCCATTGTTCAGTTTTTATCTCAACAATGTTTGCTCTTTCAGGGAACATCTGATAAATTGTATGTTCATAATAACGGCAATTTTTTTGAAGCTTGTTGAATTAATTGCCAGATTCGATAATGCTGTCTGAACATTTACTGAGAGTATCATGTAGATTGACCCAACATTATCTTGGGAAAAACATTCAAAATGAATTGATTTCTGTCCTCTCTGGGACCATAAAAAGGAAAATAATTTCTCTGGTGTAGAATGCTAAATATTACAGCATAGTTGCAGACTGTACTCCCGACATAAATCATATTGAACAATTAACATTAATTATTAATATGGATTCAGGTGATATCAACATCCATGAGCACTTTGTTGGTTTCATTCCTGTACAAGCCACTAAAGTCTCAGTTTTAACTGATTGTATTCTTAAAAATTGTCAGATATTGAATATTCGTATCGTTAATATGCTTGGCCGTGGTTACGACAATGGATCAAAACATTCAGGAGTTCAACAATGCTTTAGGGATTTGAACTTGAGAGCTTTTTTATAGCTTGCTCTTCTCATTCTCTGAACTTGTTAATGATGCTGCTATGTCATCTAGTGAAGGGCTTTCATTTTTTGAATCCATTCTATTCAACAGAAAGATCCAGGTCCATATTGGTGGAAAAAAGAGCAGGCCTAGGTTCCTTCACAGCGGTCTCCTTCAGGGCTCTGTGTTATCCCCTTTACTTTTTAACATCTATGTGTACGACTTACCACACACCAGCTCAAGCAAGTATATGTATGCTGATGACCTAGCGATCCTACATCAATCTACCTCCTTTGCCAACCTCGAATCAAACACCTGAACATCCTGGAAGAGTACTTCAAGCGGTGGTACTTGATACCAAATCCAAAAAAAACTGTGTCCACAGTATTTCACCTGAACAATGCAGAGGCAAATTGACACCTCAACCTTTCTTTCTGTGGAAAAATGGTAGAACACGAGCCCCACCCGAAATATCTTGGAGTGAGCCTGGACAGAAGCCTAACCTATAAAAGGCACATCACCAACCTATCCAACAAAATTAAAACGAGAAACAATATAATTTCAAGGCTCGCTGGAACAACCTGGATTGTTGTGCAGAAGTCCTAACGTCGTCTGCACTAGCCCTCGCATTCTCTGCAGCAGAATATTGTGCCCCCCCCCCTCTCTGGGAAAAAAGTGCTCACACTAACATTATAGACACCCAGCTGAACTCTACCATGCGCACAATTAGTGGGACAGTGAGAAGCACCCCTCTCTCCTGGCTGCCTGTCCTATCTAACATTGCTCCACCAAACATACGGAAAAGACAAGCCTCATTTAAAGAATTTAATAAAGCAATGAGCAACCCACTCCTGCCCCTGCACCAGACGCTTATAAATTCACCTAGGCTTCGCCTAAAATCTAGAAAGCCTCTCTGGGCCATGGACGAACTCTCTTCAGTTACCCTGCCATCATCACTTGACATGTGGAGAGAATAGTGGTCCAACAATCTCCCAACAAATGGCCTCCTGGTAGAAGATCCCCATGCTCTGCAGCCTGGTTTTGCTCTTCCTAGGAAGATTTGGTCATCAATCAGCAGGATCAGAAGTAACCAGAGCAGATGTGGCTCCCTATTACATAAATGGGAGCTGTTGGACCACCTTTATTGTGATTGTTCTCCCATGGTTCAGACCATTACTCATATTGTGAACAACTGCCCAAGGTGCCAGTTTCACTTTGGTGGCCTACAGGACATCCACAAGGTGAGGCCTTGGCTTTCCAGCTGGACATTGGCCTGTAGTTGGTATGGTGGTGGTTATGGAGGAAATAGAAGATTCAAGGTCCCGTTCACCATGAAGATGTTATTCTCTTAGCCGCTCTCATAGTCCTCATCAAAGTATCAGCAGAACTCCTCCTCATGCTAGAAGATGATGATGCAAAGTGAAATGGGTTTTCTCTAATGGATCAAGATTTTCACACATCATAACTGCTCTCTAATAAAACCTTGGATACAGCTACATTTGTGTTGTGATGTGTTGAGAGAACATGCAGTCTTGTCATATTTGGTGCAGTAGGATGATAATTTTCCCTAACCTGATTATAACTTTTGCTTTTTTTTTAAAAAAAGGAATATTTGGAATGCAGTTTGTGCCTTTTATGTAATGAACTTTTACATGTTAAGATTTTCATCATTTGTTTCTGGAGATTGTGATTGTACATTTCACTTGCCAGTTTCACAAAGCCATATGCGTAAATAAATTCTTTGAAACAGTTTCGGAAATTATGTGTTTTTCTCAGCATCAACATTGCATTGGGGAATCCTTAAAAAACTATTAAAACTCCCAGGCCACTAAGTACCATCCACTGGAAATCTAGAATCAAAGCCACTTTAAGATATTATATTGACGAATTTTATGATGCATTGATAGAAATTGCTGATGACTAGTCAGTGGACAAAATGGCAAGACATGAAGCTGAAACTCTTGCCCTTAAGCTCAGAGATTTTAAATTTTTATGTTGTTTGGTTATATGGCACTATGTTTTAAATGAAATTAATGTTGCTAGTAAATTATTTGCAAAGCATAAAAATGGAATTGTCTGCTGTCATATCTACTTCAAGAAATGTTCTCCAAAGCCTTGAGAATATCAGAAATGATGAATCATTTCAAAATTTTCTTGTAGATGCTACAACATTAGCTAAAAAAAGTTGAAGCTGATCCTAATTTGAAACCATTTCTAAGTACTAGAGGAGGTTGGCAGAATTTGATTATGAAGCAAAAGATGAGCCTATTTCTGATTCCAAAATTAAATTTAAAATTAAGTTTTTCTTTCTTATTATTGATGTAGCAACGAGTTCTATCTACAAAAGATTTGGGCAGTTGGAATACCACAGTTCACATATTTTTTTATATAATATTCCTAAATTGAAATCAGGCTACAAATGAGCTTTTAAACAAATTTTATGATCTAGAAGGTATTCTAATTCATCAAGAAAATAGAGACATCGATGCCATTGAGCTATTTGATGAATTGAGAGTAGTTTCCCACTTAGTACCAGAAAACACTCTGCCAATTGAAGTGCTATGTTATATAGTTGAAAATTACTTTGCTCCTAATGTTGCAGTAGTGTTAAGAATGTTAATGTCATTAACAGTTGCAAGCGGCGAATGTAGTCTTTCAAAACTACATCTTATTAAAACTTATTTACATTCTACATTGGCCGAAACTCGATTGAAAAGTCTTGTCATGATTTCAATTGAACATGAAATCTTTCAGAAATTAGACTACACTGCCTTATTTGTGATTTTGCGAATATGAAAGCAAGAAAAGTTTTGTTTTAAAGTAGGTTTACATTTTAACAGTGAAAATGTAAATTAACTTAGGTTAAGACATGACACGTGTTCTAAAATCTAAAAAAATTATATTTACCATAGTTATGTGTTTGTGATTTAGCAGTTCTTCATTCTACATGATGTGATGAGCATTACTTACATGTAAGTTAATAGCAATACATTATAAAAACAATATTTTTTAGGTTATGTTGATAGTATTTGTGATATTAATGAATTATGGAGCATTGAAATTTCAAATTTTTCAAATAAACTCACTTTTAATAATTGCCATTTTGTTATAATTTACTTAAAATTTACAGCAGGTGCATTTACTTTGTGTAAAGTAAAATTGCTCGATTTTAATTACCCATGCAGATGCACCTTTTCAGAACAGAATTCTGCCATTAAAGGGTTAATTGTCTCTCTCTTTTTTTTAAAAAAATTGTTTATGATCATTTTTCATTAACTTATGAATTTTCATTCATATGAATGAATTTTCATTCATATGAATGAACTTATGAATTTTCATTCATTCATGCTACTATTTAGAATTTATAATCAGACATGTTGAAGTGTAGCTAACATCATGGCTTTAAAATGTCATTAAAAGAGTTTTTTAGGAGGAAGAGATGGCAAAATATGCGATTGCACAGGGCGACAAAATTCCTTGGGCTGGCCCTGCATAATCTAGAGCACATATCCTTACAGACACGAATAATGCTATGCATTATGGCAGAGATCACTATCCAGATTGGTTATGATCTTTATTGAGGTCTCATCAGTGGGAGCCAGACCCAGAGGTGATACCAAGGTTTAAGTAATGCAGAAGCCATATTTCCATATACGAGTAGCCAAAAGGTGTCACCTTCTTATTAAAATTGTTTGCTCTCAATAAAGGTTGAAACTAGACTGGGTAGTGACCCTTCCCATAATGCATAGCATTATACATGTCCATAATGATGTGTGTTGCATTATGGGATACTAAGGCAAGTGATCCGAAGTCGTTAGCCTCTATGTGCAAATTGCCTTGTTCTGAAAATACTTTAGGCACAAAGTTTGTTTGCATACACTTGGATAGAGGATTAAACCAAGAATATAATTTCTTGGCATCTTTAATTTATAGTATAACCAAGTTGAAAAGCCTCCAAAATATTGTAGATGTATATTCCTTAACTAAATTGAGTCACGGAAACTGAATTATAATGGGAGGAATGGTGAGAATCTGTGTGTTAGAGCAACAATGTTATGTTACTATGTTAATAATAGGAATGGACATTATTATGGAAATAATTATGAGGAGTGAATGATTGAAATTTTGTCCTTTCCTTCATGCTTTCATGGTGATCAGAATACATCATGCAAATTATGGAGGCCTGCTTCACCAAAATTTGGTGAAGCAGGCCTCTCAGATCATGTGCTTAACACTCTACACCAAATTGACTGGAAAAGTACTTGCTCATACAAAAACCTGAAATGAACAGAAATTTAAAGAAATCTGTGAAATTTTGATTAACTACCCCAATCTTAACAATAATGGTGGCATAAAAATCCCAAGAATTTGAATGGCACACATTCAACCCACTTACTTTCTAGCAAACCCTGACTTTAGGACTTGAAGCAATTATTCAGCTTTTATTGGCCACTATCCATACCAATTTGCTGTAATTTATATGTATACTTATATAAGTAATAATTTTATTTATTTATTTATTAGTTATTAATTTTTTCCTTTTTGTAAACATGTTGCTGTCTAGCTTAATTTAATTTTAACCTAATGGATGATAATAGGATTCTAGCTTTGATGTAGTAAGTTTTTTTTTTCTTTCACCATAGGTCAGGCCAATAGTTATAATGGTTGGTCAGTAACTTTAGCATGCCTTATAAATTATAGTGCAGCTTGTTTTTTTGTATATATCTGTATACTCCAGATGATGACCTTAATGTGAAGGTCGAAACAACCAGTATTTATTTTGGTTTATATTAAACTAAAGTTATACTCTAACATGGTAATTGTTTCCATAATTTGCATGACATATTTAAATTTTGTGTTCGTCTGGAATAAACCATTCTAGCATGTTCAAAAAATGTCTGCATGAATAAGACACTAGATAATAACAGAGATCTACAAGTTGTCCAACTGTGCCACACAGACTACAGACAAGAGTATACAAAAAAAAAAAGTATGCAAGTAGCTCAGAAACAAAATAGAATTTTTTTTCTTTGGTCAATACGTTGGTACCTCAGATTGTAGTCTGTGTGACTACAATCTGAGTGATGCAAAAAAACTACAATTTGGTGATGCAAAAATTCATCACCAAATAGAGACGATGGATGTGAAAGAGTAATCATGATGTGAGACTTTAATTATCCATTGATTGGTAGCAGTAAGGTCCCACGAGAAGAATGAAATTGAGCTTGTAAGACAACCTCTTCAGCATGTGACAGAAGGAACTTGAGATCTGAATGAATGCTGTAAGAAACGGGTGAGATCTAGATTTGTCTCTCATAGAGTGGTGTGTGATTGCCATTGGCTGTTGTGTGTTCAAGTAGTGTGAATGAATTCAATAACTATGTCAGCTGGTGCATGTAGTATGTGACCTCCCTTTATTAGTCTCTGACTCCTTGGAGGTCTCTCTTAATAATAATCTTTCTTCTTCTTCCTAACATGGATTTTAGCCCAGATGGCTTGTTCCAGTCTCATGCCATCTCTTTCTTGGTCTTCCAATTCTTCTTTTTCCTATTTTCCTATTTCTTCTTCTTTTTGTTTTATATCTGTATAATATTTTTGTTAGTCTGCTGTTGTCCATTCAATTTAAATGTTATATCCGTTTTTGTTTATACTGTCTTATTGGTTTTATCTTCAGGGATTGTAAAATTTCTTCATTTGTTTTATGGTCCCACTTGGTATATCCAACTGTTTATCTGAGAAATTTCGTTTCTGTGGTTTGAATTCATTTTTAATCTTTCCTTTTTATGGTCCATGTTTCACATCCGTATTGTGGAGTTGGTTTTGATAAGACATTATATAGTCTGATTCTATGTGTTTTTGTACTAGGGATGGCTTAAATAAATTATTTATTATGCCATTTACTTTGATAAAGTTTGATATTTCAGTGTCTATGTCTTTTTCTTCTTTGTATGATAAATCACATCCCAAGTATTTGAAAGTATTTACTTGTTTTAATATTTTATTGTCAATCACTATTTTACTTTTTATTGGGTTGTTTCTTTTGAATGCCATTATTTTTGTTTTTTCTGTAGATATTGTCATATTATATTGTTTTAAGATATCATTTAATGATTTAATAGTTTTTGTAAGTCATCTTCTGATGTAGCTCAGTATCTTCCAATGTATCTTCATTTGTGAGGTTATTTTTATACCAAATGGGTTATACTGTTTCCAGATTGTTATAATTTTATATATACACACCTTGGGGGTCCCCGCCCCTTGGCGGCTATGCCCCCCCCCCCCCCCCCCCCCCCGAGTTCCAGGCTGGTAAGCCGGTTCTCCATTGTTTTGAAACATCCAACAAATTGTTGTCTCGTGAAAGCACACACATTGTTGGAAGTGAAACGTTTCAAATTTCGGCTTATCAGCTTAACGACTTTATCGGCTTATCAGCTTAACCCAGCTCAAAACAATTAAGAGACAAAAAACGGGACATAAAATGTTTCAAATTTCGGATTATCTTTTTATATATATATATTGAAAAGCAGAAGTGAGAGGGTACATCCTTGTCATACTCTTCAAGAAATATATACCAGAAAAACAGCACTTAAATCAGAACACATCTGAGAATGGAATTCTTGAATGGATTGTAAAAGTTGGTTTGGTATATTTAAATCGGTTAATATTTGAAACAATTTTTGTCTATTAATTTTTTCAGTCTTTTTCATAATCAATAAAGGCCACGTGTGTTTCTTTTTGAAATTCTTTCTCATTTCTATTAATAATTTTAAAGTAAAAATTGGATCTATGCAGGATCGACATTTTCGGAAACCATTTTGTTCTTCTATTAGTTTGTCCTCTACAATACTGCTTAGCTTCTCTTTTAATATTCCTACATATATTTTATATCCTGTATTCAGCAGACTAATTCCCCTGTAGTTATTGCAATCTTCTTTATTTCCTTTTTTATAGACTGGCATAACTAGTGCTTTTTTCCAAGATTTAAGAATTTTTCCAGACATCCAAACCATATTAAAAAATTTCAGAAGTCTTTCATTAAATTTTTCACACATGGATTTTTGTATAGTTCCATATTTATATTGTCTTCCCCTGATGTTTTCCTATTTTTTATCTTCTTTAATGTATTTTTTCAGTTCTAACATTATAATATTTTCTGTTAGGTCATTCTTTGTTTTTTTAAAATTTTATTTCATTGTTTTCATCTGTTCAAAGATTTTGGAAATAGGTCATCCATTTTTCTCTATCTTTTGTTTGTATTTTTATCTTTTCTTTTATTTCTTTGTTCATGGTGGAAGGTTTTCCACTTTTATACCATAAATTAAAGATACCAACAAATTATATACTTGGTTTAATCCTTTATCCAAGTGTAAGCAAACAAAGTTTGCACCCTAAGTATTTTCAGGACAAGCTGTTTTTCAAAGGTTTTTCATAATCAATAAAGGCCACATGTGTTTGTTTTTATTATATTTTTATTTCTTTGTTCCAATGTTGTAGTCCTCTTTTTCTGATCCATTTGTGCTTTATTTCTAAGCTTTCTGTTGCTGTTTTTGTGAGAATTAATTTCAAATTTTCCCATTCCTCTTCTGTGTTACTTGATTCATGTGTAGTTTCTGTTTTTAAGTTTGTGCATTTTTGATATTGTCAAATATGGGGATCCTGTAATGAAGAAATTTTGTAACTCGGTTGATAAGAATCTTCACTTTTGTGCATTTTTAGCCATTTTGGTTTAAATTGAAATTTTGCTGATACTATATAATGATCACAGTTTAAGGTCTAAAATTAACTCTGCTAATTTAAAATTTGTGATAATATAGTCAATTACTGATTTGCATCCTCTGGCTGACTAGAAACTGATATTTATTTATGTTTATTTCCTTGTACTTAAACACTGAATTCATTATTCTCATAACATTATAAAATGACAAAATCTCACAGTCTGTGACCATTTTGATTACATGTATCTTCACCAAAATTTACCTATGTTTGTTTTGTATTTTTTGTTTCCTATTTTGGCATTTAAATCTCCTGCTAGTAGTAAATAGTCAGTTTTGTTTTCTTCATCTATTGCATTCTGTAATTCTTTATAAAATATATTACTGTCTTCTTCTTTCCCCTCTTCTGGTGCATATGCACCAATTATTGTTATGTGGCCTCTTAATGTCTTCAGTCCAATTTCTATTAGTCTTTCTTTCAAATAGTTATAATATACAATATTGTTCTTTAGAAATTTATGTACCATAATCATTATACCTGCTTTTATTCTTTCTTCTTTTTTTTTTTTTTTTTACCCCACTGTAGTTTGATATATAGCTGTTTCTTTTGTATCTTTTTTGATTTTTTTTGTTTTGTTTCTGTTACTATACATATCTTTATGTCAGCTTGGTTTAATTGTTGATCAAGTTCCTCTTCTTTGTAAGGGATGCTTCTCACATTCCATGTTGTGATCTTTATTATGTGTTCCTTTTTCCAATTTTGCTCCTTTTTCTGAATTGTGGTCTTTTCCCATAATCTGCCTGGCCTTTCTTTGGATGAGATTTGAAAGTATATTGAATTTCCCCAGGTCAGGTTACTAGCCTTCATCGAGTAAGTTCAGTGATAGGGCTGCTACCTAACACCTCTTGACAGGCAGATCTAACAGCATTTATTCTGTTAGGATGTTAGGGTTATACCGCCCATTGTTGTGTCCTGAATAAACTAAGAAAGAAGATTTAACATGAATTATTCAGGAACAACTTTATTTAAATATAGGCAGAGAATGTGGTGTGTTGGCTATATACTGGAAAGGTAATTTTTTTGTATATAACACTAAATTAGGAGTAAGAAATTGTATAACAAATGAAAGAAAATTGTAAGACCTAACCTGTTGTGCATAAGGGTCAGATAAAGAAATTAATTAAAGTGTTAAATTTATTTAAGAACCCCATTTCATGTGTTATAAGGTAGCAAAATCTGTAAGCCAGATTCCAAGGGTCACCTTTTGACCGTCCAGTGTTACGTATACCGGTGGGGGGGGGAGAAGTTATAAGAAAGAGAAACCAGAGCGCTTTCCAACCAAGAAAAACACAAGCGCATGTGCGATGTAATAGAGGGAGCTGGACGCCATGATGTAAACCCACGTGACCGCGTTGGCAGGCATCGCGATAGCCGAGAAACGCCGAGAAGAGAAAGAAAACAAAAGGGTCAAGCAACCCCCACTCGAGGCTTTTTTGGTTCCGGTTTCCTGATCGCTCTGACGTTTGTCCAGTCCGCACCTACGGAGAAGTTCCAGGTGGTCGTGGGAGGTATGAGGCATATGTCGTAGCATACCAAATAGGGCTAGCTATTTCCTTGGACTAGGATAACTGTGTTATGTCGTGCGACGGAAGAACCAAGCAGATGCCGTCCGTTCTGGCTAAGCTCTTAAGCCATATCGTCCTTCCCACGGAGAATCCGGCCGTACAGTTTGTGGTAGGTGACCAGACGGATAGCAGACTGAGAAGAAGCCCTGATATTCTAGACAAGGCAGAAGAAAGCATTGAGTGTCATTCCAGGAACGGTAACATAGACTCTTGTGATATATTTTTCAGTTGAGGAATTGTGTGCTTTCTAGAGAACACTTTTGTGTAGTGGACTTATTCCATGGAACTTTAAGATACTGTCTACAACTTGGCATAGGCCCATTTTGTTTGAGAACTGTCTGCCTAGAAAGGCCATGTTTATTCTATATGAATTAGTAGTAATGTGTTAGATAATATAACTAGTGACCACCTGAGTGTAGAAAGTGTGATAAGTGTTAATGAAAGCAAGTTTGTTCATGTATTTTGTTTAGTAGTATTGAACCAAAGATATTACTTGAGAATGATTCAGATTACTTAGTAGTAATGCTTACTTGTATAATTTCTTTTATTAATAAATATGTTTCTTATTACCTGCCTGACCTGATTTAGTATATGAATTCAAACAGCCACTCATAAAATTACTATCGAACTTAGCGGGAAGAACCCACGTGTATGATTAAACAAAGCGGACCACGACTGCATGTGAGAATTTAGTGGACAGAGATTAAATTTTATTATAGTTTAATTACTTTGTATCATTCTGAGAGAGCCATCCTGGATAAGAGTCTTATCTATCCTCGGTATTGGCTGGCGCAGTTAAAATATAAATTTGTCAATGCTTATCGGGTGGACTGTCTCAGAAGATATGTTAATGGTCACGTCCCATACAAGGACAAAGCCCTAAACATTAAGTAACCTACACGTGGTTAAGCTATAGAGAGGCCAAAGAACTGCTTGTTTAAAAAGGGGAGAGATTTAAGTAAAAGAAACGAAATAAGTATAGAATAAAGTTTAAAAGTTTTTACGAGAATAAAAGATTAAATTAAATAAGAATTAAAGATAAAATAAATAATAAGTTATAACAAATGGCACAGTTGATAAGATTGATATAATTAGATATAACAGAACACGATATAACACTGCCCATACTTTGTTACCAGTGCCTCGTTTGTACTTTTAGGACAGGATGAACCACGATAAGGTTAGGTTGACATTTGAGTGGAAGAGGCTATGTATTGCGCTTCACCACCCCCTTCCATCCCTCTTAATAATAATAATAACAGCTGTAACAAATTTGGCATGAAAATCAACTATAAAAAGTTGATGTCATGCTAAAAAGACTGTAAATAGGTAGGGAAGTTGAGAACATCAGTTGTATCTTAAATGGAACCTGTAGAACAATTAAAATATTTCAGCTATTTATACACAATTTTTAGTGAATATGGCAGATTAAATATAGAAATTGAAAACCAGAATAAGCTGAGCAGGTATATGTGAGTCATCTGAACAAATTGTTATTCAGTAAGAGAGAAATTATTTGAAATACTAAAATAACTGTATACCAGGCCGTGTTCAAACCAATTTTAACTTATGGGGTCTGAGAAGCATTTGATTGAAGACTAGTGACCACAGATGTGAGCGTTCTCAGAAAACGTTTGTGGAGCAAACAGATGGCATCATTGGCAAAATCATATAAAAAAAATGAAGATATTAAGAAGGAACTTGACATTGTTAGCATTCTGTAATGTGTGAGCAGAGCAACAGAACGGGAAGGGAATTTAGCAAGGATACCAGGAAAAGGATGCAGAGGAAGCCCAGGATCTAGGGAGATTGGATGCAGATTGAAATATCAAATCTGACAATACTGCAGTCCTGACAGATAGCAGATGAATTTGTAGAATAATTGTTGATGAGAATTTAGTAATGATTTAAATTTTTCATGTAGCATTATCATCATATTCTGTTTACTCCTTGAGCATACAAATTTAATAGTAATGATTGCTTTATGTTTTACAAACAAAAGACATTTTAAATGTGATTGTTTGATAATTGTAACAGTTGTTTTTATATGCTCTTTGTTTCAAAAGGATGTTGGGATTCGAAAATATCTGGGATGTAAATAATCTTTATTAAGGCCTTTTATTAAGGTATGTTATCTAAGTGCATAAGGAAATGGCAAGTTTTTTCCTCTCCAAAAAACTTTGATCATTCATCCGACATGAACGACTGACCAACTAGCCTGAGACGCACTTTGAGACACGCTAGACTATGCAGATTGGATTAACCATTGTATTAAAACTATCAAACAGTTAGGTTTCTGTTTTATTTATTAATTACAATAGGCCATTGAACTTAAAATTTTTGAGCTAAAACAAAAATTAAATGTTTTAATTTATATTTTAGGAAAGTATTTCATCTAATTTATGCAATTTGAAACTTATGGATACAACTACTGTGTTAGAGTAAAACTTTAGTTGAATATAAACCAAAATATACACTCAACATTTCAACCTTCACATTAAGGTCATCTTCTGGAGTATATGAGTGTATATATACAAAGAAACAAGCTGCACTACAATCTACGTGGCATGCTAAAGTTACTGATCAGCCGTTGAAACTATTTGCCTGACCTCTGGTGTTAAAAAAAAAAAAAAAAAAAAAAAAAAACCTCACTACATCAAAGCTAGAGTCCTCTTGTTATTATTATCTATTAGGTTACAAAGTTAAATTAAGTGGAGAGTGTTTATACAGAAAATGACAGATAAATAAACAAAACTAAAATTACTTATATAAGTATGCATATAAATTGCAACAACTGTTCCTTTACTCTAAAACCTACAGTTTGGCTTAGATACATTGAAAATGTTTTCGTTATCTGGCTGCCAAATGTTAAACACATTCCTTAGCCACCTGAACAAACAACATGAGCACATACAATTTACTATTGAAATTGAAAATCAGAATTCGCTCCCATTCCTGGATACACTACTCGCACGTCTTCCATCAGGCAGTCTATCCTTCACTGTTTACCTCAAGCCTACACACATCGGCCAATATATATATGCTAACTCATATCACCATCCTTTGAAAAAAATTTGGAGTCATCAGCACCCTCAAAAACAGAGCTATAACAATTTCCTCTAATGAAAAAGCTCTTAAACAAGAATTAAAAATTATTAGCAATACATTTATAAATAATGGATATAGCAAAAATACTATTAATAAAATTCTTCATAAAACTTCATCAAAAAGTAATATAGAATACAGTAAAACCACAACACTCCCTTACATTATCAGGAAAAATCAATAGAATCCTACATCATTATAATCTTAATACTACTTTTAAACCACCTTTAAAATAAAAAAAAACACATATTCAACACCTCTAAGGATCCTCTCCTCCCATTGGCACACCCTGGAATTTATTGCATCTATTGCACCTGTAACTTACCTTATATTGGGGAAGCTGGGTGTGCAATCCTTATCTGTAAAAAAGAACACAACGCATTAAATATAATAATTTTGGTGAAGCAGGCCTCTCAGATCATGCTCTTAACACCCTACATCAAATTGATTGGAAAAGGACTTGTTCTTTGCATCATACAAAAACTTGGTATGAACAAAAATTTAAAGAAGCCTGTGAAATTTTGACACATTCAGCCCACTTAGTTTTCAGCAAACCCTGTAAGTAATTTTTCATCTTTTGTTGGCCAGTATCCATAACAGTTGTTACAATTTATATGTATACTTATATAAGTAACTTTATTTTTATTTATTTATTTATTTATCTGTTATTTTCTGTATAAACATGTTACTCTTCACTTAATTTAACTTTGTAACCTAATAGATAATAATAATAATAACAGGACTCTAGCTTTGATGTAGTGTTTTTTTTTTTTTTTTTTTTTTTTTTTTTTTAACACCAGAGGTCAGGCAAATTGTTTTAACGGTTGATTGAGTAACTTTAGCATGCCATATAGATTGTAGTGCAGCTTGTTTCTTTGTATATATACGTATACGCCAGAAAATGACCTTAATGTGAAGGTCGAAATTTCGAGTGTATATTTTGGTTTATATTAAATTAAAGTTTTACTCTAACACGGTAGTTGTATCCATAAGTTCCATGATGTATTCTGATCACCGTATAAGCATGAAAGAAAGGATATGTCATTTACTGATTTTTAGTTGATTGGGCTGAATGTCACAATGCACAGTGAAACTCTGCATTGATTGTTCCTCTCTTCAGCAAGAAGTCCGCCAACAAAATTCCTGGGATCATGACTTTTTGGACAGTGGGAACAGTTTTGAATATTTTACACACAGGAGATTGTGGATGTTTACAGGTCATTGAGTCTTGTTTGCTCTCTAGAGTAAAGTGATGAACCCACATTTCATCTCCTATAACTAGATGGGCGACAAAATCCTCACCTTTGTTGCTGTATCTCAACAGATTCTCCAGACACATTCCCAGTGTTGCCTTGTGCTTCTCTGACAGTTGTCAGGACACCCAGTGGGTGTACATCTTTCGAAAGCCAAGGACGTCGAACAATTTCCTAAACAATGGACTTACTCAAGTTCACCACTTGTGCAATTTCACACAGTTTCAACAAAGGTGGAACAAGCTCCGAACAAGCTTGTTCCACCTTTGCCACGAGTTGCCCTGGTCCTGCACTACCTGTGGGATCAGTTAGACTTGCATCAATTGCAGGCGCAAACTTGACTTTTAGTCTGTTTGTTTACTTGGGAAATGGAGTAAAACCAGGTTTAAAATTACTTGGTATCTTTAACATATTTATACCCAAGGTAAAAATACTTCCTACATTTATATCTCCTCCAGAGATTTTTATTTAATAAGGTTAAAACACCTTATGGTAACTTGTTTTGGCGAAATACTTACAAGCTCGGTATGACTAAATCTTGGTATTTCTAGCCTAGCTCCCACTGACGAGACCTCAATAAAGGTCGAAACCGGTCTGGGTAGTGGCCCCTTGCCTTTAATACAAAACATCATATATCCCCTTCTTGGAGATGTGTTTTGGCATTAAGGGTAAATATTAAGATTAGTGATCGGAGCTTGTTCCACCTTTGCCACGAGTTGCCCTGGTCCTGCACTACCTGTGGGATCAGTTAGACTTGCATCAATTGCAGGCGCAAACTTGACTTTTAGTCTGTTTGTTTACTTGGGAAATGGAGTAAAACCAGGTTTAAAATTACTTGGTATCTTTAACATATATATATATATATATATATATAGAGAGAGAGAGAGAGAGAGAGAGAGAGAGAGAGAGAGAGAGAGAGAGAATTAATAAAAATCAGTTATATAGAGAGAGAGAGAATTAATAAAAATCAGTTACTGCAGTCACATTATGATGATCAAACATTATGAAATGCTACAAATGTCCCTAACAGTTGGTATTTAAATAAGGGGAGGAGGAAGTAGATAACTGACATTAAGGACTGGGCAGTGATCAGATTTGAAAAATTTCCATGCTTCTAAAGTATAGGAAAGATGGGCTGTTTGGTGACTGCACTTTCCATGTTGGAGAAGTCACTTGGGACTGGCTTTGATGATGATATAGTGATAATTGTATGGAAATACTGGTAATAAATTACACCTTATTTTATGGTGTTAAAAACAGCATTTTAATTATTTTAAATGTTGTTTTTAATACCATAAGTATATTTGTGATTTTTGTGGAAATTTATTGACCTAATTTTATTCTTATTTAAATCAGTATTTATCTGTATGTATATAGGGTTTTTTTTATTGCAAATTTCTTATTGGATATTGCTGAGATATTTGAATGGAAAACATCAGACTTAATATTATTGAAATATTGGAATGAAAACATTAAGCACTTGTATTAGTTATTATATTAAATACATGCATATATAACACTCACTTTATTTGGATTTTAATGAAATTCAGGATTTAGTTTAAATCAATACTAGAACACAAGGTGCCTTTTGTGATTTCTGTCCATTTTATGCTTGCTTTTGTATAAGGATTTTCTTTTTTGCAACAAACCACATTTTAAGTTGTCAATTTTACTTAACAGCGATATCATGAATAAACTATTTTTATAGATTAACAATGGACAGCGATGAAGAAGGTGAAGGAGAAAGAGAAAGGCTTTCTCTAACAGGATTCTTATTTGGTAACATCGATGAATCAGGACAGCTAGAAAATGATTTACTTGATCCTGTAAGTATCATTTTAAATATTTGCAACTTCATATGTTTTACATTAATAAACATTTTTATGAACATTATGAATTCTGATCATGAAGCTGTTGAATTTGCTATTTTTTTGCTGAAAAATTCTTATTCTTTACCATTGTAAAAATGCTGTTATCATGATGTACATGAAATTGGACTCTTCCTCGAAGAGACTTGCATGTACATTAATTTTTTGCGTATTTATAGATCATCTCATATCGAAGTTGTTTATTGTTGGCTGGTTTACGATGACCAACACAGAGCATTATTTGTGTTCTGTATTTACGCTGAAGACTTAATTTGGTTTTTCAGTGAACTGATATTTCTGAGTCCTCAAAGCTGTGTTAGTTCAGATTACTTTCTGTGATTATCAGTAAATCTCATTTTTATATTAGCAGCAGTATTGATAATACTTAGAGTTCTATCCTGTATATATGTTATGAAAAGTTAAAAGCTTCAGTGAAATTACGTAGTGCATATGTAAATGCATTAAAATTGAATTTGTTTTTAATTGAAATGTTTAAGTAAGAATGTCTGAATCTTAAGTAGTATTGTTTATTTTTGGTAACTTAGTATGTCTGTGTGATTTTTGGTGTGATTTCTGCATTATTTAAATTAGTATTTTGATAAGGTGCAATAGATAGCATAGCACATGGCACCAATGAAGAAAAACAATGGCATCCCAATCATTGCTATCTTTATTTAAGAATTTTAACTTAAGGGAGTTTGTTCAGTGTAACATCTGCGGGATGTATGCTTTTGCTGAGAGCGGCTGAAGTTTGGTTCGTTAATGATAGTTGTGGGAATGTGTGCCGAAAGTGTAAGGAAAGTGAGGATTTGAAGTGTGTCTCAGGTCGTGAGATTGATGTCATTTTTGGAAGCCAGAATGTGATAGAAAATAGTGATATGATAGGAATTTGCGATGCAATACCAGATAGCTTTGAGAGGGTTGTTGAAAGTAAGAGTGAAAGTAAAAATACAGATACCAGATAGCTTTGAGAGGGTTGTTGAAAGTAAGAGTGAAAGTAAAAATGGTTTAAAGGATAAAAAAAATGAAGAGCTAGTTGTAATGAGTAAGATAGCATGGTTGCTTGAAGTGATACATAGGGCGAAGCTGGAGCGATTGTAAAATTGTTTACCGAACGCATCAGCTAATGAAAAGCAAATGTATGATAAGAAAAATGAGAGTATGATTGGGAGTGTAAGAAAAATGAAGGAGTGAGTGTTGTACGGTGATTCATTAGTAAGAGGTGTAATAGATGAGAGTTTGTTAAAATCGTACTTACTGGGTGCAAAAATTAAGGATGTGAGTCTATTAGAGCACAAAAGCAGAGGGTGAAAGAAATGATAGTAGTAGCAGGAAATGATTTAAAAGGAGAAAAAATTGCTATGAGAGGACTTTAAGGAATTACTTGAGATAGCAAAAGAAAAGCATGAGAGAGTTAGTATACTCAGTCTGTTGCCGTGGTATGACAGAGAAGAGTTGAGAAGGAGGGCCATAATTACAAATGACTCTATGTGCAGGTTATGCAGGAGGAGTGGTGTGGAGTTTGTGGACATGTGGAGTGAGTTTGATGGGCAAAAGGATTTATATAAGATGGATGGTTTGCATCTGAATGGATTTAGTGTGCGGAGACTGGAAAAAGTGTTGCTGAATGAAGTGAAAGTGGATGTGCAGAATCAGGGAAACTACAGTTATTAAGAGGGGGGGGGATATGCAGTCTTCAGGGAGGCAGTTGAGTGTAAGAATGTGTATAATATGTCCGAGCTAGTACGAAGGACAACAAATCAGAATGGGATAGTTAGTATAAGGCATCAAGATAGGGGGTGGGACTAACGGCTTCTGCATTTCGTGTATACTAATGACAGGAGTATTAGGAACAAGAAGGACGAATTTTTGGCCTTGGTTGGCTCTTCCTGGCCACAGGTTATCGGCATTAGTGAAATATGACTGACAGAAGATGATATAGCTAGTGGGATAGAATGTGGGGGGGGGTATAGTGTGTTCAGGAGGGACAGAGAGAATAAAATGGGATGGGGGGAGTGTTGATGATAGCTGATGAACTGCAGCCAATGAGAATAGAAGTTCAACTCCAGGATAGAGAAAATAGCACATTTGAGGCTATTTGGTGTCAGATTGAGACTAGCAGAACAAAATATACAGTTGGGTGCTGCTATAGACCAGGTGATGGAATAGATGGTGGAGATAGTACATAAGCAAATGGATGCAATGAGTGGAAGGAGGGTAATTGTTATGGGGGATTTCAACTATGGTAACATTGCTTGGAAGGAGGAGAGGACACATCGTCTTCTTCTCTCTTCCATCATCTATGTGGATGATGATGAAGCCGAATGAACTCTTTCCACTTCTCTCTGTCCCGGGAGAGTCTGAACAATTTTGTCCAGTTTGGTGTCGCTTGTTGTGATTTGGTTTTCAGGTCCTCTTTTATTTTGTCTATCCATCTAATTATCGTCCGTCCTTTGGATCTTTTATCTTCCATCATTGTATTCAGGGCTTTAGATGGTAGTCTTTCTGTTCCCATTCTGGTCACATGGCCAAACCATCACATTCTTCTTTCTTGGATTTTGTTTATTATTGTTATTTCTTGTTTTAGTTGTTTCCTTATGTCTTCGTTTTTAGTCGATCCAGCAGAGATACTCCATCTAGTCGATCTAGCAGAGGACACATGGGAGGAAGGAATTGGATTTTATGTAATTATTAAGGGATAACTATCTGCGACAGCATGTATTGGAAAACACTAGCACTCTCAAACATTCGAGAGTGCTTGACCTAGTAATTGCATCTGAGAATTTGACTGTAATACGACCACCAATTAGTGGTCATATTTGATCACTATGATCAAATGTGTGTGTGATCCTATGATCACTCTCACCAATTGGTTGCCACCAATTGGTGAGAGTGATCATAGGGTCTTGACCTGGGAGGTGGCTAAATGTGTGGAATTTTCAATTATGGCAGGTTACATGTGGAATTACTGGGCTGGTAAGTATGACAAGCTACGAAGATTGCTTGGTTCAGTGCCATGGCATGTGAAACTGCAAGGACTGGATGTTGATAGTGCATGAGAGGTGGTTAAGGAGCGTTTGCAGGAGATAATGGCTGACTGTATACCTAGAGTCCGAATAGTAAATCAAGTAGGGGTTAAATGGATGAATAACATCATTAAGCTTGAGCTGCAAAAAAAGAAACAACTGGAAGGAATTTAAGGAGAAAGGTGACTTGCAGGTACACGAACGGTATAAAGCACAGGCCAGAAGGGTAATGAGTGTGGTAAGAAAAGCATAAGCGGATTATGAAAGGTAATTAGTCATGCAAGCTAAAGAGAATCCCAAACAGTTTTTTCATTATGTTGCGTAAAAGAAAAAATGTATATCGCAGAATGATTTTAAGGAATGCCGATGGTAGGGAGGTAACCAAATCAGTTGATATAGTGGAATTACTGAGCGAGCACTTTGCAAGAGTATATCATCCAGGTGGTGATATTGCAGGAATGAAGGAACCAACAGCTTATATGGGAATTGTGGTGAATGAAGTGGAGGTGAATAGTTTATTACAAAACTTTAATGTAAATACATCTGTGGGATTGGATGGTATACCAGCTTGTGTCGTACGTGAAGCAGCTAAAGAATTGTCAGTGCCATTGACAATTTTGTTTAATTTGAGTCTGGGGGTCTGGGTTAGTTCTGAGGGGGTGGAAAGAGGGGAAAAATAGTTCCACTGCATAAAGGAGGCTCCAAGACTGCTGTTGCAAATTACCGACCAATCAGCATATCAGGAGTCGTTGTCAAGAGGAAAATACAGGAATGGATAGATGAAAATGGGATACTGTACGGGGGACAGCATGGTTTTGTGAAGGGTAGATCATGCCTCAGTAACTTGTTCATGTTTTATAACACAGTGACGGCTGAACTGGATAAGGGTAATGGGTATACAGTGATTCTATTGGACCTTGCTAAGGCCTTTGACAGCATACCACAAAAGAAAGGATGATGATTTGGATAGTTTGGAGGACTGGGCTAAAGAGAATGGATGTCAATTTAATGTGGCAAAATGTAAGGTAATGCATTTTGGGATGAAAAGATTAGCAGCAGTATACCACATTGGTGGAACTGTACTCCAGGAGATTGACGAGGCCAGGGATTTGGGAGTGTTGGTGGATAGGAAGTTGAAGTTTAGGAGGCACATTGCTAAAGTGGCTAAATCAACTCATCAAATCAGTTGGTTACTGAAGAATACTTTGACGAGTAGAGACAAGCAAGTTATTGTTCCTCTGTATCGAGCCTTGATAAGACCCCATCTTGACTACTCTGCCCAGATTTGGGCGCCAGGGTTTCTTCTTGATGGGGAGGAAGTGGAGAGGGTCCAGAGGCGAGTGACCAAGATGATAGCACATCTATGAAATGAATCTTATTAGAACAGGTTGAAGATTTGTGGGTTGCAGAAATTGGTTGATAGGCAGAAAAGGGGTGATATGATTGAGACATTCAAATTACTGAAGAGTTTCTATAAGATTAATTCAGAGGATATTTTTGCAAACACTGGACTGGTGGCAGGAGGACTAGGGGGTCATCCATGGAAACTGGGCAAGAGTGTGGTTAACAAGGGTGTTAGAGCTAGGTTTTCTACTTGGAGAGTGGTGGATGAGTGGAATAAGCTACCAGAGTCTGTTGTGGGTGCCATGATTGTGAATGAGTTCAATGCAAAGTATGATAGATACTGTATGAATGATGAATAGTTGTTCTTGACATAATGTTAGGGCCTCTCTCGATGAGTCTAAGAACTCCTTGGAGTTGTCCGTAATAATAATAATGTTATACATACTTTTTCACTATTAAATATCATCAACAGAACTCAAATGAGCACTATCAGCATAAAAGAAATCAACAAAAAAAAAGTGAAACTGGCAGAAGAACTAAAGGCATACCAGGTTGACATAATTGGTGACAAAATGAAGAAAACAAAAACAAGCGAGATATCTGGGCATCCTGGTCACGAAAAGGAAGGACTAGCTTAGTATACGAAACTAAACACAAAGATTGATATTGCTTCTTGAATAGCAAGCATTGTCAGGTAGAGTGATGCAACCAAATATCAAATTGTGGAATTGAAGAATGAAATTTGTGCCCATGGTCTCATAGCAGGTTCTACTAAGGAAGAAGTGGATGGTTTTTGAGTCATTAAAGAGAGTGACACCAAGAAGAAGTTGGTTCTCATTGGGGATTTCAACAGCAGAATGTAAAATGAGCATCAGGCATACAGAAATGTTTTGGGAAAATGTGTAGAAAAGAGCAAATCTAATAATAATGGTATACACCTTGTCAATATCTTTTCAGAACATGCACTATTCATTACTAATACCATGTTCCACCATAAAAATGTGCACAAATTGATCAGGAGAGAAGACATAGGGAAGTAAAAGTCTCATTCATGTGTTATTGTTGATACTGATATCTTTATACTAATTCTGGACACAAAAGTATACAGGAGATTTGAAATAGGAAGTGATTGCCATTTAGTTTTGAGTAGGATGAAATTGAATATCATATTGAAAAGAAAAGTGTATGTGTGAGTAAGTTTTAAAAAGAATCCAAGTGGAGCTGGTTTCAGAGGTGAGCTATACTGAAATGTACACATATTATTGAAGAAAAAATGAGTTTGAAGACAGGTATCAAACCTTGGAGGCTCACTGATAAAATCTGAAGGTAACATTAATTGATTCAGCCAGGGAAATTTGAAGTTTTTTGCATCATTATCATCAATTCCCTGATATATACCCTCAAGAGGTGTTCAGGAAGCTTTCTGCAAAGAATGAAAAAATCAGAACTCCATGGGATCAAGAAGGTAGACAGTCATGGGAAAAAAAAAAGAAAACACATTGAAGATTTGTAGCAAGCAAATCAGCATGTGCTCTGAGAGAATATAGAGAAAAACGTAAAAAAGCAAAGCAGTCTGTAAAAGCAACTAAAGAAAAAAAGTTATTTGATAACAAAAATATCAGGCTACAGGTAAAATGTTCTCCAGGCCATTGAAAAAATGCTTAGAAATGGAGGAAAGATTACTGTATAAGAAATCAAAGATGATTAAATTTGATGTGAGAACTGAAGATACATCTGGAATAATTTAAAATGTCATCATCATCATCAAATTCCTGCCATGTACCCTTAAGGGGGTGTACAGGATATGATAGTACTACATGAAAAAAATTACATCGTTACTAACTTCCTATCTACAATTTTCCTCCAAATCAGTCTGTTACTTGTCAAGACTCCAACATTATCAGATCTTATATTTCTATCGTCTAAAGCACTTTGTACTGTATCAATCCACCTATATCTTGCTCTTCCTCTGGGTCGTTTTGCTGCCAACCTGGCAGAGAACACTTATTTTGCTAATCTTTCCTCGCCCATTCTGTTTAAGTGACCATACCACCTGAGATTAGCTCTGCTAACGCATTCCTGGATGCTGACAATGTCAAGTTCTTTCCTAATATCCTCGTTTTTAATATGATATTGCCATTGATGCCATCTGTTCACACCTATAATCTTTCTCAGGACTCTCATATCTGTGGTCTCTAGTCTTTGGTCAAGTGTTTTACTTCTGACCCATCTCTCAGATCCATAAGTTAAAACTGGTTTGAACATTGTCTTGTATACAGCTGATTTAGTGTTCCGACTAATTTCTCTCTTATTCCATATGAATTTATTCAATTGACTTCCCACCATATCAGCTTTGCTGATTCTGTTGTCTATTTCTATATTTAATTTACCATCTTCAGTAAAAATCGTGCCTAAATAGCTGAAATGTTTTACTTGTTCCACAGGTTCTCCATTCACAACACAATTGACATTTTCAATGATTCTGCCTATTTTCATTGTCTTTGTCTTTTTATTGCTGACCTTCATACCATATCTATTACAACAGCTATTCAATTTAGTCAGAGAATCTTGCAGACTTGTAGCAGATTTATTTAGAAGTATAACATCATCCACATAAAGCAAAGAGCTGACATTAACATCTCCAATTTTGATATCATGTTTAATACCACTTTCCTTCATAATGTGATCCATATAGATAATGAATAACAGAGGAGATAATGTACATCCTTGTCTCACACCAGATTTAACATTAAACCATCTTCCTGTACTTCCTTCAATTCTAACTGCTGACTTACAACTCAAATAAAGACTAAGTATTGCTTGATATATGTGTCCCATTGACACCATATAACTGCAGCATATTGAATAGCTTCTGTCTTGGCACCTTGTCATATGCTTTTTCCAGATCAACAAAACTTAAATATAGATCTTTATTATATTCCCATGCTTTCTCTACTATTCGTCGTAAAGTGAAGATCTGATCCCGACTGCCTCTATTTGGCCTGAATCCAGCTTGTTCTTCACCAAGCTTTTCTTCCACAATTCTTCTCAACAGTTTCTCAAGTATACTGGCATAAATCTTGTCCTGGAACACGGTAGGGAAATACCTCTGTAATTCTCACATTCAGTTTTATTTCTCTTTTTATATATGGGTACTATTAGAGCTCTACTCCAATCATCAGGAATTCTTCCCTCTGTCCAGGCTTCTGAACTATGCAGTGCAGCCACTGTAAGACTTTTATACCACCATACTTCAGAATTTCTGGTCGAATATTATCTACTCCTGCTGCCTTTCCCCATTTCAAGCCTTTGATGGCTTTTTCTACTTCAAGTATGGGTATGTATTCCTAACTGTATGCATGTTGAGTGTTTTTACCACTGTGCTATCACTGCTTGTTTCATTTAGCAATTTTTCGAATTAATTACTCCATACTTCAAGGATATCTTTTTTTCCCGTTTTCATGTCACCTTTATCATCTCTAACTGCTTTTACAGCACTCTTTCCTCAATTTCTAAGCTTCTTCAATAACCTCCAGAATATCTTACCACCTTCTTGATATTTATTTTCTATGTTCTTGCCAAAATCCTCCCATGACTTTAGTTTAGCTAATTTTACACAGTGTTTAGCTTTCTTACATTTGTCTCTGTATTCTCTAAGAGCACAAGCTGACTTATTCGCCAGGAACTTTTGATATGCTTTCTTCTTTTCCTTCACTGCCTCTTTAACTTCCTGTGTCCACCAGGGAGTTCTGATTTTTCTATCCTTGCAGACATCCTCACCACATTCCTCTCTGGCTGAGTGAATCAGGGTTTTCTTCAAGGTTTGCCACGGAATCTCCACGGTTTTGTTCTTGTTCTCAAACTCTTTCATTTTTTCTTCAATAATCTTTGTGTATTTTAGTCTACAGTTACCATCTGAGAGCTGCTCCACTTTTATCTGCTCTAAAACTTTCTTACATGTCATTCTTTTCAATATGAAATTCAATTTTATCCTGCTCAAGACTAAATAGTGATCACTTCCAATTTCAAATCCTCTGTACACTCTGGTGTCCTGCACCAGGGAGAAAACATCACTATCAACAACAACATAGTCGATGAGACTTTTCTTATTCCTTGCCTCTTCTCTCCATGTGAATTTGTGAACATTTTTATGTTGGAACATGATGTTAGTAATAACAAGTCCATGTCCTGAGTAGAAATCCAACAAATGTTTGCCATTATTATTAGCTTTGCTCTTTTCTCCAAATTTTCCCAATATATTTTTGTATGTCTGACAATCATTTCTCGCTCTGCTATTTAGATCCCCAACAAGGACCACCTTTTTCTTTTTCATTGTGTCAGATACGTTCTCTAAATCCTCAAAAAAATTCCTCCACTTCTACCTTAGTAGAACCTTCTGTGGGACCTTGTGCCTATGCAACAAATAAGTCTCATTGTTTCCCACATCACTCTACTTGAGACTGCCTGCCATTCAAGAAGATTAGCCTCATATTTAGTGTTGAATACTATGGCTACACCTTCTTTTCCTTGTCATTGCCTGAATATAACATTTTGTATTTATTGCTCAGAAAGATCTTACCAGTTTTTGTAGTTTTTGTTTCAGTCTCGCCCTATTATGTCGATATGGTTCTTATCTAATTCCTCATCTAACTCTCCATTTCTTTGCCATTCAGGCTTCTTATGTTGATAGTACTGAAATGTTTTACTGAAATTATTCCAGACTTCCTTTAATATATGACATGAAAATCTTTCTCATCTTATTTCTCATTTGGCCTGACTGGAAAGTGTATAATGGGCAGTATCTTTGATTATTATAGAGGCAGTGGTCATATGTAATGCTTTTTTTTTTTTTTTAATAATCCATTTCCTTGTGTAGTAATATTTCAGAGGAGCATTTGTTATTTTCAAAGAAAGTTGTAATTTTTCAATTACAACTTTCGTGGTAACTGACTACCCAAACGCATAGTTTGGGTAGTCAGTTCCACCGATATCCCGGACTGTTTGAAACCAGACTAATCGAGGAACTTAAATACATACAAAAAATGATAATTGGTTCCAAAAAAAATATTCTCCCTGTTTTTCAATAAATAAAACGAGACTAATAAATTCTAATGTCTTTATAGGGCTAAATGGCCTTGCCTACTCCCGTGTACGGGAATAAAAAAAGGCGTTAGCTTAGCTGATTTATCAGAAATAATTAAACAAAAAATACATGTTTTTTTTTTCATTTTTTATTCTCTAAAAATTGCAATATCGATGTCTGCACATTTTTCTTCTTTGGTTTTTTTCTCTTCATACATTTCATTGTAGCAACTAATTGAATTGTTTATCGTTCGGCAAATTGTAAGGCTACGTTCAATATTGGGATCAACTTCCATAATATGCTCTGACAAGTTTTCAACCATTCCAATAATTTTTGGTAGTTGTTCAGCTGTTAATTCTCGTGCAGACACTTCAACACAGTCGTCATTGTCTAAGTTGTCCTCCTGCTCCTCATAAGCTTGTTGTTCATCCATGTTAATAAGTGTTTCATTATCCTGTTCATTAGTGTTCGATTTAATGCACTCAATTACGTTGACTGAATCTAACTCTTTGAAACCAAATTGCTGTCCAATTTCCACTGTGTTATTAGTGACTTCAGCAAAATGAGTTTCAAAACCAATGAAATCATTTGCACAATGTGGTATGATATGTTTCCATACTGCTCTTATATTGCTTGCTGTTAATTCATGCCATGCTTCACCTATATTTTCGATAACGTTCTGATGTTGTAGCTCTTCCATAATTCCATTAAAGTAGGTGTATTTTCTCCTGTTGTAGCTTTTTTGGCTTGCGAAAAATGCGGCGCAAATAATAGGCCTTAAATGTTGCAATGACACAATGACACCGTGATCCATTGGTTGAATCACCTACGTCTTATTTAATGGAAGAAAAGTTATTTGTACATTTTCATTTAAATCACAAAGACCAGTCGAATGACTGGGGGCATTATCTAAGATCAGTAAAATCTTAAAATCTAATCCTTTTTCTCTGTTGTAGGGCAAAAATAGTTGGTGAACCAATCATAAAATTCTTGTGATCCATGCTTTCTTATTTGAATGCCACAACACTGAGAGATTATGTTTTGATACATTTTTAAGAGCTCTAGGATTTTCTGCACGGTACATAAGCATCGGTTTTAATTTGAAATCCCCTGCTGCATTTCCACCTAATAACAGTGTGAGATAGTCTTTTGAAATTTTATATCCAGGGCATGACGTTTCATTGGCTGCTATAAAAGTGCGTAACGCCAACTTTTTCCAGAATAATCCCATTTCATTAACGTTAGATATTTGTTCATCTTTGTAGCCACCTTTTTGAATGATTTGACTCAATTCCTTCGAATATCTAAAGCAGTCTCTTTATCTGCACTGGCAGATTCGCCAACAATACGATCATTGTGAGTACCAGTTTGTTGCTTAAAATGAAAAACCACCCACGAATTGCCATAAAAGTTTCACTAGTTCCCTCACCTTCGTTTTCCATGTCATCAGTAGTCCTCAAGTCATTGTAAAGACTTAATGCTTTGGCTTGAATTTCCATTTGACTAAGCAGAACTCGCTTTTGAGTTAAGTCTTCCATCCATGTGGATAATAGCCACTCCATATTTTGCATTCGAGTGCTTCTGGATTTAGTCACTATTTTTGATAAATAAGAAGCCACCTTGCGATTTGTATTGATCTTTTTTTGATAAGTTTTCAAACTGATGACTCGTCCATTCCTTTTTCAGGGCCTAATTTAGCAAAGGATGCACCTTCTTCATGACGCTTAATTTTATCGAGCTTTTGTTCTAAAGTGAGCCATTTACGTTTCTTGGTGACAGAATCACTTTCACTTTTTCTTTTTGCACTCATGTAGTTTTTTTAAATGGGATTAAAATTTAATTATCACAAATTCAACATTAAAGTTCACAAACGTCCACTGCTCACTGGTACTATACATAGCTTACACATTAAGACATTGAACATAATGCCGCGTTTACATTCTCGCCGAGTCTTGGTACATACATATACAACGGGGAACCCCTGAAAAAATTGAAATATCTTATTGCATAACTTTAAAACCGCATAAAAAAACCACACATAAAGAGACTTGACTGTATAAAGGAAAAAAAACCGAACATTTATGTATAAAAA
Source organism: Typopeltis vanoorti (assembly GCF_054136105.1). NCBI lineage: Eukaryota > Metazoa > Arthropoda > Arachnida > Uropygi > Thelyphonidae > Typopeltis > Typopeltis vanoorti. Next base: position 76,933,984 of record NC_143552.1, on the reverse strand, counting down.
AAATAATTTTGTGTACTAATTTTTTTAGGATTTAAAACTGGACTATAGTGAATCCGGACTGATGGAAGCCAGACTATGCGAGGTATTGCTGTACTCTATTTTTGATAGGAATTATGTGAAGAACTATTGTGGATGTCGTGCCTGGTGGAGGTGGGATTGTGTTACATGGGAAATGTTAGTCATCCACTTCACATTTCTTTACTGTATCTAAGAAAAGACAAAAGCTTCTGATTTTCTCTCTTAGGGGAAATTAATTTCTTAGTGATAATTAATTTGTTATAGGCAGATTTTGTTGTAAGCATCAAGATTAAGTAAACTTACACATTGATGAAAAAAAAAAAAAAAGGTTGGAAATAAGAATATAAGTGCAACAGTCCCTACTTGCATAAGAGTAATGTTCTGCAAACTTTACATAACTTTAATTTTATATTAGTTGGATTTATTCACCTTGCCCATTAATCACGTTCTGTTGCTTATGTACTTATACTGTACTTATAGTATGTGTATGTAGCAGTGCTAAAGGTTATTTCTCTTAGTTTCATTCATAGGATGCACCTACAAATTAGATCTCAGTATGTGATTATTAACACAAAGTAATATAATAAATTATATATGGTATGAGAAAGCAGAAAAAAAAAGAAGGTTTGATTTGACTGCTCTACCTTGCATGTAAAATTATCAAGGGATGACTGAACAGTGGTTTCTTTTTTCTCTTCATAAAGCTCTCAATATCAGTCTGAAAGCATTCGGTGATTTCTCTTTGGACTTTTTAGATGATGCAGCATTAGGATCCATCCACCAGTTGCTTTGTCCACCTTTATTGACATTAAAAACATTTTTTCTGGCACCATCCAGAAATTTTTGTCATGAAAATGTATTATGTTACAGAAGTCCACATTCAAATGTTGCTCACGCACACAGCAAGAGGAACTTATGGTAAACAATTTGAACACTTTCTTCAGCACAGTCAACTTCAGAAATTTTCAAAATATGCAGCAGGATACATTATGTACCTGATACAGAATTTTTTAAAAGATACTTATCAGATAAATACAATATAATTCTGTACTTCAGAGGTATAGGATACTGACTTACAAAATAGCAATTTTTCAGTATGGCTAGGAGTATAATCTTTTAGCATTGATTTTTCATATTTCCTCTCAATTTTTGCTGCAGATAGGTTAATTGTGAACATTCCTACTTCTAAAAGAAAGGAAATCTTAGTGCTCTGCACCTTGTGAAACATGAACACCATGTAAAAATTTGAGTGTTTATTATTATTATTATCTGAGACCTCCAGGGAGTCAAGGACTCATCTAGGGAGGCTGTAAAATACCCAACCCAGCTAATCATACCTTCCCTTAAATTCATTTACACTAGATGTACTCACTACCCCTAAGGGCAAATTATTCCGCTCACTCACTGCTCTCTGGGAGAAAAACCTAGCTCTTACCCCTTTCTTGACTGCAAATAAATTTAACTTCCATGGATGCCCCGTGTTCTCTCCTCACCTTCCATATAATGAAAAATTTCGTCAGTTGAAATGCTATAACACCCATTCAAAAGTTTATAGAACTCCATCATATCACCCCTCTTTCTCCTGTTAACCAGAGTCTGTAACCACATACTCGCAATCTGTCCTCGTAATCTAAATCCCATAATACGGATATAATCTTTGTAACTTTTCTTTGCACTCTTTCCACAGCTTCTTTATCTCCTGGGAACCCGGGAAACCAAATCTGCACACAGTAATCAAAGTGTGGTCTTATCAAAGCCTTATAAAGAGGCAAAATTACTTCCTTATCCTTATATGTCAAGGTTTGTTTCTACATAGCAATTATCCTCTGAGTTGTATTTGCAACTTTTGCTATGTGACCTTTGAACTTTAAATTCTTATCCACCAATACACGTAGATCCCCTTCCTCTTCAGTTTATTGTAGCATAACCCTGCTAATATAATATGCTGCTGGAACTCGAATTGTGCCAAAGTGCATAACTTTGCACTTATTAACATTAAACTGACAGCCATTTTCGTTTGCCCAGATTTCCAGTCTATTCAAATCATTTTGTAATTGCTGAATATCAGTAGCATCCCTGATTGCCCTGCCTCTCTTTGCATCTTCAGCAAACAATTGCAAATCAGAACTATTTTTCTCTTTATGATTTTTATTTTCATCTCTAGATTAATTCTGGTGAATTTATGCATGGTTCACTTTTCTGCTTCTGTTCCTTTTTCAAGTCATGATTGTATATTTTACTCCGGCATATACAAACACTGAAAATTATGAAAGTGTTGGAATAGAAATACAGAGTAAGCATCCATGATCAATGATAAGGAAGGTGTATGCATGCATGTACTGCATAGGCTGTCTTCCTTGCAGATCACTACTGTTAGGTGGCATGCAAGTAGCTTACATGCAGTAAGCAAAAATGTTTATAACTTGAATTATTATTTTTTTTTTTTTTCATACTCCTTTTAGAATAATTTGTGTAAGCCTGAATTTACAGTAGTCAGAGACTGCCTGTATAATATATTTTCCATTCCAGTTAACCACCACAACAAAAATAAGCATGCTGTAGCAGTTCTCTAAATGTTGTTGATTTATTCAGTAGAGAATGTTATGGCTAAGATTGTATCAATAAAAGTGATAACACTTTCACTGACTCACTTAACTGTGTTTAATGCCTATTCTGCTCTGTCCACTTTCCTCCAACTGCAACTAGTTGACTAATATCCATTCTAACTTCCAGATCACCCATTTAGTCATCATGCTGTTTATGTTCTCGGGAACAGCTGAAGGATAATAATCTAGTTACAATATTATACTAATCTACTAATTTGTTCCCTCTCTTACCACCGCCTTCCAAATTCTAATCCAGCATTGTATTAGTATGTTATAGATGTGCTCTTTGGATGAGCTTATTCATTATTTTCCAAAAACAAAAATCTGTTTTATAAGATAAGCATAGATGAGTTTCTTTGATCTTCCCCAGCATACTGAAGGTTTTAAAGTAATAAAAATGTGTCATCACTATCAGTAATTTTCTTGATATAGGTCATAATTAATTGAATAATCACATGGCAGTTTCTTATCCATATTTAATGTGGAGTTATTGATTTATTTTCATCACTGATTTTACACTGTAAGTATCAAAGCACAAAATTCACTCTCGCTTGGAGACATTATCTTTTAAAATTGAAGATTTCAGTACTCCCTTCAAATATATTTCAGATTAAGTTTTGTTAGACTCTGTGCTTTTCTTATTTATATATAATGTTATTTGAAATCATCCAGTAGTATAATTAGTGATTAGTATAATTGGCATTTAATCTTATTTCTGTCTGATGAGATATCATAGTGATATGTTTCTTGTATCACTTTATATATATAATAGTTATTTCTGTTTAGTGATAATGCATGCATATATGTTTTTTGATTCAAAGGAATCAAAACGACATCTGCATCAATTAAGTCAGCTGGGAATAGGATCATTTTTGAAAGAAATAACAGATGATGCAGAAGGATCAACACAAGAATCGCAGGGTGAACTTAGTGAAGGACAAGATACACAAAGTTCACAAAGTGATGAAGGAGGTGAGTCATTATCTTTATTAAATGTGATATAGAGCAGTAAAATAAAACTTTATTTTTTAAAAAAAATCATTAATTAGCTTTGTTTGCTGAGTTTCATTTCTTAAGATGTTATTATTTATAGCAAACTTGACTTTGCATTCCATGCTTCACCCTCACGGTAGTTTTACTATTTTTTGGATACTGTTTCTAGTCTACAGTTGAGATTAGACTTCACAGTTATAAATGAAGTGTTTATAGATTATCTTGATTTTGATTTTAAATTTAGCTTGTATCAGATATTCTTTGTATCCATGAGTGCTGGTTGAAGCTACTTTTTTTTTTGTAAAATGAGTTGGTTGAAGTACTAGCCTCGATATGCTAAGCATCAATTAATATATGGATGTGAAGCGTTCAAATTTTTTTTTTTTCTTGACTTTCACTCATAAAGAGTTGTAAATCTATAGTACATTAGTACCATAAGCAGGCTAAGGATATTTATTTATTTTTATTACATAATCCAACAACCCTGTTCGTGAGAGCAAACATTTTTTTAGTGAAAAAAAAACTTTTTTTTTTCTGTATATTTGTTTTACCACACCCTAAACAGGGTGGTGGTCTCACACCGAACAATGAAATTCACTCCTCCTAAAGAAAAGCACAACCTTCTGTACAGAATTCAAACCTTCAGTCTGTTATTTGGAAATGAGGTGTGTTAATCATTTAGCAAACCAGGCTGGCAAATGAAGTAACATGGATATGAAACATAAATTATTTGTATATTTCATCCACATGGCTGTTTGGATGGTTAATAAAATGAAACAGCACTAGGAAAACAATTATGAGGCAGCTTGATTGTTGGACAGGAGGTCTCAAAATTGATTATCCATACTTTTATCTTCTATCTGTATATTTGTTTTACCAAGTGAGGCAGTCAATATGAATAGTAAAATTTGAAAGTGAGTGATGTTGGTGGTGGGGGGGGGGGGAGCATTAGAAAACCTTTTTAATTCATGATAAGATGCCAGATAGGTAATATTGGTGAAAAGAGAAGTAATATCACAACTAACCATGGTATCAGTATTGCTTAAAATTAAATTTGGATTATAGATTTGAAATGGGTAGAATAAGCGGAGGTCGAATATTTTGCTGTTCATCTAATCTGAAGGTGGTCAATATGTAAAATGAGTTGGAGGAGGTTTTATTAAAAGCTTACACCTCTTAGTTCCCTTCTTGTCCAGATTATCAAAATCCATACATCAAATAAAAAACCTTTCCTACTCACAGTAAATGCTACTGATTGCTTCTCCTTCAGATTAGCAGAAGCAGTAAGCAAAATCTTTAACTCCTCTTATTGTTTACTCCAGACTTTAATAAACATCCGTACCACCTTGGGATTCAAATTCACAGCTTATTGGTTGGCTGAGCAGTGATACTATTCACTCAGCCACCCAGAATGGCATTGTTGTGATTACACGTTACAGTGGACTTTTGACTATTTATTTTGGTAACTTTGGATGTTTTTGGATTCATTCAGCTGCATTGTCTTATTTAAACATTCTCAATAAATATGGATTTTTCTGAATATAGTGTTGGCATGAATACTTATATTGTGTTTGGCTGGGATCCCCTGTAATTTCATGATGCAATTTATTTAATTTATTTTAAGATGTGATTTATTTAGCTAAAATTGAGAAAGTAATGTGCTTGCTTTTGCCATCTGCATAATTATGATAAATTTTTTTTTTTTTTTTTTTGTGCCTATTGAAAAATTATTTTTTAGAGTGGAATAATAAATCTCCCACTGCAGTGGATTATTCAGATATCAGTGAATTAGCTGAGGAGTCAGAGGAGCAAATGGTATTCAAGTCTGCACAAGCTACAATGAGAGCATCTTCCACAGGTACCTCAAAAATACTTTGAGATAAATCATAGATTATAATAATTGCAAATTATGATTTATTATAACTTGGTTGTATTTTAATTCTTTATATAAATTATTTCTTTTAAATTTTGCATACCTAAAAATGCATTTATTATATTAAAAAAAGTTTGAGTTCTTGCAAAAAATAGGAATATGAATTCACTTTGGAGCCATGATTATTTGGACTAAGATTCTGTTAATTTAGAAATTCATTACATACAGAGAACACCCTGTTTGTTTCAGAATTTTACCATAGCTATGTTCACTTATGCTGTACATGCATTTTTGTTGAAAAATAATTTTTGAATGTAGATGAACAATTTGTAAGTGCTAATATTATGGCAAATTACAGATTATATTTTTCATTACCTGCAAAACACACACACATACTAGTTTCACCCATGAAAGTTGCAAAACCTGTATAGAATTATCATTGCTCTGTATGGACAACAGGTTAAGGGAAAAGCAGGATCTTTTGATGTATTTCTTGAATAGCTGAATATTGGACTGAGGCAGGCTATGAGTGGAGCTTTGAAAGAATAGATCTAGATGTAATAAAAGTGAAGGAAGAGAGAAGTTGGTTTGATAGCTTTGAAGCTGGATAATAAACACATATATACTAGCAGCAGTTTGTATTCTTATCCTTAGAAGGAAATGGATGGATGAATGATGCAGACCAATTTACCTGAACATTTTCTATGAAGTTTTCAGTAGAAAACTTCATAGAGATATCTTAGACATAATTTGTGTCTTATAAGACACAAAATCTGAGTGTAATTGGATTGAATCTCTGAGAGAAAGGTCACAATTAATCCAGTTGTCCTTTTCTGGATAACATGAAACATTTTTTCTATGGAGGTTTTTGGTTCACCATCTCAGATGTATGAGCAGTATTTTAAGGTTTGGTCACTTCATAATTTGTTTTGTGTCATCACTAGGTGCAGGTGAAAAGTAGCATCTTAAGCAAAAAAAAGATACTTAATTTTTTGGAGGTTAAAGAGGCTAGTACTCAGATGTATTTGTGACAGGAAAGGCTTGAGGTGTAAGTCAGTTCAAGAAGAAAAATCATGTTTTTTTTATTTTTATTTTTTAGATCTGGATATTATTGAAAATAAAGGGAAGTAAAGTGAGATGTTTCTTTTGGGAAATAAGACTACTATGTTTTGGTACAAGTTTTTATGTACTGTGTTAGGTTTACGAGATTATCTTCATTCTGTTGAAGAATATCAAGGAGATCAGAGTTTATGGTATGGGTTATAGAAGATCTTGAAGCTTTGGATGATTATTCATTACAAAACTGAAGAAGATAAATGGAGAATACTGTCATCAATAAGCTAAATAGAGTATACTTCAGAATTGATGGGAAATTAGAGAAGAGGATGTCATTCTACCTAAGATAGTTGTTGAGCTATTCATAGCTCACCTTTGCATGTTTATTTCATTCTAACAAGTTAAGGTGGCAACATTTATTGCTTTTTTTTTTTTTTTTTTTTTTTTGGCATATATAATTTGAGTTTGCGATTTAAGTGGAGTTTGAATTTTGATGACTAATAGGCTAATATAGGGGTTATGTAAAATGTACACCCCCACCCTCTCCTTCACCAGAATCTAGTTCATCCTCACTAGGATACTGGTAATTCATTACTTAAGATTCTAATATAAGTTAAGATAATAATGAGGACTCTTAAGTCTTTACTCTTTTTTGTTAAACAGCTACTTTCAACAGTGCTCATTATATTTGTTCTCAAAATGCAGGTCTCTGTCCAATTTATTATTTAACTTAACAGCATTTTAGGTTAATCTCTTTGTAAATTACTATCTGGATATTCTTACTATTAGTTCAACTAGGTATAATTTGTGTTTTCTAACATATCATTATTTGTACCCTTCTTATTTCAGAGTTAAGCATACCCTGGTCATATGATATGTTACATTCCTTACTGCTTCATCATATAGTGAATCACTGTTTTTATTTTTTATTTACCCCCCCCCCCACTTGTAGATGCATGTAATGGTTTAATAATGTTTTTAAAGCAATCATAATATGAATGTAAATTACATAAATAAAGGATTTATTTACATTAGATATCCAAATAAAAAATTCGGAATAATTTTTGCAAATGAAAACATTGTTTTGTATAGTTTGGCTAAAGGGAATTCATCCACCAGTTTGATCATCAGTCTGCACCATTAAATATTTTTCCACCAGCAAAATGAGATTGTCATGTTACAGATAACTGTAGTATGAATTATTATCACTTTTCACTTTGCTAAGACCTTTGTCTTTGTTTTAAATAAATGTAACAACAGTAGTGTGAGGTAAGTTTGACCTGTGGCTTATCTCAGTATTAGATATGCCATCGTCAATTAAATGTAATAATTTTAATCTTAGTATCTATTATAATAAATTTAAAAGTCTTTATTTTTTTTTTTATTGGAACAGTACCCTTTACTTTTTTTTTTCTGTCATTATCAACAACAATAAATTAAAACAATAGTTATAAACAGTTTACAATTCACAGCAAAAATCATAACATAAAGATGTAGCAAGTAACAACATCGTAAACAAACAATTCACAAAAACTGTGCATTGACTGTGGGAGCAATATGTTTTGATAAACCATTGAATGTATGACTGCAGCATCACATAATTGGTCTTCTTCATAATTGAGAACTGTTGTATGAGCAAATGCAGTGTTGTATAAATGGGCATTGGTATATTTGAAAAATGTCCTCTGAACAGATTGTCATAAAGTGAAGCATCATAAGATGGGATATTTTTGTAATCTTTTTCTTACTAGAAGTTTAAAAACCGATATTTATGAGGTTAATTATTATCATTAGTATTTTGAGTGCTGACCAACAAGCTAGTTGATAATGACTGATATTAAAACTGATTTAATAATTGTTTAAAAACTTGAAGATATCATTAAATATATTTCTTATCCATTTACAGTTGACTTAGATACAAAATATATTAGAGAAAAAAAGTGCTGTGATTTTTTACATGGACAAACTATTACTAGAAAATGAAATTATTACATTGTGATGCAGTCTCTCTCTTTAAAGCCAGATAATTAGAAAAATACTTTTGAAAATATGTTTGTTGAGAAATATCCCAAACGTAAGAAGAGTAAACTTTCACATGATTCTATATCAGGGCTCAACCTTTCAGAGAGTGCGGGCTGCATTAAAAATTTCAATGAAGCCCGTGGGCCACTAAACTATACTATGGTATTTGGTATTTATATGGTATATTTATAATCTGGTATTTAGAATTGTAAGATGTTTTCCAGATTCACAAGGAACGCTGTGCATTTGATACTTTACATAAAATCCTATAAAAATAAACAAACTCAGCTTTAAGGGCGTAGGTAGGAGTCTGGTTCGTGATAAGTAAATACAATCAATACTTGAAAAAAGATAATTTAATGAAGAAAATATTAATTTTTTACAATATCAATGGGCAACTTGGCAATGTTTTTCCTTGACCAGCTTGTCGATGTTGGCATCAATGTTGGAAGTCGCTATTCGCAGAGTATTCTCGAGATGTTGGTCCATAATCTGAGTTCTTGTCTTGTACTTCACATGCTTCATTCTGAAGCAGAACTGCTCACATAAGTATGTGCTTCCTAACAAAGCGTACATCTTCAAAGCATGCCGGCAAAGATTAGGGAATGCGTCCTCAGAAATGTAGTCTTTGTGAAATGTAAGCAAGGGCACATTGAATAATTTTTCTCTCAGAGAAGAGTTGTTTTGTAGTTCAAGCACTTTGTACTGAGCCTGGCATTTTGGCAGCATTGACACTGAATGGCATTGAAAATAAATCTAAAGAAGACTGTTGGTTATGAAAATCACTAAATCTCTCTTCGAACTCACTTTGCAACATGACTAATTTTGTAGCGTATTCATCAAGAGACAAACAGTTGGACTCAGCTAGAAGCTGAAAACGAGTTAAGTCTTTTTTTGCGAGTTGTGCCCCCCAAAGTTTGAGCTTGGTCACAAAAGTTTTGATGTGATCAAACAGAGTGTGCACCAGTTGATCTTTGGATTATAGCCATGTATTTAGGTCATTCATATGCAACGAGATGTCGGTCACAATGCAAAATCTGTCATTCACTTCGGATTGTTAATTCTGCAATCGGATTCCCGTTGGTTTGCATGAACTGCTGTATTTTGCTCCTTAAGTCAAAAACTATTTTAAGAACATTCCCTCAGCTCAACCAATGCACATCACTATAATAAACCACATCGCCATTATCCATTTCGCACTCTTGGGTCAAAAACTTTTGGAATTGACGATGATTCAACCCTCTTGCCCTAATAATGTTGACGACAGTCACAATAACATTCTCAAATCCAATAGTTTTTGCACACAAATTCTCCTGGTGGATTAAACAGTGGTAATGGACGAAATCTTTTCCTTCTAGTTCCGGTTCTTTCCGTAGCAGCACAACAAACCCTTCTTTCTTTCCCACCATAGCAGGGTCACCATCAGTTACCCCCCCCCCCCCCCTCTGAGGTTGGTTAAGCTGAGGTCGAAACGCTGGAGCATTTTCTTGACAGCTTCAAGAATGTCAGTGCCTTTCATCGTTCCCTTCATAGGTATGAGCACCACCAGTTCTTCTGTCACATTGAATTGTTGATCAATGCCACGGACAAAGATAGCCAGTTGTGCTTATCCTTCCCATCTGTGCTCTCATCTAAAGCAAGTGAATATGATGTAGATTTGGACGACTATTTATTTAAAGTTCCTTCAATGTCATTGGCAAGTTCTTCGACATGTCGTGCTACAATTGCCCTAGACAAACTCTGTTTTTTAAACATTTCCTTATTATTTGGGCACAGAATATCCCCAGGAGCGATGAGACACTTTCACAAGCCCGCCGTCCAAGAAGGCTTTCAATTTTTTTTAGCTATTACATAACTTACTTTGACGCACGCTTCGCTCTCTTCCCTCTGCCTTTTGAAGTACCCTGCTGGCATTTTAAATCAATTTGGAGACGGTTCACTTTGTTCACACAAAGCCGTCCTTGAAAGTGATCGAAATTGGATGCATGCTTTGTCTCATAGTGTTGTTTTATATTGTATTCTTTTGATACTGACACCGACTCACGACAAATTAAACACTCTGGCTTATCGTCGATTGGCACAAAAAAGTACAAATTGGTCCACTTTTCATTAAAAACCTGACAAGAATCACTTGATTTACTCTTTTTACTCGTAGACGCCCTAGTGATGGAAGGTGAACCCAAAAAATGATCCAAAGTGGCGTGTAACGGTTATTATCCATTGAATATGTTTCACACTAATGAAAAAAGTCTGGCAATATAAAACCACAATAGGCTATGACTGACATGACAAACCTGCATGTGCTTATACACGAATATCACACTGTTCACGATTGACTGACTGACTGTGGATGAGATCCTCTTGTATTTATATGAAAATAACGAAGTATCGAGAACCTTCGAGATGTATCTGGAAGGCACACTAGACAGCGCAATCGAATGAACTACTGCTTCAGCCATCTACCTGCGACGTTAGTACTACTTAAGTACTGCTTGGTGCTGGTAGATGGCTGAAGAAGCATATCTATTTAATATTTATTTTTATAGGATATTATGTAAAGTATCAAATGCACAGTGTTCCTTGTGAATCTGGAAAGCATCTTACAATTCTAAATACTGCAGTATAGCTTAGTGGCCCATGGTCTTCATTGAAATTATTTTTTATTTAATCACGTTTTAATATTAAGTAGTTATTTTTTCAAAATGGCCAGCGGGCCACAGCAAAGAGCTCTGCGGGCCATGCATTGAAGACCCCCCCCCCCCCATTCTATATGTTTATGAGAATTAACCTCATATTTGATATAAGTTGAAGGGAAAAAATCACTATCCCATTCAATTCTTACAGATTTGCATCCAGAAGATTCTTTAAGATCGGCCTTATCACAATATTCTCCAAAATTTAAATATTTAAATTTAAAATGAGAATTTTATTATAAAATGGATCATTTTATAATAAAGTTGGTTTATAAAACTAACTTTTTCTAGATTAGTCTTTCATGCAGTATCTATAGATGAACTAATTTATCTCTTTTGCTATAATTTTATGAATTGGATTACTATATAAATTTGTATTTATATATTTAACATAGAAGATGGAGATGATTATGATGCTGATGAAGAAGATGAACTGACATCCAGGGATATTAAGCCAAGTGATGCTGAACTAATGCCCCCACCACCAGCTCCTCCTCCACGAACTACACATTTTTTTACTTCTGGTTCTCTAGTTACAGTTCAAGGCCTTAATCAGAATTCATCTGCTGAATTAGCTGCTGGAGATCTGAAGTCTTCACAAGAAGGATCAAACATGAATCATGAAAAAAAAGTAAAAAAACTTGACACTCCTCTGGCTGCCATGCTACCTTCGAAGTATGCAGATCTTGATGTTACACAGCTTTTTCCAGAATTTAGGCCTGGAAAGGTTATTGATTATTATTATTATAACACTATTACATTTTTAAATAATTTCATATAAATTTTTTCCCAGGAATTTCAAAGCTACTTGTTTCTCTGTAGGGAAAATTGGCTAAAGAACAGTCTGAAATTCAGAACCTTTTCATGTCATGAGAAATGTTCATTAAATATCAGATTTCCCTACTTTGATTTTGAATGAATAAGTTTATCAAATGAATGAATGAATGAAAAAGTTTACCCTCATATCTCTGGTCTCTAATCTTTGAAAAAAAAAAATCATTTTATCAAAGATTAGAGACCACAAATATGAGGGTTCTGAGAAAAATTAGGGGCCAGAACAGATGGCATCAATGGCAGAATAGTATTAAGAATGAAGATATTAGGAAGAACATTGTTTGCATTCAAGAATGTCTGAGTATGGATGACCTAAGGTCACTTAAACAGAATGGGAGAAGAAAGTTAGCAAAACAGGTGTTTGATACTAAGATGGAAGAAAAAAGATCCAGAGAAAGACTAAGGTCCATGTGGATTGATTCAGTCAGAAATGCATTAGAAGTAAGGCACTTTTGACTGATGAAATGTTAGATATGACAATATTGGAGTGCTGACAAGTAATAGACTTATTTGGAGGAAAATTGTTGATAGAAAATTAATAATAATGTAAACTTAGTCATGTAGTGCTGTGCTGTCATAGTAGCCTTGAACACCTGAACACCTCTTGAGAGTATATCAGGAAATTGATGTTGATGATGAAGTTCATCAGTAATTGGTTAAAATCTCAACCACATGTGCATAATAATTGAAAGTGGAGAAACTCAAAGAAAAGCACAAATTGAATAAAACTGTTTCATTTAAAACAAGTAAGGAAATGACTGCAGATAATCATAGAAAGGTGTTTTGTAATAGCAGAATTGAATTGTGACATCATTAATTTCACAGTCGTCAAACTTAGAGTAGATTTTGGTTTATGACATACATTTATGTTCCTGATTGTGACTTTACAAGGGTTCCACTTAAAAGCAAAATTGAAATTTGGCAATTAAAATAATCTAGTTGAAACAATCGATCTACACAAACATCTTCATGTGTACGTCCTAAATTCTACGTTCTCTTGATTTCTGTTCCCTCAGTATAGAGTGCATTGTATAATTTTGACCTGTTTTGTTTCTTTGTGATTCTTCAAATGGTCCAATTAAAAAAAAATTGGAATGCATTCATTATGTAAAAATTATGGAGGAAAAAGAAAAACACACGACGTAATTACTTAAAACTGAGACAAAATAACATTCAATGTTTCGACCTGTATATCAAAGTAATCATTAGGAATACCTTCACTCTAAAATGCAAGCTACATTATAATACACTTTAGCAAGCCAAAGCATAACTGCTCTGTTAACTACATTCCCCTAGTCTGACTTCTGATGAAGGAAAGAAAAGAGTGGAATAGATAATAATAATAAAAAAATTATTTGTTTATTTATTTATTATTATTATATATAAAATCACTCTAAAATGCAAGCTACTAAGTTTATTTTCTTAAACTTTATTAAGTTTAAGAAAATAAATAATAAAATTTAAAAAAAACATATATTAAAAGTGAAAACTACATTAGCTACTAGTTAAAATACTCTACAGTCCTATTATTTTTAGATATGCTTTTTTTTTTTTTTTTTTATCCATTGAGTTCTGCCTTCTTGCTTTTCTTTTCTATACCTGAATGCCATATGGGTTGCAGATGGGTCTCTTCCAGACTCTTGGAATTGCTAAGTCATTCTTGTTGAGATTGTTACAATGAATCAGTATCTCACAAGCTTCTTTGAATTTTCTTTAGTATCAAGTTTTGTTTTTTTTTTGCTTATGATTTGATTCTTCGTTGATTGCTGATCATAGCAGATTGTTAGGGCTCTGCTTAAGAGTGCTGATGACTCAAGTTTTTGTTTGCTGATGTGAGTCTTTGCGTATTGGCCTGTGTGTGTGTGTGTGTGTGTGTGTGTGTGTGTGTGTGTGTTGGTTTATGCTAGACCATCTTTCATGGTCTACTGTAAACCAGCTAGGATTCATCAGCAGCACCCCCCCCCCCCCAAACACCAAGTCCTAATAATTTGCTCTGATGAGCAGGCTCAAAAGAATGACTAGCAAATCATAAGCAAAGAACAGTTACAACAGGCTAACAATTAACAGGATCCTTCACAATAATACTGTCAAAGATAAAAAAAAAAAATCCATAGCCATTTCATCAATTAGGGTATTATCAGAAAAAAATAGATAACTCTGCATAAATACAATATTAAAATAACATTCAAAGCACCTACAAAATTAAAATGCTTACTTAGCTCCTCCAATGTACCTCCTTCCTCACCTTGACAACCCAGGGGTTTACAAAATCTTCAGTGCAGCTGTAATTTATCCTACATAGGGGAAAAAGAGTGAACAATTCCAATAAGTGAGGAAGAACACAAACAATACATTAAATTTCTTCATTATGTAAAAAGCAGGCCTTTCTGATCATGTATTTCAAACATGGCACAGAATTGACTGGAAAGACACCTATTCCACCAAACCAAAACTTGATAAACTTGGTACAAAAGAAATTCAGAGAAGCTTGTGAGATACTGATTCATCATCTTAATATCAATAGGAATGATAGATTACCAATTCCAAGAGTTTGGAAGATCCATCTGCAACCCATATAGCATTCAGGCTATATGGATTACAACATAAAAAACATAAACCCCAAAATAATATATAGCAAATTTTAACTAGTAGCTGATGTAGTTCCACTTTTATTTTTTCATAAAGAAAAAAAAAATTAACAACTTATTTATTTTTTTTATATACAGTCAGTCCCCAACTTATGACCACTCATCCCATTAACACATTTGCTGAATGCCATATCACTCCTACACCCATGGACCAGAGTGATATTGTCTTCAAGGCATAATTTAAGATATACTTTTTTTCTGGTTATCGCTGCTGCTAAGGATGAGAAATCCTCGAAAGACATTTGGAAGGAATATAATATCTTGCAATTGCAGCAGAAAGCAAGGTGATAGCTGAGTGTATGGAGTTAGGAAGAATCTGCTGAATCTGGAAAGTTCTGATTTTTATATGAAAAAACATTTATATTTTTTCATAAAATATAATTTCTTTTTAGGATATATGAGAGGACATAAAATTAATTAATTTTTGTTCTAGGTGTTTATCAAAACTTTCTAGACTCCCTGTACATGTTCATGCATGCACAGGGTTTAACAAAGCCTTTAAAGAGAAGTGACAAGATAGTCCTACTAACTCTAAGAGTTAGAGATTAACAGTAAAGATGTAGAGCATATGTCAGAAGCAGGAAGAAGAGGTCAAACAAAGACTTTATAAACCTAGAAGCATGGAAAGTTGCAGAAGATGAGAGAAAATGCAGAAGAGGAGAGAAAATGCAGAAGAGGAAGCCAAGTCCACAGAAAATGTTTGCAGTGAAAAAAGTGGCAGAAGCATTTGCCTCTCTTAATGAGACAGTTTGGATGTTCAACAACACCTAGAATATAAATGGATTTCAATTTTCAACTCCATATGGATTTCAATATGAAGTGACTTAGCAAAGTACAAAACAAGCTATAATTACTTGCCAAAGCAAAATTTGTGCAGAAAAGATAAGGGAAGCTTGTGAAGACTAAGTTAGCATAATGTAGAAATAATTGAAGAAGCCCACTAAGGCTATCACATCGTCCTCTGAAGATAAGATCAGACTTTCATAAGCTATCTGGTGAACCATCCTCAGAATGCTTTGTGTTTCCTGAATTTGGAGAATTTGTTGCTGATTACCTAGCCCCCCCCCCCCTCTGCCTTTTTTGATGAATTTTCCAATTAATAAAGCTGTAGCTTGAAAGAATTACTCCTGTTCCATGTGTTTCCATCTGATTATTTCACTGGTAAGTGAAATACCAGTATATTTCACTTACCAGTGAAATAATGGAGTAAGAGTAAATAAGCTCTATACACTTACGTTTCAATATTTATTATAGCACAGTACTGTACACACACACTTTGTGTTGTAATTTGTATTATTTTACTGTAAACAAAAAATTAAATTAGTTAAAAAATACAACAAAACAGGCCTATGTATTTTAGTATACAAGCATGTTTAACTGTTAACATATTTTTATGATTGATATAGTGATTTCCAACTTAACCTTTTCGACTTGCCATATAATTGTTGGAACAGAACCTGTCATAAGTTGATGACTAACGATATAATACTTTTTTTAAAAAATTATTTATTTATTGTTTATTTCTAATAATTTGTTTTTTTATTTGTTTTTATTTTTAATTATTTGTTTTTGTTTTTATATTTATTTATTTATTTTTAATCATCATCATCGAATTCCTGACATGTACCCTCAAGAGGTGTACAGGATATTATGATGCTACTACACGAAGAACTTACATCATTACTAAGTACCTATCAACAATTTTCCTTCAAATCAATCTGCTCTCTACCAAGACCCCAACATTATCAGATCTTATATTTCTGTCTTCTAAGACACTTGTTACTGTATCAATCCACCTATATCTTGGTCTTCCTCTGGGTCTTTTTCCTGCCAACCTGGCATAGAACACTTGTTTTGTTCATCTTTCCTCTTTCATTCTGTTTAAGTGACCATACCGCCTGAGATTAGCTCTGCTCACATATTTCTGGTAGCTAACAATGTCAAGTTCTTTCCTAATATCTTCATTTTTAATATGATATTGCTACTGATGCCATCTGTTCATGCCCCTTATCTTTCTCAGGATTCTCATATTTGTGGTCTCTATTCCCAGTTGGTTTGAATTATGGTCTTGTATATACAGCTAATTTAGTGTTTTGACTAATTTATCTCTTATTCCATATAATGAACACAAGCAGGTTGGAAGAACTGGAGAGAGAGAGATGGCTGGAGTGCTATGCGATAAGAGGGTGCCGATCAATCTGAAAGGCAAAATCTATAGGACAGTAGTGAGACCAGCTATGACATGCTATGGAAACTGTGGCCCTGAGGAAAAATAACATCAGCAGAATGGAGGTAGCAGAGATGAGAATGCTTAGGTGGATGTGCAGTGTGACCAGGAAGGATCGTCTGAGAAATGACTATGTGAGGGGGAACAGTGAAAGTTACGAACTTAGGAGCGAAGATACAGGAAGCAAGGTTGAGATGGTTTGGTCATGTGATGAGGAAGGAGGACGAATATGTGGGAAGAAAGGTCATGCAGATGGATTTGCAAGGAAGGAGGAAGCGTGGGTGCCCGAAGAAGACTTGAGGATGAAGAACTTGGGGGTGGTGACAGCCCAAGACAGGAGGATGTGGAGGAGACTCATCATTAACAGCGACCCCACTTAAGTGGGACAAGCTGCAGAAGAAGAAGAAGAAGAAGATAGGTTCTCCATTCGTGATGCAGTTGATATTTTAAATGTTTCTGCCTATTTTCATTGTCTTTGTCTTGTTATTGCTGATTTTCATACCAAATTTATTACAACAGTTATTCAGTTTACTAAGGGAATCATTCAGACTTGTACTGGATTTATTTAAAAGTATAACATCATCTGCATAAAGTAAAGAACTGAGATTAACATCTCCAATTTTGATATCAGGATTAATACCGCTTTCCTTCATAATTTCAGATTTCCAGATTTAACATCAAACCATCTCCCTCTACTTCCTTCAGTTCTAACTGCTAACTTACAATTCAGATAAAGACTAAGTATTGCTTGATATAATGTCCCATTGACATAATATGACAGTAGCATTTTGAATACCTTTTCTCTTGGCACCTTGTCATGTGCCTTTTGCATGCCTACAAAACTTAAATATAGATCTTTGTTATATTCCCACAATTTCTGAACTATTTGTCTTAAAGTGAAAATCTCATCTTCACAACCTCTATTTGGCCTGAAGTTTTGCTTCCACAATCTTTCTCAACTTCTTTTCAAGTATGCGTGTGCTTGCATAAATCATACCTGGATAGGATAGGTTGGCAATTTGGGACTTAGCCGAACAAATTCTATTCTTATTGGCTTAAACCACAAATAAAATGATTGTAGAAAATGACAGAATTTCATGCCAGCTGGGGCATCACCCGGTTAAACAAGGCCCCTGTTGTTTTTACCATGAAACCAGAGCAAACAAGAAAAAGTCAGCTACTGAAACAAATTCTGAAACGCATACCCCAACAAGTTTTGTAAGTTGTTTTGCAGGATGTGAGACCGAGAGCTGTTGCGGGAAGGTTGTTGCCTTCTTGATTGGCGAAACTGGAAAAGGGAAGCCAGTATGAGTTATAGACATTGAAATCCCAAAGAAAGACCTGACTATTGGAGTATTTTGACTGCAGAAAGTCGAGCTGTAGAGAGAAGATAGTTGAAGAGTTCAGAGAGTGGTTGACAAAGTTTGGAGAGCGATAGAAGGAGCATATGAAAAGGGCAGGTTGATTTGGTAGAGAAATTTTGAGTCAGAGTAGATCAAACCCAGTTCTCCGCATTCCATTAAAGGCTATATGGAGGTCTCCTTTCAGTTATACAGCTTTGACCCTTAAGCACCCCATTTTTAATCATCTGGTTTTTTTTTTTATTTTTAATCATTCCTCTTTTTCTCTCTGTCACCTCAGGTCTGGCTAGGGTAAGTGGTTACTGGAACAATTATGCTATAGTATCCTTGTGTTAAATGCTGCTGGAGAAAACTCATAATAAAAGCTTAATGATATGAAACAGAACTAGGAAATGATTAAAAGTAGTTTTTTTTTAAGTTAAGGGATATTACATCCCATATTGTTTCATATCCGAATAAGAAACTCAAAGAGTTTCATGCCGAATATAGTAAATATATAAAATTCGGCGAGTCCAAGCATAAGCAAATACCTGGATAGTGTTACAACTGACCCTTTAGGGAGTGCAACACTGAGGCAACTCATCGTAAGGGTGGAGCAAGCTCCAATCACTATTCTTGATATTTCCCCATAATGTGATACCCAGCTCCTAGGAGCTGTTTTACTGTTCTACATTATGAGTGAGAGAAGGTCACTACCTAGACCGGTTTCAACCTTTATTGAGGTCTCATCAGTGAGTAGGTAGACCTAGAAATACAAAGTTTGTAGCGAACAGAACTTACATATACCCTACTATGAGAATTGCCAAGAAGGTGTCCCAATAAATTATTAATTATATGAAGAGCCAAAGGCTTCAATTTGCTGCCATATAAACTTATTTAAGTTAAGGGATATTATAAATATGGGACGTAATATCCCTTAACTTAAATAAGTTTAGATGTCGCCGAATTGAAGCCTTTGGCTCTTCATATGATTAAAAGTAGTATTTAGTGCTTCCAGTATTTCATCTCAGTTACAGAGACACTGTCAGGGAGTACAAAATGAGATTTGTAACGTACACACACAGCAGCAGCACTAAACTAACTAAAACACATGGATGAAAGACTAGTCATAACTAAGTTGGATGCCCTCTATATTGGAAGCATTAAATACTACTTTGAATTGTTTCCTAGTGCTGTTTCACTCCAATATGCTGGCATGTTAAAGTATTAAGAAGCTTGTTTTATAGTGTGTGTGTGTGTGTGTGTGTGTGTGTGTGTGTGTGTGTGTGTGTGTGTGTGTGTGTTTATGTATTCTGATGCTGACTTTAGGACAAAATGTTTAGTGTTATTTTGTCTTAGTTTGAAGTAAAGTAATTACTCCAATACATGTATTTGTCTCTATAATTTCTACATAATGAATGCTAACCTGGAAGTCAAAATTCATTAGCATTCAGCATTCACTAGTCTGGAGGTTGTTGAAGAAGCTCAGAAATGAAAGAAAGAGTGCTGTAAAAGGAATTAGAAATAATAAATATGATATGAGAACTGGAGAAAAAGATATCCTTGAAGTATGGAGTAATTACTTAGAAAAATTGCTAAATGAAACTAGCAGTGATGACAGCACAGTGATAAACAACACTGACCAGGCATGCAACCAGGAATACATATCCATGCTTGAAGTAGAAAAAACCATCAAAAGTCTGAAATGTGGAAAGGCAGCAGGAGTAGATGATATTAGACCAGATATGCTCAAGTTTGGAGGTATCAAAGTTTTACATTGGCTACACTGCATAGTTCAGAGGGCCTGGACAGGAGGACTAATTCCAGATGATTGGAGTAGAGCTCTCATAGTGCCCATATATGAAAAGGGAAATAAAACTGATTGTGAGAATTACAGAGGTATTTCTCTACTGAGTGTTCCTGGTAAGATTTATGCCAGTATTCTTGAGAAATGGTTGAGAAGGATTGTGGAAGAGAAGCTTGGTGAGGAACAAGCTGGATTCAGGCCAAATAGAGGCTGTCAGGATCAGATATTCACTTTATGACAAATGGTTGAAAAGTCATGGGAATATAACAAAGATCTGTATTTAAGTTTTGTAGATCTGGAAAAAAGCATATGACAAGGTGCCAAGAGAGAAGCTATTCAAAAATGCTACAGTTGTATGGTGTGGATCATTATATCAAGCAATACTTAGTCTTTATTTGAGTTGTAAGTCAGCAGTTACAATTGAAGAAAGTACAGGGAGATGGTTTGATGTTGGATCTAGTGTCAGACAAGGATGTACATTATCACCTCTGTTATTCATTATCTATATGGATTACATTATGAAGGAAAGTGGTATTAAACATGATATGAGAATTGGAGATGTTAATGTCATCTCTTTGCTTTATGCAGACGGTGTTATACTTCTAAATAAATCTGCCACAAGTCTATAAGATTTCCTGACTAGATTGAATAACTGTTGTGATAGATATGGTATGAAGATCAGCAATAACAAGACAATCATCATCATCAAATTCCTGACATGTACCCTCAAGGGGATGTACAGGATATGAAGTACCACATGAAAAATTTACATCATTACTAACTTCCTTTCTACAATTTTCCTCCAAATCAGTCTGTTACTTGTCAAGACTAATATTATCAGATCTTGTATTTCTATCGTCTAAGGCACTTTGTACCATATCAATCTACCTATATCTTGGTCTTCCTCTGGGTCGTTTTCCTGCCAACCTGGCAGAGAAGACTTGGTTTGGTAATCTTTCCTCACCCATTCCGTTTAAGTGACCATACCACCTGAGATTAGCTCTGCTAATGCATTCCTGGATGCTGACAATGTCAAGTTCTTTCCTAATATCCTCGTTTTTAATATGATATTGTCATTGATGCCATCTGTTCACGCCTCTAATCTTTCTCAGGACTCTCATATCTACGGTCTCTAGTCTTTGGTCAAGTGTCTTACTTCTGACCCAGCTGTTAGATCCATAAGTTAAAACTGGTTTGAACACTCTTATATTTAGTGTTCTGACTAAATATAATTTAGTCAGAACGCTAATTTAGTGTTCTGACTAATTTCTCTCCTATTCCATATGAATTTATTCATTTGACTGCCTACCATACCAGCTTTGTTGATTCTGTTGTCTATTTCTATATTTAATTTACCATCTTCAGTAAAAATCATGCCTAAGTAGCTGAAATGTTTTACTTTTTCCACAGGTTTTCCCCGTTCACAACACAGTTGACATTTTCAACAATCCTACCTATTTTCATTGTCTTTGTCTTTTTATTGCTGACCTTCATACCATATCTATTACAACAGTTATTCAATTTAGTCAGGAAATCTTGCAAACTTGTAGCGGATTTATTTAGAAGTATAACATCGTCCGCATAAAGCAAAGAGCTGACATTAACATCTCCAATTCTGATATCAGCAAAGAGCTGACATTAACATCTCCAATTCTGATATCATGTTTAGAATTTGAGATGTTAATGTCCACTTTCCTTCATAATGTGATCCATATAGATAATGAATAACAGAGGAGATAATGTACATCCTTGTCTCACACCAGATTTAACATTAAACCATCTTGCTGTACTTCCTTCAGTTCTAACTGCTGACTTACAACTCAAATAAAGAAGTATTGCTTGATATAATGCCCCATTGACACCATATAACTGTAGCATATTGAATAGCTTCTCTCTTGGCACCTTGTCATAGCCTTTTCCAGATCGACAAAACTTAAATACAGATCTTTGTTATATTCCCATGGTTTCTCAACTATTTGTCGTAAAGTGAAGATCTGATCCTGACAGCCTCTATTTGGCTTGAATCCAGCTTGCTCTTCACCAAGCTTTTCTTCCACAATTCTTCTCAAATGTTTCTCAAGTATACTTGGATAGCTCTTGCCAGGAACACTCAGTAGACGAAGTATGGACTGGTCATGCTGCTCATACACATCATTTATGAGTAAGAGGTGATACTGCAAAGAATCTAATATATTCTGAGAGCAAGTTTCTCATTTTCTCATTTGCAGGTATTGAACTTGTGCTACCATTGTCTGTGTGCACTCTCTAAAACCAGTATATTATAGTTAAGGTAAATTTCTGATATTAGTTGTGGGACATATTATTTTCTAGTGATGCCTACTTTACTCAAGGATAACCAGTTGTGACAATACAAATATATTCTGGGCCTCATTAATCATCACCTTTCTTTTGCAGGCAACTTCCACTTCCAGTATCACTTCTTCATGAATGCATAGTGCATTTTTATTGAAAACTAGTTGGGACCACTTGTTCTAGACAGTTGTTTAACATCAGACCATTTGCTACCTACATTTTAAGCTGCCTCTTCTGTTTAGCTGCATTCCTTTCAGATCCGTCATGCGAGTCCAACATGACAGCACCCCACCTTATTTTAGCTGATATGTCAATAATACTTTGAATCTTGACATTCTTGCTGTTCTTTTTATTGGGAACATGTGAAGAACTTTGTACATCAAGCATTGTGGGATTTGTATTGCTAATATGGAGCAGTTGGGATATCCCAATTGGGATATAGTTAAGAGATCTGAGTTCAAGTTCCCTGGGCATGGTAGATCTTGAGGATTCTAATACTTGAGCACTACAAGGTTTATTGAATGAAAAGGAGGAATGGAGGGTACTGTCACTGACTATGCTATGGATAGGATTGGAATTCTGTGAGAGCAAGCCATTTATATACAAGAGGAAGAGAGTGAGTGAAAGAACAAATCCCTGGGATTGGGAAAATCTGAGGAGAGGAAACTGTCCATGACACATAGTGAGTGACCAGTGAGAAAGTTGGCATTCCAGTTGCAGAATAATTAAGGCAGCTCATAGGATGGCAGTTTAAGTAAGCCCCCTGTGCCAAACCTGATCATATACTTTTTAAATGTTGAAGGCAACCATGTGAGTTTCTCTAAATTTCTCCATGACCTGAGTCCAGAGGTGGGTAGTGACAGCAAGAAGATCAGCTGTAGATTGCAAGTGGCAGAATCCATACTGCTGGTAACTGATTAGTTGGTATGTCTGTAGGTGGTTCAAGAGTTGGTTGTTGATGACCTATATAATTTTAGAGAGAATAGAAGAGAGAGCAATTTGGACGATAGTTCGTTGGTTGACTTGGGATGCACTGGATGTGGACTTGTTTCCATGTTGTAGGATGGAGATGCTAGTTGAACAGGATAAATTGAAGAGGAAATACAGGATAGGTGTTAGTTCTGGAGCACAAATTTTTAACACAATAGGTGAGATATCATCAGAACTCAGATGCCTTGTTTATGTTCAGGTTATTAAGGATTCTTTCGATTTCCTTTTGTCGGAAGACTATGGGAGACACGAAGGGAGCCTTTCTTGGTGGAGTGGAGAGAACTTTGCCCAGGTCATCAATGCAGGATTTGGAAGAGAAGAGTGATGCCAGTAAGTTGGCCTTATCTTTAGCTAAGGTAACTACGGTACCATCAGGATGTGAGAGTGGCGGAAATCTGGGTGGATAAGTTGCGCCTGATGGCCTTGGCAAGGGACCAGAAGGAGTGTCTACCATTTGGGCAGGAGGTGAGTTCACAGCATTTGGCCGTGTTAAAGTCTCATTTGGACTTTGCAATGATTCTTTTGCAACTGTTGTGAGCTGCAGATTGGGCAGTGGGAGTTTTTGGTCTTGAGCCATTTGTGGTAAGCAGTTTTTTTATTTTTTTTTCCTTTTACAGCATTTACACACTTTTTTTGAGAGATCCAAGGCTCGGATGGTAGCTAAGAATTTGGAGTGGAATAAGGGATGAAAGCCTTTATTCCTGTGAGAATGATTTCTATTATTTGGTCTGAGCAGGTGTTCAGATCAGAACTGAAGCAGTAGTCAGACCATGGGAAGAAGCAGTGAAGTTATGGGAGATCATCTCATTTGTCTCCCTTCTAGTGCAAAGGATGTGAGACTGAGAACTTTTGGGTGAAGGTTGTTTCATGCAAAGGAGACTTATATGATGTTGTGGTCTGAGTTACCAAGAGGAGAACTGACAACCACAGTATACATGGAAGGGGAGTTTGTTAGGAAGAGGTAGTGTGTTTCTTAAATTGGAGGGGGGGGGTTGTCAGGTATTCTGGTAGGAAGATTGATGATCTGAGATAGATCATTGCTGATGGCCAACACCTCAACATCCATGCCTTCTTGATTGGTGAAACTGGAGAAGAGAAGCCAGTATGAGTTATAGACATTGAAATCCCAAAGAAACACCTGACTATTGGGGTATTTTGACTGCAGAAAGTCTAGCTGTAGAGAGAAGATAGTTGAAGAGTTCAGAGAATGGTTGATAAAGTTTGGAGAGCGATAGAGGGAGCATATGAATAGGGCAGGTTGATTTGGTAGAGAAATTTTGAGCCAGAGTAGATCAAACAGTGCGGATTCAAGTATTTGTAGTCCCTTGCATGGCCTGTTTTTATTATTATTATTATTATTATTATTTGACTTCTCCAGGGTGTCCAAGGACTCATCGAGGGAGGGCATCTGCTCTGCAACTCCACCATTCAATTACCAGTTGACTGCAACTACATCAACGGCATCTACCACTGACCACTACCATTGGCATTTCCACAGACAATTACAAACATCCATGTCCATGGCTGAATTCGAATCCATGGCCTTTTGGCTGGAGAGCAGATGCGCTATCTATTCGGCCAACCAGGCTGGCTAAAAGATAGACTTTAAAACTCAGACTATTAGCTATATATATATATATATACACATACAAATATGAATGCCGATATATATATATATATATATATCGGCATTCATATTTACTCTGTAGATAATGTTATGAAAAATAAATTAGTTTGAATGACTATAATACCGAAAATAAAAAAGAATAAAGTTTAATGCTGAGATACTAGTAGTTTTGTTGAAAATATCAACTTCTTCAGGAATCAAAGACAAAGAATTATATAAAAAATAACAGAGACATTATAAAATTACATCAACAGATCTAATATAAAAGACCGTAGTACAGTTATAAACAGGAATGCGTGCTGGAGTTCCAATTGAAGTTGACTACGTGCATGAGTTATAATGAGTGCGCCAATACCGGATAGTGGTATTGGCGCACTCATCAGAAAGATTGTAGCTAAGGCTGTTGAAAGAAAGATAATCGAATCTAAAGAAATATCCCTCGATTCATCCCTTATAAACAACAGCCTTAGCTACAATCTTTATGACGCACACATTGCCTCTGTCCAGTATTGGTGCACTCATGATAACTCACGCACGTAGTCATCTTCAATTGGAACTCCAGTACGGATTCCTGTTTAAACTGTACTACGGTCTTTTATATTTGATCTGTTGATGTAATTTTGTAATGCCTGTTTTTTATATAATTCTTTGCCTTTGATACCTGAAAAAGTTGATTTTTTCAACAAAACTAGTAGTATCTCAGCATTAAACTTTATGCTTTTTTATTCTCGGTGTTATAGTCATTCAAACTAATTTATTTTTCATATATATATATATATATATATTTGTATATATGTATATAGGTCCCCAATAATCAGGACAGTGGGTTCACACCGGGCGATGAAATTTATCTCCCACCTAAAGACAATCAAAAACATCCACGCTCGCAATGGAATTCGAACCCGCAACCTGCAGGTTGGAGAGCTGTATGCTAACCACTTGGCCAGCTGTGTTGACAAGTTACTCCTGCAGCCATAGTTGGTTTTATGAATGCACAAGTATGTCAGCCTTGTGGTGAAAAGAGATGTGTAATCTGTAGTTTGGACAGTTGATGTGGACAGTGGCTGTTGAGGTTGCCAGTTAGGGTTCTGATAGGAATAGTAGTTCCTATGACTGCAGGTGGTGGTGCATATTATTTATATTGCTGTTTAGGCCATAGATGTTGGTGAAGTGGATGTGGAAATTTTTTTTGGGGTAAGAATTAGTGTTGGTGGATTGTTTGGTTGGATTTCTGTTGTTTTTTGTGATTTTTTTTTTGGTTGGATTTTTGATGTTTTTTATAGTTGGATTTTTTTTTTTTATGGGTTTTTGAAACTATTTTGTTGTGGTACAATGTTTGAGATCTGCAGTAAAATCGCATTTCTTTGTGTTCTGGTTCATTGTGTTTGGTGAGGAACAGATAAAGAGGAAGTGGGGCATGCAGTGAAAGGTGACAGAGACTTGCAAACATACTACCCACACAGAGGGGACTCGGTTCCTGTCCATACATGGCCTCATCAGTTCCCCCTGCAGCCAGAGTATGTGGTCTCCCTCCGGTCATGAATTGGCAAAACACGGGCTTGAAGGATTTGATGCTCGCTGATTGAGAAGCCTCCAGATTCAATACCAACTGGTTCAGTCCCATGTAACCAGTGGCTGACTTGCGGAACCATTTTACTGCTGTACCCTTGAATGGAGAAAGGTCTGGACTTTATACTGTGAGATTGATATGTCAATGAGGGTATCACTCCCACTGCATGTGGGAAGAGGGGGAGAAGACAACCTTGTAAATTTCAATGCCACTAAATCTCAGTTCTGTCTGATCTCTCACAAATAAGAGTTCACATCCTTCCCCCATACCTTCAGTAATACTGAGATATCCCCAAACACAATCAAATTTCTCCTCTTAAACTGACCTGCATCTTCGATTTTTCCTGGCACAACCACATTTCAACTATAGCTTTTGCAGTCACCAATAATCTTGGTATACTTTTTTGCATAAGCCACTACTTCACAGCTGTTAACTGTATACAAAACCCGACTCCACACAGCTATGGAATATTGCTCCCATGTTTGGGATAGTGCACCAAAATCCTCTCTAAGATTGCTCAATTCCATCCAGAAGAGGGCAGTCCAGCTAATTAATTAATGATCCTTCTGTCACATATCCACTTCACACCCTCTCTCTCAGATGTTCAGTTTTTGCCTTTTGCTTCTTCTACAGATACTCTCATGGACAGTGCTCTGCTGAATTGGCCACTATTATTCCTCCACTCTCTCCTCCAATATTCTGTCAAGAGCCACTGCCAACAAACACCCCTTTTACAATCCATCTTGAAACTCACTGAACCAACTTTGCTGCCTCCTCTTTCATTCCATCTACTTCTCTCCTCTGGAACAGTCTCCCCCCCCTCCCCCACTCTGCCAAAGATTACAACCCTCAGCTATTCAAGCAAACTGTGAACACATGCCTCCTTTCTTCTATTCATCTTACTTGCACACTGTACTAATGTGCTATAGGTCTTGTGACTAAACTTTCATGTGTGGATCAGATATAAAAAGAAAATTGTGCAAGTATGTGGAATGGATTTTTTTAAAGATTTTTATTTTATTTTTAAAATCTTATTTATTTAAAAAATGTATTTACTTATTTAAAAAAAATCAGAAACCTTGCTATAGAGACCAAAAATGTAACTTTTTTTTTTTTATACGTGGAAGTTTGTTTCAGCATTGCCATTATTCTCTGATTTACATTTACAATTTTTGCTACATGGTCCCTGAACTTCAAATTTCTATCTACTAACATTCCAAGATCCCTAGCCTGATCAGTTTCTTCTAGCATAATCCCATCAGTATAATATGAAATTGGATATCGAATCATGCCGAAGTGAATCACTTTGCATTTACTGACATTGAACTGACACCCATTTTCCCATGCCCACAATTCCAGCCTATTCAAATCATTCTTTGCATCATCAGCAAATAACTCTATGTCGCCTATCAAATCCTTTCCAATATCATTAATGTACAGATCAAAAAACAGTGGACCAAGTACTGATCATTGTAGAACACCACTAGTTACCTTAAATCTTGCTGATTCACATTCCCCAGTGCACCTTCTTGATATCTGTTAGTCAGTCTTCCAATTATCCACACTAATATTTTATAATCCAAACCTATATTCTCCAATTTATGCAACAGTTTTCCATGCTGTATTCTGTCAAATGCATTAACAAAATCCAAAAGTATCATGGTGTATCCATTCCCCCTTGTCTCTCAATGGTATCATTATTATTGAATGCGAGCAAGTTGCTAAAACATAACCTTCCCTTAGTAAAGCCATGCTGATCATTGCAAATTAGACATTTGCTCTCAACCCCCTTTCGGCAAGCCCTAACCAAATTTTCCAAAATTTTCACCACCACTCCTGATATACTGATTGGACGATAGTGGGGTATATCAGTCTTTGCACCACCCTTGTGCAATGGGATTATCACACGTTCTTTCCATTCCTGCAGAATCTTCCCTGTTGTGACTCATATTAAACAGCCTTGTCAAAGGAATAGCCAGTTCAGCTGAATGCACTTTTAGCACCCATGCTGATATCCCATCAATCCCTACTGCTAAATTTTTGATTTGTGCAACAACTCTAATACCTCATGCACCTGAGTTTCTTCATTTAGTAAAGAGGTAGCAGTGAGCTCGATGTCACATATACCAGGTTGATAGCTTTTAAAAAAAAATGGGCACTCATTTGCTGAACAACCTCTTCTCCATCTGTCACCCTCACACTATCTACATTCAGAAGTGTTATTCTTTCATATTCATGCTTTGTTTTACTTGTAGCATATCACTAGAATTCTTGTAGGTTGTCTTTAGCTTGCAGAGCCAATTTCTTCTCATGCTCAGATATAGCTTTCTGTACAACAGTTGTGACTAATTCTAGCCTTCTGATTATAATTTTCATAATGGACATCATTCTTATGCACACGCTGTTCCTTCCTCAAGAGATGCGTATGAATCTCTTGCTTAAGATTACTCTTCCATTTGATTTCTATCCTATTTATTCTTCAGACTCTTGGGATACATTCTGATATTGCATCATTTAAGTATTTTTTAAATGCTTCCAATGAACTGTTGATATTCTTTCCATCCAGCAACCAATACCATTCCACCAAACTCAATATACTCCTCAGTTGATCATTGTTTCCTGCTTTGTAGTTTCAGCATGTAATCTTTTCTGAATGGAACATTCATAAACTTAGTCGCCTGCTAAGTGAATATCTCATGATCACTGTCACCAACCATGGGCAGAATAGTTACATCTCTAACTGAAACGCCATTTGACATTGTAATCAAATCTGACTCTTTTTGACCTTCTTTCTGTCACATGTTGCTTGAGAAAGTTGTCTCGCAACAGCTCAATAAATTCAGTTTCATTCTTCTCATGAGATTTTACTGCTACCCAATTAATAATTGGATAATTAAAGTCTTCTGTTATGATTGCTCTTTTTGCACCCATCATCTCTATTGGGTGATGTATTTCTTCATCACTAGCATCCGATCCATCAGGTCTGTAACACTCCACTATGTAATTGATCTTGTTAGATTCCACCTCACACCAGATGGCTTCAAACTCGCTGCCACATGAAATACTGTTAGTAGTACTACAGTCATAAGTCTCAACACTAACTGGATTCAAGTCATCCGATCATTAGCAGCATGTTCCTCCTTTACTGTCCTGTCTATCCTTCCTAAATATACTGTACCCTTTACACTCAATACCAGTTAATATGCCTGATTCTGATAGCCAGGCGTCACTAATGCCTACAATCTGAAGTCCCAACATATTGACTAAGGTAACAAACTCTGCCTCTTTGTTTCTGATATTGATAACATTCATGTATAGACATAAGAATCAGCCTGCATGTTCTTTTGTATACTCTTCTCTGCAGTCTGTATGACAGTTGTCAACTTGCAGATCTCTACCATATTTACTCGAATATAAGTTGCACATTTCTTCCCAAAATTAAAGCTAAAAAATCTTGGTGCGAGATATATGTGGGGATTTTTGGAAACTAAAGTTTTCAGGAAAACTGAAAATGGGTATGACTTACCAAATATCTCCTATTCACTATCACTACTTCTGTCCTCAAGATCGGTTTCCTTATGTGCATCATCAAAGTCATCTATCCAAATAATGTCGTCTTCTTTCCTATTATTTCAAGCAAAAATTACCAGTAATTTACAAGACTTGAGATACATAATGAACAATCCTTCACAAACTTTTTTAATTAGAAGAAATACATGTATAAACCACAGTGAAAATTATTTAATTGTAAATATTTCATCCTAAGTATCATTCACAAATGTTCTTACGAGAAGTGAAAGCAAAGCACAAAACAGACAGCAATGGTAGTCCAGTAGAGATAGAGCAGCTATGAAGACGTGCATATGATTAGTGCGATATTAACAAAAGATCGTGCAATCCAAAGACAAGCTGACAATTGTTGAGTTGAGATGTTAATTCTCTTCAACTCAAATGCAATCAAACACTTATTTCATGTAATTGAAAAATTGGACAATAGTTTTTAGTTAGATACTGTGTTTAGTGGTACAACAAATGGTTTTGCTTGAGTTTATACAGCATAGTTTCTGTGGAAAGAGTCACGTAATTCATTAGTTAGTGTCGTTTTAATTCCAGTTGTCTCTAATTGTACTATTTGTTGAGAAATATATTACACAGTGTAACTTATTCAGGATACAATAAAACTACTTGTTTTTTTTTGTGTCTACAGTATAGTGGCTGTTGGGGAGGGCATGTTGCTTACCGTGGGGAGCGAGTTACTGTCACCCGCCGTGAACTTGTTTAAACTTTTTTCATGTGTGAGGTATATGAAAAACCTTTTAATTTCTTTTTTCATAAAGTAAAATCAGTTGTATGAGTTATAAGTGAGGGCGATTTATATTAGAATAAATAAGGTATTCTTCTCTAGTTTCTTATACATGTAGACATCTTTGCACATGTTTGATGAGTCAAATCTGGACAAACACACATTCCTAATAATTTCCATGGTAATGCCCATTCCCATTATTAGCACAATTATATAACATTGTCGCTCTTACACCCATATTCTCACCATTCCTCCCACTTAATTGAGTTTACCTGACTCTCCGTGTTAGGTCCAGTAGCAGTTATTAGTTTTTCAAGATTCCTGATACCAAACAAAATTATTCATGTGTTAGGCTTACATTGTGATATCATTTTTAAAAAAATGATCTAAAATCTTATCAGCATAATGATATCCACATATATTTTATATGCTAATTTTAATAATGAAAATAGCAAAGAAAATTTTTATTATTATTACGTGACAACTCCAGGGAGTTCAAAAACTCATCGAGGGAGGGCACCTACTCTGTCTCCACCACTCAATCCAACTACAACTAACTACACCAACACGATCTACTTCCCACCACCACTAGTATTTTCACAGACAATCACAAACATCCATGCCCACGGCATGATTTGAATCCTCAGCCTTTTGACTGGAGAGCCAAAACATTGTCCATAGACAAATTATGTTAAGTTTAAACAAATTTAAAGGTCTTTGCTTATAAATCTAAACTCAGTATTCTACATTCTATATGTATGAAACCTATATTCATAGCTGTGGAACCATTAATATAGGTTCTCCACACAAGGCAAAAATTTTCTGCCATCTCTGAAACATATTGAATTTTTCAACATGTTATTGAAACAAAATTCATTCTCAAATAATAGGCACCATTTGAGAATTTATTGATGAAGATGATATACAATAATCTTTGAGGCCTTATCAAGGCTGTATTTCTTATACAATACAATAGCATCATAACCTCTTTATTTCAGCATGTCAGAGTCTTCCACATCCATTTTCTGGAAATGGAAAGTTTCCCTACCAAGTCCTTCCTTTTAGGCTTACATGGTGATCCGAATACATTTTTGAAAATTATGGAGACAACTACCGTGTTTGAGAAAACTTTAGTTTGATATGAACCAAAATCCACACTCGACGTTTCGACCTTTATATCAAGGTCGAAATATAGCGCGCGCACACACACACACACACACACACACACACATATATATATATATATATATATATATATATATATATATATATATATATATATATATACACACACACAGAGAAACAAGCTGCACTACAATCTACATGGTTTGCTAAAGTTACTGACCAACTGTTACAACAATTATTGGATTGACCTGACCTCTGGTGGAAAAAAAAAACCTTACTACATCAATGCTACCAAGTGTATACTTTACATCCCATTGTTGCTTACCAGATTTCAAAACCTTACACCCTGCAACATTGAACTGACAGTTCCGCTTACCTGCCATTCATACAATCTATTCAAGTCCCCAGTTACACTCATCTCAGTATCATTACTATACAAATTGAACAACAGTGGTCCCAATTCCGTTTCCTGCAGCACACCGCTAATGACTTTCCTCTTTCGGGACACTGCACCCCCACATACAACTTTCTTATACCTATCTGACAGCCAGTCAATGATTCTACTCAGAAGTTTGTTGTCCAATCCCATCCATTTTAATTTATTTAAGAGCTTGTCATGTGGCAGTCCATCTTGGACCATACCCTTTCCATGGCTTTTATCAGCAGTGGGTGATATCATCTTGGAGATAACTATAGATCAACAGTGACAGAATCTGCAGTGGTAGTCATCACTGATAAATTGGCAAGATTTTAAATTAGTCAAGAAGTTCTTCCTAAAAAAAAAAAAAAAAAGAGTAGTCATCTTCACCAACTTATCTCTTGAAGGTTCACAAATTAATTAATGATCACCAGTACAAATTCCATCACTTGATCTACAGTGGATCCCCTGGATAATATTACAAAGCTTTGGCACAAGCCATGGAAATGTTTGGAGAAACTACTGTGGTTGTATATTAAATTTTCAGGGCGTTTGATTAGGTGAGACATAGATGCCTCAGTCATCTTTTGCCTTTGCTATTTCTCTTATAAGTGAATTACCTCTCACTGATCTGCCTGTAGTTTTGTTTATGGTTGTACATATCATTCCTCTTTATTTGATGACAGTTGTAGTGCTCATGTATTCCAAGTGTTATCCTCTTTCCATTTCCCAGGTTGGTGAGGATGTCATTAAAATTTTCACTGCTCCTAAAACAAAATCCTTTGTTATTTCTCACAAGAAAGATGGCACTTTGCCACTACTTACCTTTGATATTATCCATATTTCCAAACAAAATTAGATATTCCCCTTCTTCTTCTTGGGCTTAGATTTTTCTTCGTTTTTGGGCTGAGTTCCTGTAAATCCTGAAATTGCTCTACTTTAAAATAGTTTTATCACATTTGGGATATTGCACCAAAAACCTCCCTAATATGCTTCATGCTGTCTGGAAAAGGGAAATTTTTTTATTAATAGATGATCCCTTCTCTCATATGAATTTACTTCATTCACTTGCTAATTAGATGATCTGTTTCTTTAGGATTTTTCTCCAGATATTTTATGGTCACTGTTCTTCTGAACTGTCCTCCATCTTCCTCCGCTTTCCTATAATGTTATAAAAATTCATTCAACTGCTGATCAGCATCCCTTACAGTTGAAAGTCAAACTTACTAAACCAATTCCCCCCCCCCCTTCCATTTTGTTCTTCTCTGTTCTTTGAATAAGTTTGACCCATAGACTATAGTGTTCAGCTGGTAGGCTCAATCTTTCATTTTAACTACTTGATGGTGTACAAATAGATCATCAGTTTGATTAATATTGTGAGCATGGTTGTTTGTGAATGTTTTCAGGTGGTAGGTAAATTTCATTGCTTTCGTCTATAGACCAGGATTTCTGGAATATCTACCAAACAGTTAGCCCACCATTGCAAGCAATTTTTGAGACTAGAGGTTGGAGTGATTAGTGGGTAAGCAGTTGACGTTTAGGAAACATATTGTGAAATTAGCCCAAACTGTCAAAGCATTACTGGATGTTGAACACACTTCAGTACTGGTTTATTAGTACTTGTACCTTATCATTTCCTTTTTT
Organism: Typopeltis vanoorti; assembly: GCF_054136105.1. Lineage (NCBI taxonomy): Eukaryota > Metazoa > Arthropoda > Arachnida > Uropygi > Thelyphonidae > Typopeltis > Typopeltis vanoorti. The sequence goes on along the minus strand of NC_143552.1, from coordinate 76,899,877 downwards.
ATAAGGTCTTGAAAACCGAGTCTGGACCACTGTGATCTTCATATGGGTTTTTATGGTTAAGAAAGTGGTATATGGGATCTAGAGACAGATGGCCAAGATGGAGACAGGTCTGCTTGTGGGTTACAAAATTTGGTTGATGGACAAAAAAAAAGAGGGAACATAATAGAAACATTTAAGCTACTAAGAAAAGGGCTTTATAGGATTAGATGCAAAGAAATGTTTCATTATATGGCAGAAGGGAATAGAACAAAGGGTTACCTGAAAGCTGAGTAAGAATGTCATGAGCAATGATGTGAGGTGATGTGAGGATTAGATTTTTTTTTGCCTGGCAGGTGGCAAACGAGTAGAATTTAATTACCAGAGAGAATTGTGGCTCCGTTATCAGTGAATTGGTTTCAGGAAAGGTACAATTTGGCATTGTGACGGTTACAGTGTAGTCTCATGCAATGAGGCTGAGGATTCCGCTTAGATGCCTAAATAATAATAATGTAGAAAAGTCAGGCTACCATTATGTTAAGTGATGTATATTACCTCAACTTTGATTTTGCTCTTTTTGTTTTTCCCCTCTCTTTCAGAAAGCTTCAGTTTAAAAAAAATTATTATTATTATTAGTATATTTTCAAGTTTTTTTTTTTTTTGTTTCATTTTATTGTTTTCAACATCACTGGAAGCATTTTATTGAGTTATATAATTGTTTCAGTTTTATGTTGTTTCTGTTTAAACAATCCTCCTTTGCCTGATGCTGTTAGTTTAATGAGTGTAGTATCACTATGTTACATGCATGTTTTTGCTTTGCTATTTTAATAAGTAATGTTATGTTATTTTCTTATTATATTTATTAATTACCTTTATTTATCGTTCGGAAACAACTAGAGTTATAATATTAATGTACTATATATGTATCTTTATGAGATTTTGCTGGTTTGACACATGCTGTTGATTATCTAATGCTACTCTTTTCATTTTGTTCTATGACAGTGTCAAAATCTAAATGTAAATAAAATTTTACTCATAATTTTAATGATTCATTAAATTTATTTTATTAACTTGCTCACTTCGAAATATATTTTAGGTACTTCGCTTCTCTCGTCTTTTTGGACCTGGAAAACCTTCAAGTCTTCCTCAGATTTGGCGTGGTGTGAAAAAAAGACGAAAGAAAAAGCAAAGTGATTCTGAACAGCCAGTTTCTGAGTTGCGATCATCTAAAGGATTAACTTTAGATATTTCCTATTCACCACCGTCATCTGATATGTGTGATTATGATGATGAGGTACATATCAAATATCTTTTTTATTTTAACTTATTAGCCTATTGCTTAAGCTTTTATTTTAATTTGCATTAAAAATTATATTGCACTATTTGATTTTATCTATATTTTACCAAGAGCAGCTTAATTCTTGAATTAAACAAGAATATAATTTCTTGGCATTTTTATTTAAGTTTACAACCAAGTGAAAAAACTTTCTACAATGTGCATACTTTCTTCTTATTCACTTGCAAACCCTGATGCAACAGAGGTCTTTGTCTTTTGTGTGTGTGACTTTGATATATGAAAAAAGTACATGTCCCTAGCTATATAAAGCATGAGAAATACTCCATTACAGTAAGCAAACAAAAGTTTGTTGAGTATCTTCATGACTATGCTACCTGTATATACTGTATGGCGTAAAACAAAATAGTACTGAATAACTACGATATGTGTTATGTAGTAAATGGGTTTATTAACAAAGAAATATATGTTTACACATGATGATATGTGCATCCACAACTATCGGTGGAATCTTGGTCAAATAACGCATTAATGATGTAGATTACATGCTTGAAATGGGCACCTTGTCTTTCAAGATAGGTTTTGTAGCAAATATGAAGGGTTTTCTGTCATCTTGGAGAAAAAGAATTGGGACATCTCCTGGACATATTGTGTAGTTTTATCTCTTAGTTCATCAAGGTTTGAAGGTGGTGTCATTGTGGAATACCCATTCCTTCAACACACCCCAAAATGAAGGCATCAAGTGATGTGTGATCAGGAGAACGTGAAGGTTACAGGAATTCTGTGAACCTCGAAATGAGCCTCCCAGGGAAGGGAGCCTATTCTGATAAATAGGCTCTAGAATCATGTGATGTGTGACAGGTTGCTCCATCTGTTGGAATAACTGTGCACAAAATGGAATGTTTTTTGCATGATACATCCTATACAAATTCTGGGTGAACAGAATCAACACATTCTCAATGTAGCATTCACTATTCGAGGCCATGGTTACACCACCCTCGTCAATGAAGTAGGGCCCAATTATACCATGGCTGGAAACTGCATACTATGTGGTGACCTTCTCTTGAAAAATTCAGGTCTTGAGAAACCAAGAAAACTGTAGGTTCATCTGCTTACATGACTGGCTGAACAGTATGTGCTTCATTCGAGAACCCGACATTATGGAGGAAGGACAGATCTTCATAGACATAGGCCAACATGCATGCACAGTACTCCTGCTATACAGCATAACCCATTGTTATTAAACACTGACCCATCTGAATGACATATGAAAAGGCACTCATCTCCTTAAGGATTCTCTGTAGTGATTACCTCGCTAGCTATCCCAAGTTTTACCTGTTTGGTGTTGACTGCATTTCGGAGACTGTAACACTTCTTCCAGCACATGCTCTTGATTCTCATTTGTATTAACAGTTCGCGGTCTTCCTGAATGCCCTTTGCATTGTGGCAGAACACTCCTGGTATGTTGGAACCTCTTGATTAAGACAATGATAACACTATTTTGAAATGACGAACAAACTACTCACAAGCATGTCGTATGCTTGAACATTTGTTCTATCAGCTCTGTATGAATGAAAATAATGCTCAACAATAAGTCTTTTCTTCCAACATCAACACCATTGCAGCAGCTAAATGTAATAGTGTAGACTATACACATACTCTTTTATTAATGTGCATGCATTCGAATGGCATATCTCATAGTGCGTGTAATGAAGGGGGGGTGTTGAAGTTCAGTACTTTGTTTTTTTTTGGTGCCATACCGTAAAAGGAAGAATGACTATGAAAGAATAACCTTATTGAATGTGGATGTATTAGGAAAATGTTAAATATAATAGAAATTACTGGGTTGCTGTGTGATCCTAGTGATTGGTAAGAGGAAAAGGTAACTGTTATATTAAGGTATATTCCAGATAGACCTATTAGATGAAAAAGTACAGTTCAACCTGGTAGCATACCACTGATCACTCTCTTTCTCTTCGACTTAGTACTTTCATACATCACTCATACTAGATGAGTTCACAGTATTGAAGCTATTGTAAGAACTTGATTCAAACAGCAGTGAGATTAGGTGGAATATCAGTGGGAGCACCGAAAAGATCTGCAAGAGAGTTAGCAATTTCTTCTGATGTGGTTGTTCAATTTGAGTCTCAGCATGAGTAAGATTACTAGTGATTGATAAGAGGGGAAAGGTAACTGTTATTCCATTGCGACCAGTTATACCAAGTATCTCTGGAGTGAATATACCATGATGCTTCATTTTCTCAAGGCATTTACGAGTATATCACATGGGATGGACATGCGAAATAAGCATGTGGCATGGGTATGAGTTGCTGTTATTAATAAGTATTAAAAAAAAAAAAGAATGTATATAAGTGCTAAGTCTAATAGAAGGAGAGTTATCAGTGGTGTGCCACCAGGTTCTCTACTTTGGCTATTGTTGTTTAGTTTGTATATTAATGATTGTGAAATTATTTAGAGGGTAATATTGAGTTATATGCTGAGATTGCAAAATTGAGGAGAGTTAAGGGTTATAGCTGATAAAATCTCTGCAGGCTGATTAGTTCCCTAAAATGAGAATCAATTCAGTTTTTGCCAATATGCATTTTAGATTGAGAACATTGTTAGCAAGATATTGTATTAATGGAAATTTGCCTCAAGTGGTCAACAAAGCCAGAGTCCTTGGGAGGGTTAATTTATTTACATTTGGTAACCATAGTGTTGAAGAGAACACTACCTTGTAGGAATATGTAAGGCATTGATATGGTCATATTTGGACTTCTGTGTGAGGATAAATGGAAGGAATATCTGATTATTCAACTTTTGAGAAATTGATACACTTATACATAATGTAGATATACAAGTTGGTAAGGGGGATGTTATAGTATAGCTAGTGACTACCATTTGATGCTGAGAGTCCATTATCACTAAATACAAGATATGAGAGGTAGGCATTGAGTGATATAGAAGGACCCTTCCTCAATGAGTCTGTCTTAATACTCTATGGAGCTACGTGATAATAATTTAATAGTCATATGAGGTCTAGCAAAAAAGTAATGAGATAAAATTTGTATAAAATCATGTAGGCAGTTAAGTGTCATACATTGTTGCCACCTTCAAAGTAACTTCCCCCCACTCCCTCCCACATGAAATGCATCATCAATTTCAATGTTCCTTCCATGCATTATAACAGGATTGGAAGTCCATTTCTATTAGCTCTTTTATTGCCCTTGTCAATGCTCTAGATGTTTTCTACAGTCTCAAAATTGGTATCTTTCATCTTCTTGTGCTTGAGGAAAAGAAAAAAAGTCACATGGAGACAAGTCTGACAAGTATGGTGACTGTTCCAACATTGGAATGCATTTTTTTGGCTAAATACAGTCATCCCTCGACTTATGAAACTTCGAAAGGACGTTCGAGTTACGTCCTTTCGAAGATACGTTTGTGATCCCATTAGGGAATAAATAACATTTTCGACTATATATAGAGGACCTGAACCAAAAGCGCATACCCCTTAGCACTGTGACTATAACTGCTAAGGCACTAAGTTTCTTTAATCTCTTCATCATGTTGAAGGAGAAAGCAGAACCCGATTATGACAAATTGAACGCTTCTTCCGTTTGGTTTATGAGATTCAAGCAGCGCTTTGTGCTGCATAATGTGAAAATGTATGGGAATCTGTAAATGCTAAGAATGCTGCCAAGGAGTTTGTGGAAAAATTGGATAAAATTATTACAGAGGAAAATTATTTGCCACAGCACTTATTTAATATGGATGAGACGTCCTTCTTTCAGAAAAAAATGCCTGCGTGGACATTCATTCCACAAAAAGCTGAAATCTACACCTAGTTTCAAAGCTCTTAATGCCCGTATTATGATTCTTTTACAGGTAATGTGGCTGGATATAAACTGAAACCATTTGTGATATGGCACAGTGAGAATCCACGAATCTTCAAAAACATTAAGAAGCATACTCCCAGTTCATTATCGGAGCAATAAGTCATGGATGACTCAAAAATTGTTTGAGGATGCCTTAATCGCATAACTTAATCACTGTTATGCGAGTGAAATAAAAAGCTATTGTGTGAAAGAAAATATAGAATTTAAAATTTTATTAATTCTAGATAATGCTCCAGGTCATCCGTCTTGTAAGTCTTATAGTGGTGATCTTCACCAAGTTAAAGGTCATGTTTCTCCCTCCAAACTTCATTGATTGAACCGATGGAGCAGTAAGTTCTTGCAGTGTTTAAGGGTTATTATCTACGGACAACTTTTTTACAAGCCATTTCTGCCACTGAAGGAAATGACCAGACTCTCATGCAATTCTGGAAAACGTTCAATATTAATCATGCTATTAAAAATATTGCTGTGGCTTGGTACGAAGTGACCTCTCAATGTATGAGTGGCATATGGAAAAAGACATTAAAAAGATTTGTGCATGATTTTGGAAGTTTTCAATAGTAGGCCTAGCAAACAATCTGAATATCGAAGTGAATGATGACGACATAATTCATACTCATAGAAAGTTCCCCTAAAGAGTTGACCAACGAAGAATTGGTCGAACTGGAGGAACAACAGTTGCAGAAGAGGGAAAAGGAAGAGGGGGAAAAGAGAAACAAGGAGAGGTAGTTAAACAATTCACAGTGATGGGTCTTGCAGAAATGTTCTCTGCAGTTAGCGATGTTTTCAAAATGGTTGAAAACATGGACCCCCAATGTTGAATGCTACTTATTAGTAGAAATGAAAGTACATGAGGCGTGTGCTTGCTATGAACAAATTTATGATGAAAAGAAGAAGAGGAATAAGCAAAGCACATTGGAATAGTGACACACAGTACAGTATACACACACAGTACAGTAACACACAGTACAGTTTTATAATAAGGTTTAAAAATTAAAATGACAGTATACTTATTACGGTTAAGTCCCCAACACCCTATAACCCTTTTGATTTAATGTCTCGACTTATGTCTGATTCGGCTTACGTCCTGCCTGATGGAACGGAACCCAGACGTAAGTCAAGGGATGACTGTACTTGCAAATTTACAGTGCAGAACTAGAAGGTCCATTGTTATGATGCAAGATAAAATTATTCACAGTCTCTGGATGCACCCGTAAGATGTGTTTTGCAACTGTTCAAGGATTTCTTTGTAGTAAATTTGATTGACAGTCACTCCAGGAGGTACAAATTCTTGGTGGACCACACTGTGGCTATCAAAAAAGATGACAATTGTGGTTTTCATTTTGGACTTGTTCATGCTTTCTCTCCGCTCCCAAAACATCTTTTGCCATTTAAACACTTGAGCATGTGATAAAGAATTGTTACCATACTCGCTTAATTTTATCAAACATTTCAGTAGTACTGTCATTGAGCTTAATGCACAATTTAATTGCACAATGTTGTCCAAAATTTTGCTTCTCTGTTTTTGTGACAAACACATAAGACATATGCCTACTAAAAACACATTATTTTGTGACAAACACAAATGATATACACCTACTAAAAACACATAAACTGGAGACTACAGATATGAGAGTTGTGATGAAGGTGGCATCAATGGTGATCACATGGTGGTGTGTAGTGTTTGTGGAGAGCTCCTGAACAGATAAGTGTCATTTTGAGGAATAATTGGTGAATTTGCATAGTATTTACATAGTATTGTTTACTTTTTGTATTTTAGCATGTCTGGGTGATTTTTGGGTGTTTTCTGAGTATTTTAAATAGTAAATTGATAGATACAATTATCTGTGCACCACATTTCCCCCATAAAGAGGAATACAACAAAGATGGCATCCAGGTTGCCATCTTTGTCTAAAAATTTTAATTTAAAGGATTTGATTCAGTGTACCGTTTGCGAAATGTATCCATTGAGGAGAGTGCTTGGAGTCTGGTTAAACAACGATAGTGGAGTGAATGTGTGCAGAAAGTGTAAAGAATGTGAGGATTTAAAGTGTATTTCAGGTCATGATATCGTTCTTGAAAGTGAGAATCTAGAAAATAGTGATATGCGAAGTATGAATAGTGATATTTGCAAGGTAGTACCAGATAGCTGTGAGAGTGGCATTGAAAGTGAGTATGAAGGTAAACATACAGAACGAACGAATAAATTATCGGAGAATAAAAATGATGAGACTGATGCATTGAGTGAGATCGCTCGGTTATGCAGAGCAATACACAGGGCAAATCGGCAGCTGGAGCATTTGCAAAAATGTTTACCGAGCGTACTGACTGATAAATGGCAAAAGTATGATAGAAAAAATAAGAGTAGTGAGTGTAAACAAAATGAAAGAACGAGTGTTGTATAGAGATTCCTTAGTAAGAGAGGTGTTAGTTAAGAGTTTAACAAAATCGTACGAACTTGGTGCGAATGTTAAGGATGTAAGCGAGTCGATTAGAATGCAAAAGCAGCGAGTGAAAGAATTGATAGTGGTAGCAGGTACAAATGATTTGAAAGGAAACAAAATGGCTATGAGTGAGGATGTGAAGGAATTGCTTGAGGTTGCAAAAGAGGAGAGTGAGAGAGTTAGGATGGTGAGTCTGTTGCTGTGGTATGACAGTAAAGAGTATAGAAGGAGGGCCATAATTGCAGTTGACTTTATGCGTGAATTATGCAGGTCAAGTGGTGTGGAATTTGTGGATGTGTGGAGCGAGTTCGATGGGTGAAAGGATTTATATAAGATGGATGGTTTACATTTGAATGGATTTGGTATACGGAGATTTGAAAAGATGTTGTCGAATGAAGTGGAAGTGGATGTGCAGAATCAGAAAAACTAGAGTTATTAAGGGGGGATGAGGGAAAGTAGATATGCAGACTTTAGGGAGACAGTTGAGTGTATGAATATGTGTAATATGCCCAAGCGAGTACAAAAAAAAAAAAAGAAGAATTTTTGGCCTTGGTTGGCACTTTCAGGCCACAGGTTATTGGCATTAGTGAAACATGGCTGACAGAAGATGATATAGTTAGTGGGATTGAATGTGAGGGGTATGGTGTGTTCAGGAGTGACAGGGAGATAAAATGGGGGGAGGAGTTATTGATGGGGGAGTTATTGATGATTGCTGATGAGCTACGGCCAAGGAGAATAGAAGTGGAACAGCAGGATAGAGAAAAGAGCACATTTGAGGCTATTTGGTGTGAGATTGAAACTAGCAGAACAAAATATAAAGTTGGGTGCTGCTATAGACCAGGTGATGGAATAGATGGTGGAGATAGTATGCATAAGCAAATAGAAAAAATGAGTGGAAGGAGAGTAATTATTATGGGTGATTTCAACTATAGTAACATTGATTGGAAGGAGGAGAGGACACATGGGAGGAAGGAATTGAATTTTATGCGATTATTAAGGGATAACTATCTGTGACAGTATGTAATGGAAAATACTAGGGTTCAGAGAGTGCTTGACCTAGTAATTCCATCTGAGAATATGGCTGTAATGAATATGACCACGTTGCCATCAATTGGTGAGAGTGATCATAGGGTCTTGACTTGGGAGGTGGCTAAAGGTGTGGAATTTACAATTAAGACAGGGTACATGTGGAATTATCAGGCTGGTAAATATGACAAGCTTACAAGTTTGATTGGTTCAGTGCCATGGCATGTAAAACTGCAAGGGCTAGATGTTGATAGTGCATGGGCGGTTAGGAAGTGTTTGCATGAGGTAATGGCTGACTGTATACCTAGAGTCCGAATAATAAATCAAGTAGGGGTTAAATGGATGAATAACACCATTAAGCTTGAGCTGCAAAAAAAGAAACAACTATGGAGGGAATTTAAGGAGAAAGGTTGGCCGGTATTGACCAGCAGGCACACACGAACAGTATAAAGTGCAGGCCAGAAGGGTAACGAGTGTGGTAAGAAAAGCAAAAGTGGATTATGAAAGAACATTTGCCATGCAGGCTAAAGAGAATCCCAAACAGTTTTTTTCGATATTTTGCAAGTAAAAGAAAAAATGTATATGGCAGAATGATTTTAAAGAATGCTGATGGTAGGGAGGTAACCGAATCAGTTATTATAGTTGAATTACTGAGGGAGCACTTTGCAAGAATATATCATCCAGGTGGTGACATTGCAGGAATGAATGAACCAATAGATTATATGGGAATTGTGGTGAATGAAGTGGAGGTGAGTAGTCTATTACAAAACCTCAGTGTCAATACAGCTGTGGGTTTGGATGGTATACCAGCACATGTCGTACGTGAAGCGGCTAAAGAATTGTCAGTGCCCTTGACCATTTTGTTTAATTTGAGTCTCGGGTCTGGGTTAGTCCCGAGGGGGTGGAAAGAGGAGAAAATAGTTCCACTGCATAAAGGAGATTCCAAGACTGCTGTTGTAAATTACCGACCGATTAGCATATCAGGAATCATTGTCAAGGTCTTGGAGAAATTAGTCAAGAGAAAAATACAGAATTGGTTAGATGAAAATGGGATACTGTATGGGGGACAACATGGTTTTGTGAAGGGTAGATCATGCCTCAGTAACTCTCTCACTGTTTTATAACACAGTGACGGCTGAACTGGATAAGGGTAATGGGTTTACAGTGATTCTACTGGACCTTGCTAAGGCCTTTGACAGGATACCACATGGAATTCTAATCAGTAAACTGCAGCATATGGGGATGGATATAGGGTTGGTGAGATGGATAGGAGGGTGGTTGATGGAGAGATATCAGAGAGTGGTTTATTCAGGAGTAGAGTCCAGAAGCCGGCTTGTGACTAGTGGTGTGCCAGAGGGTTCTGTTCTTGGACCACTACTTTTCAATTTGTTCATTAATGATATAAGAAAGGATCTGAGAGGAAGTGTTAACTTGTTTGCTGATGATGCAAAGTTGGGTAGAGCAATAGTGAGTGCACAGGATGTCAAAATTTTGCAAGATGATTTTAATAGGTTGCAGCACTGGGCTAAGGAAAATGGATGTTGATTTAATTTGGCAAAGTGTAAGGTTATGCGTTTTGGTGTGAAAAGATTAGCAGCAGTATATCACATTGGTAGAACCGTACTCCAGGAGATTGATGAAGTCAGGGATTTGGGAGTGTTGGTGGATAGGGAGTTGAAGTTAAGGGGGCACATCGCAAAAGTGGCTAAATCAGCTCATCAAATCACTTGGTTGCCGAAAAATACTTTAACAAGCAGAGACAAACAAGTTATTGTTCCTCTGTATCGAGCCTTGATAAGACCCCATCTAGACTACTTTGCCCAGATATGGGCATTAGGGTTTTTTCTTGATGGGGAGGAGGTGGAGAGGATCCAGAGATGAGTGACCAAGATGATAGCAGGTCTATGGAATGAACCTGAGAACAGGTTGAAGAATTGTGGGTTGCAAAAATTGGTCGGTAGGCAGAAAAGGGGTGATATGATTGAGACATTCAAATTACTGAAGGGTTTCTATAAGATTAATTCAGAAGATATTTTTGGGAATAGGACTGCTGGTGGGAGGACTGGGGGCCATACATGGAAGCTGGGCAAGAATGTGTTAGCAAGGGTGTTAGAGCTAGTTTTTTTACTTGGAGAATGGCAAATGAGTGGAATAAGCTGCCAGTCTGTTGTGGGTGCTATGACTGTGAATGAGTTCAAGGCGAGGTATGATAGATACTGTGTGAATGTCGAATAGTTGTTCTTGACATGTTAGGGCCTCCCTCGATGAGTCTGTCGACTCCTTGGAGTTGCCCGAAATAATAATAATAATGGCAGTATCATATAAAAAATGTGTATATTAGGAAAAAACTTGACATTGTTAGCATTCAGGAACGTGTTAGCAGAGCTAATCTCAGGTGGTATGTCCAGTTAAACAGAATGGGAGAGGAAAAATTAGCTAAACAAGTGTTCTTTCCAGCATGGCAGGAAAAAAACTCGGAGGAAGACTATGGTGTAGCTGGATTGATGCAGTCAAAAGTGCCTTAAAAGACAAATATAAGATCTGATATTGGAATGTTGACAGATAATAGGCTAATCTGGAATAAAATTATTAATAGGTAGCTAGTAATGATGTAACTTTTCATGTACTAAATTTATCATAAGATCCTGTACATCCCCTGAGTGTATATGTCAGGAATATGATGATGATAATGATGGGTTTACCCTACTGATGGAAAGAGCACGAGTCACTTCAACATACCACATCGTTATTCGTCTGACAGTGCTGCCAATTGTTGACAGCCAGTAAAAAAAAAGCTTTAAATTTTTGCCACATACATGTTGATCTGTACATTACTACTACTGATCATGGGTATATTTAACTTTTTTGAAGAACAGATAAGTTCTAACGACTGATGCATAGATAGTTTGTACCTGGTATTTAATGAATATTTTTTAATTCTAAGTTTTTTTTTTTCTTCTTTTAATAGTGTGACATATTGCTTTGGAAGTGGTATATCGATTCTCTCTTAGTCTGCATGTTAGTAGGGTGGTTTTTTTTTTTTTTTTTTTTTTTTTTTTGTCAGACATCTGTGTGTGTGAGGAAATGATTAGGAGGAGAGAAGGAATTTATATATATATATATATATATATATACACATACACATCTCACCCACATATGAATGGCTGCAAGATCTGTTCCATATCAGTGCTCTGTGTGTGTGGGGGGGTAAGAGGGCAATAAGAAAGGAGGAATCAGTTTACATTATTTTTTGTTAAGAACTGAAGGTTGCATTCTTTGGGGACGGTTGTACTGAACTGAGAGTTCTCTTACAAAAAATACATTTTCTAACATTTCAAGTTCCTTAGTACTGAAAAAAGAGTTTTTGCTCTCTAAAGTTCTCTGGTCTGTGAAAAGAACCAACCAGTTCGAAACAGCTGACAGGCCAGTGAAACCTTATCAAAATGGACTAATAAAAGACGAATATATAAATGCTTGGGCAGCTCCCATGTCTTTTAAGTAGTCCACACTAAGGCAACTCGTGAATGCTGAGGAATGTATTCCTGCAAGCACTGTGGTCAACTTAACGAAACTTTCATAGTTTCCACATTTAGTTTGAAATAATGTTGTTCAGCAATGTAAAATTACATAAGCAAAGTGGATATTATGTAATTTTGCATTGCTGAACTGAAGCCTTTTGGCTCTTTATTTTAGTAATTACAAACTTGAATATATGCATTTATTTGTCTTGAAGAATATAAGTCTTATATTAAATATCACGACCCTGAACAGTCTGGACTTGCTGAACATGCTCTCTCCACTAAACATAGAGTTCATTGAAAGAACACAAAAATCCTTCATAATAGTAAATTCCTCATAGAACATCTTTATAAAGAAATGTGTGAAAAATTATTTATTCCATTGCGTTAACTTAAACAGATACAATGGTCTTCATCTTTCCTCTTTATGGGAGATAGCACTTTTTAAATATGCAAATCTTTTGTAACTTTATATATTTTTTTTTTAGTTAGGAAATTATTGACCTTTTTTAATTAGTTTTCATAGTTAAGTTGGTACTTTTTAGAATTTTCTTTTATTATTTGATTGCTGTTCTGTAATTCTGTATTGAAGCTACTTATGAAACTTAAGTAGAATTTTTACAAATAAGTTTTCATGTGAGTTATCTGTTTTAATAGTTTGTTATTATTATGCCAACTCACATTATTCCAATATCAAAACAAATGGTGAAGATCTTAAAGTTTTTTCACTTGGTTATACTATAAATTAAAGATGCCCAGAAATTATATTCTTGCTTTCATCCTTTAACCAAGTATAAGCACACCAAGTTTGTGCATGAAGTAACTTCATGACTGGGCTACTTGTATATAACAGGTAATGACTTCGCATCAGTTGCCTTTAGTAGCCCATAATGCAAGGCTCATATCTTAATGGACATGTATAATGCTATGCATTATGGGAAGGACCACTACACAGACTGGTTTTGATCTTTATTGTGGTCTCCTCAGTGGGAGCCAGATCCAGCAAAGATACCAAGGTTGAAGTAATGTAGAAGTCATAAATGTCCCATATCCCATTCATGTGCCATCTCCCATCTAGGAGGTTGACTACCATGATGTGACTCATGCTTAACTACAGACATAACGACATGTAGTGAGTGCCCTATCTCTTCCACATATTGTCTTAATGATTCATAGCTGTCACTCCTTTGTGTTCACAGGGCCAGTTTGCCTGTTCTGAGGGACAAAAACACTCAAGTTTCTGGGTGAAGAAACCCTCTACTTTCATGTGAGACTAGCTAACTCACCTTTAGTCAAAAGAGACCAGATAAAGGTTCCTCACATCATGGATGGGAATTGACTGAGCTATGGAGATTCTTATATGTCCCATATACAAGTAGTCAGAAGGTGTTGCATCTTATTACAAAAATACTCTGGATTAGAGATAGGTGTTGAAACTTTTTTCACTTGGTTATACTATAAATTAATAATGCAAAGAAATTATATTCTTGGTTTCATCCTTTATCCAATTGTAAGCAAACAAAGTTTGTGCATGAAGTAACTTCATGACTGGACTACTTGCATGTAGATTCTAATGACTTCACATCAATTGCTTTAGTATCCCATAATGCAAGGCAGATATTCTTATGGACATGTATAATGCTGTGCATTATGTGAAGGGCCACTATCCATACCAGCTTTGACCTTTATTGAGGTCTCATCAGTGGGAGCCAGACCCAGAAGAGTTGGTTGCATTGTTACCAAGATTGAAGTAATGCAGAACTCATACATGTCTCATATACAAGTATGTTCCCACTGATGAGCCCTCAATATAGATCAAAACTGGTCTTGGGTAGTGGCCCTTCCCATAATGCATAGCATTATACATATCGATAAGAATACCTGCCTTGCATTATGGAATACTAAGGCGATTGATGTGAATTCATTGGCCTCTATATACAAGTAGCCCAGTTGTGAAGTTATTTCATGTGCAAAAAGTGGTGATCTATTGATATGTTTCTTGAACATGTCGATGCAGTCCTAGTGAAAAATGGAATGAGGGAAGGAGAAGGAGGATGTCAAATATGTTTAATAAGCTTCAGACAGCTGTGTAGAGATATTAACTAGAAAAACTGCTTGTGCTTTTACTTGTGTAGAAGGAAGGGGAGGAATGGTGGTGACCAGTTTAGTGAGGCAGCCTTTGCAAAAATAGATGTGGAAAAGATATAATGGAGAAATAGTGTCTGTGAGAAAGTGACTGGAGTTGGGAAGTGTTTCACACGTTTATCGTACCGATGGGACTTCTTATTATTATTTGTGTGCCGCTTCCATGGCGGGTAGGCTCAACTGACACAAAGTTATATACCATCTTAGTTGCAACTCTTTCAGTAGAATTTTATTTGAAGATAGCATTTGTGATCTGTCTTAATGACATTAAAAATTTAAAATGCAATCGAACAAACACTTATTTCATGTAATTGAAAGTTTTGACAAATGTTAGAATAATTGTTTTTAGTTAGATACTGTGTTTGGTGATACAACAAATGGTTTTGCTTGAGTCTATGCAACATAGTTTCTGTGGGAGGAGACGTGTTTCATTAGGTAGTGTTGTTTTTATCCCAGTTGTTTCTAATTGCACTATTTGTTGACGAATATATTGCATAGACTGCAAATGTCTGTGTACCTTATTCAGTGATACAATAAAACTATTTGTTTTTCTTGCGTCTGAAGTATAGTGTCTGTTGGGAAGGGCATGTTGTTCACTATGTACAGTATACACTTAGGGAGTAAAAAATGTATCTGTTCTTAACAGAAATTGAATCCTTCTATATTTTATAAAAATAATGCATCTCATGAAAGCCAACAAACTTTAAACATATGTGGGAAATCCACATGTTCTAGTGATGAATTTCCTGAGCTGCTGTCAAAAAGGAAAAAAACTTCCCCTCATGAGGTTCAAATTTTCGAAGATGTAGTAAATAATTCAGATGATTTCAATCAGGTATTGCATTTATGGAGCAGTTTCTCATCTGACGAAGAAGATATTTCACAATGCAAGGTTTCTGAATTTTATCTTTCAAACAAATGGAATCGGTAAGTAGCATGGCAGTACTGTTCAGGAGTACAGTATAGAAGATGAGTTACCACTTGATGCGGAAAATCCATCTGCAATGTACTCTGCATTTCTAACCAATGACTAGATGGAATTTATATTAATAGAAATTAACAGATATGCAGATTAGTGCTTATCTACAACTCAGGATTTTGAAACTTCAGGTAAACATGGGAATTCCAAAAAATGAATTCCCATTTCCCATATCCAAAGAAGAAATGAAGAAATTTTTTGGAATCCTATTGCTTATGAGGATAATATGTTCCCGAAATATTTGTACTGGTCGAAGAATTATATGTATACAAACTGGAGAATAAAGAATGCAAGTGCAAGGACAGATTTCTGCAGTTGCTGAAGGGGGGGGGGGAAAGGGGCCCTATCCCCCCTCCCCAAAGAAAAAGGGGAAAAAACACTAGAAAATTTTTCAAAAATCTTTTTTTTAATCGAAATACATTTTTTTATTTATGTTTTGTTGTGTCTTCTTTTTCTATACTACTTATGAATTAACGGTCACATAAGATGGGAATATCCTATAGCTCTCAGGAATCACAGCCGCTGTGAACGCAAGGCAAATGAAGTAGTGCTCAGGTGGACTGAGCTTCTTTTTTCCTGAGCTGGGCCAGAGGAGATCATGGGTATCATGTATTGGCAGTCACTGCAGATGCTCAGTCATAGGTCATATGCAATGCATAGTATGTATTCTCAAATCGTCTACTCAACTCACCCCGTCCCCTAAATCTTGAGTGCTCCTCCCCACAAGATTAAATCTTGAGTGCATCACTGCCTACCACATCCACATGAATCACCTGATGAGCATTATTAGATCATAGGATAAGCCCCTCCCAATAGTTATTTACTGAGTCAGCAATGCATAAAGTTGCTGCTTCTTATTAGTGATTTATATTTTGCAAACAAATCCCTTTCCATCTGTTCATAAGTTTTTTCAATTATGGCCATCATAAATGCAAATATGAAAGTATATAGTTTATTGGATCACGTATTCTTCACTCTGACCCCAGATATTTATAACACAATCACAGATATAATAACACAGATGTAAATTATTCATAATCCATTTTACAGTCCCGAAAGTATTTTTATTCACGCTTATTCTTTCTGTTCCTTATATCTGCTATTCTTTACATCTTTTAGCAAATCAACTATAGTAACTAATAATCAAATATATCGTTATCTTTAAATATATTTTTTTAATATATTATTGTTTCATCTATCCCCACCACAATGCAGGATTAGTTACAATTGAAGAACCCATCATGAAAGGCAAAGTGTCCGATGACATGCAGGAACAAAATTGGCAGTAATTTCGCACATTTTTCCAGATGGTTAGGTTTGCGACAAGTGAGTTACTATTGCCCTGACGTGAACACGTTAAGTGGATTGCTAATAGCATCAGCAAAAAATCCACTCACACATATAGTTAGAAATTGTACAGATGAAAAGTAGTGTCTTGAATAGAAGAGGACACCAAAGTTTTTTTGGATCTGAGCCAGCTACATGGGTGTTCAGTTTGTGCCAAGAAAGGGTAAGAATTGAGTAAGCCAGCCCAGGTGGTGAAATCTGATTTTGACCAGAGATCAGATTATCATTAAAAGTAATGGAAGAAATGAGAATTTTCTTATGGGAAATAAGACATGACTTCGTTTTGTTGGCATTGAAGTTTATTGATTAACCTCATCCAACTGGAGAATATTAAGGAGTTCACTATTTAAAACTTTGGTTTTTGGAAGGGCTTGAAGAGTTGGAACATTGGAAGGTTTATTGAATGAAGGGGAGGAGGAATGGTGTGTACTGTCATCATCAAAGTATGGTTATGATTAGAGATTTGTAATAGAATCATTATTGTACATAAAGAAAAAGAAGGTATTGGGGAAGGGAAAGCACAGAGTCCAGGTCTGGGGAGTTACTTCAGCATTGCTTGGGAAATTTGAAGAAAGAGGAAGCTATTCTGCACGATAGGCAGTGAATGACCATAGAGGAAACCAACAACTCAATTTCAAAAAGCTGAAGGCAGACAACATGATGTAACTTGGATAAGAAAGCATTTGTACCAATATCATATGCTCTGAAAATGTCGATAGACATTTTCAGAGGTTTGGAAAAACTGATGTGATCGAGTTTCTTCAATATATATAGCCTAAATATATATTTTTGTGTAAATTATTTTTGTTTTTGTAGGTTTTTCCAAATATAGAATATACAGAAACACACAAAAAATCAAAGAAACAATAGAGAAAAACTAAAATATGAAAATCTTAAGAAGGAGCATGACCACAGGACAAACACATATCATTGCTATTGAAAACAAAGATGGTACAATCACTAGGTACACAGATTGCTAAAATACATAGCATAAGGAGTGGTTTAGAAACTTCTACACGAGATTTGGTTACTTCTCTATAGATCATTTTCTTACTAATCTTTTCTGCACTCTTTTGTACACATAATCAGAAAGAAAGAACATGAACACTGTGTAATCCTGCTAGCCTGGTTGGCCAAGTGGTTAGTGTATCCATTCTTCAGCCAAAAGGCTCTGGGTTCAAATCCTGCCATGGGTATGGATGTTTGTAATTGTCTGTGAAAATACTAGTGGTGGTGGTGGTGCAAATAGATGGCATTGGTGTAGATGATGGTAGTTGTGGTTTGCTGTAGTGGATTGAGTGGTGGAAATGGAGAGCTGTGGAGTGGGTGCCCTCCCTTGACGAGTCTTTGGACTCCTTCGAGGTGTTACATAATAATAATGCACTGGCAACATCACACAGTACTGATCTGGAAGGAATCTAATTATTTCATTAAATTTGGTATGGAAGGAAGTATAAAGAACAGTTCATGACAAAAGAGAATTGATGGTTTAAAACTTTCAAAGATTTTATTGGTATATACTTGGCCTTCTCAGTAACTCACATTCACAGCCTAATGAAGAAGATTAGGCATTTAAAAAACATGCAGTTATGACAAGCTGAGGCAATAGTTTGCATCAGTGCCATGACATAAGAAGTTTGTGAGAGAGATGTTGGCAGTGAATGGGAGATGGTCAGTGGATGTTTGAAGAAAGACTATATATCCAGAATCAGGAGATAAATCAGTTAGGAGTTAAATGGAGGAATAGCATCTTTAATACTTTAGAACTTTAGCAGCTGCTTAAAAAGAAAAAGTTGTGAAAGGAATATAAAGAAAAAATGTGATCAACATACCAATGACCAGTACAAGGCACAAGCAAGAAGCATAATCTGTATGATAAGGATGGCCAAAGCTAATTATGAGAGGAAGCTAACTGATGAGACCAAAGGAAATTCTGAAGTGTTCTTTCGCTATATGGCAAGTAAAATGAAGAATTGGCTCTAGAAGGATGACTTTATAAAGTGATGATGGTAGTGAGTGATCATTTTGCAAGTGTGCATATCATTGAAGTGGTGATATTGCAGTGCCACATGGCATTGATTGATGGAAGAAGAGATGTTGAATTGAAATAAGGATTAGATGGTATGTCAGCCTATATGTCATGAGAATGTGCAAGGGAATTAGCACTTTCTCTGACCAGGCTGTTTAATTTAAGGCTCAGTACTGAGAAGTGCCAATATTTTGCTCCATACCGTGAGGCAGGCTACCTCTATGCTACACCCTGTCTACGGTACTGCCTTTATTTTGTGTAGTCTTGAGAAGCCAGTAAATTACTAGTATTTATTTTTATATTTAGGTAATTAATAGATTCACATTGCATAGAGAAATTTATTAGAGAATAACAGTATAAGAGTTATTACTTATTTAATAAGTGTGTGTGTGTGCGTGTGTGTGTGGAGGTCGGGGGGTGAGTGAGTGAAAAAGAGAGAACGAAAGAAAGAAAGAAAGGTATATGTACACAAATATCTTTTTAGAGCTTGAAAATGAAAATGGAAATTATGAATTTTGCAGTTAAGACTTATGCAACCAGAAGAATTGCAATCTGCGAACAATAAAAATGAGTTTTCTAAGCCTACGGATCAGTCTCCACATGTAGCAGAATGGCGTTATGGCCCAGCTCAACTGTGGTATGATATGCTGAATGTTCCTGAGACAGGAGATGGATTTGATTATGGTTTTAAGTTGAAAGAGGTAAAACTTCTGTGTATCATTTTAGTTGTAGCACTTTAACCTAGTACTTGCCCCTAGAACACCATAAGTTATTAAAATTTCTAATTGTGTAGCTTCTATTTTTGCTACCTTTGCTATTTATTTTTCAGTTTAAACTCATAGTTGCTTCAAGTGACCTCCAGTTATTATGGAAAGCACTACTTTCCTGTTTTCTCATGCATAGCAATATTTATTATAATGTTATGTTCATTAGATTTGAGCGATTATCATATGTTTTTTAGTTTTAACACTTTATTATTTTTATTTTTTTAATCTTGGCATCAGACTCTTAGCTCTGCTGGTGCTTGTTAGCATTTTGCAAGTCAGTAAATACAGGTCAGTAAATGTTTATCAACAGTCATTATTCACCATTGTTTACCAACAGTCATTTTCACCATACATGGTGAAAATGACATTTCACATAGCATGGTGAATAACCATCCCACACAAACAGAACTTAAAAAAAATTGAAGTCGTGAATAATATTTCATAGTTGTCAACCTTGATCCTTAAGTGACTCTATACATGTGAGATATGTAATTTTGTCAAAGGTTTGGAATTTTTTTTTTTTTAATAATAGCTCCATAAATATATGAAAATGTTTTATTGTCAGAAAACAAAATTTCTATATCTTTGATTTAAAAAAAAGCAACTTACAAATTGTACTTTGGAATTAAAGTTATTGACCAAGTCCATGACTACAGTATTTTCCTTGCTGTGAGTGTGTGTGTTTTGAGACATCCTTAGAGGATGGTCTGAGGAATGCCTGTTGCTATTTTAGTGGGATTTTGAGGGTGCAGCAATTATATTACTTAAAATTATTTTTCATTCTGATAAATTATGGAGACAGCTACCTTGTTATAGTAATAACTTCAATTTAAACCAAAATAATTACCCTACACTTTGAGCTTCATATGAAAGTCATTATCCTGGAGTGTATATATACACAGACACACAAAGAGGTAAGCAATGTTACAATACATATAGTATGCTAAAGTCATGCTAATTGGGCTGGCTATTAACACTACTGACCTCATTTCTGGTTGAAAAAGTGTTGACCATATTAGGACGACTTTAGATATTGTGTATATTGCAACATAGCTTGGCTCTTTGAAAATGCATTTATACTCCAAATGATGACTTTGATAAGAAGGTGAAAACATCAGATAATTATCAGTGGTTGTAAACAGCAGTGGTTTACAACCACTGATGTTTACAACCACTTGTTAAAGTTAAATGTTAAAGTAAACATCAGTGGTTGTCTCCATAGTTTATTAGAATGAATGCTCATCACCATGCAACTATATATTTTTTTGACTAATATACATCCATCTTGAGATGAATAACATTAATAGGATAATGTCTTTTCATAATGGGGTCTCTGTCTTAGAAAACATCATTAAATATATAACAATGCCATAGGTGCCCATTTATGGAGATCTCCACTCGTAGTAAATGGCAGTCCACCTAGTCTGTCATATAATAAGAAAGAAATGATGGTCATTCTTCAGTCTCATGCAAAAAGGCTGCAGCACAGTATTTTCAACATCAACAGTTAGTGAGGTGGGGTACAGAATTATTGTCAGATATATTTTTCTAAATTAGAGAAGTTTACCACTGTGAAAAACAGGAAAAACAAATGATCTTATTAGGAATTTGAAAAGAATGAAGATTTTTAAGAAGACGAACCTTCCTGTTATCAACTGACTCCTACCTGTATATTTGGGCAGACTGTGACTTGCGTAAGAGTTATATTCCATAAACTCTATATAACAAAACAATTTACGCAATCAGATTTAACCCATCTCCACTGTTAATCATACTTTATTGGTTATGTATTTACAGTACATGCAGTAATACATTAACATGTTAGTTTCATTCACAGAATTCACAAAACTGAATTTCAATATGTAATTATTAATGCAACATTTATGCAGAATTAAAGCAGATTATCAGAGAGACAATGTGAGAATTACAGGAAGTTGAGAGGCATTTGAATGAACATAGGGAGAAAAAGAAAATTAAGCAGTACAATAAGAAACAACAAAGCATGGAATCAGGTAAGTCAGTAAGTAATGAAAACCAGGTAAATAATGTTGTTTGTAAAAAGAAGGATGTTATTTGGTATTGTGACTCTATCATAAAACATTGTTTGATGAGCAGCTATAACTTGAAGTTTTCCTGGAGCAAAAATTAAAAATATAATGCAAGCAATTCAAAAACAGAAAAGAAAATTAAACAAGATCATAATTTAGTAGGTACTAACAACTTCATCATCAAATTCCTGACTTGTACCTTCAAGGGGTGTACAGGATATGATAGTACTACATGAAAAACCTACATCATCACTAAGTTCCTATCTACAATTTTCCTCCAAATCAGTCTGTTACTTGTCAAGACTCCAACATTATCAGATCTTATATTTCTATCATCTAAGGCACTTTGTACCATATCAATCCACCTATATCGTGGTCTTCCTCTGGGTTGTTTTCCTGCCAATTTTCTTTAATCTTTCCTCGCCCATTCTGTTTAAGTAACCATACCACCTGAGATTAGCTCTGCTAACGCATTCCTGGATGCTGACAATGTCAAGTTCTTTCCTAATATCCTCATTTTTAATATGATATTGCCGTTGATGCCATCTGTTCACACCTCTAATCTTTCTCAGGACTCTCATATCTGTGGTTTCTAGTCTTTGGTCAAGTGTTTTACTTCTGGCCCAGCTCTCAGATCCATAAGTTAAAATTGACTTGAATACTGTCTTGTATACAGCAAATTTGATGTGTTTTGGCTAATTTCTCTCTTGTTCCATATAAATTTATTAAATCGACTTACTACTATACTGGCTTTGTTGATTCTGTTGTCTATTTCCATATTTAATTTACCATCTTCAGTAAAAATTGTGCCTAATTAGCTGAAATGTTTTACTTGTTCCAATGATTCTCCGTTCACAACACAGTTGACATTTTCATTGATTCTACCTGTTTTCATTTTCTTTGTCTTTTTATTGCTGACCTTCATGCCATATCTATTACAACAGTTATTCAATTTAGTCAGGAATCTTGCAGGCTTGTAGCAGATTTATTTAGAAGTATAACATCGTCCGCATAAAGCAAAGAGCTGACATTAACATCTCCAATTCTGATACCATGTTTAATACCACTTTCCTTCATAATGTGATCCATATAGATAATGAATAACAGAGGGGGATAATTTACATCCTTGTCTCACACCAGATTTAACATTAAACCATCTTCCTGTACTTCCTTCAATTCTAACTGCTAATTTGCAACTCAAATAAAGGCTAAGTATTGCTTAATATAATGCCCCATTGACACCATATAACTGTAGCGTATTGAATAGCTTCTCTCTTGGCATCTTGTCATATGCCTTTTCCAGATCGACAAAACTTAAATACAGATCTTTGTTATATTCCCATGCTTTCTCAACTATTTGTCTCAAAGTGAAGATCTGATCCTGACAGCCTCTATTTGGCCTGAATCCAGCTTGTTCTTCACCAAGCTTTTCTTCCACAATTCTTCTCAACTGTTTCTCAAGTATACTGGCATAAATCTTGCCAGGATAACTCAGTAGGGAATTACCTCTGTAATTCTCACATTCAGTTTTATTTCCCTTTTTATATATGGGTACTATTAGAGCTCTACTCCAATCATCAGGAATTCGCCCCTCTGTCCAAGCCTTCTGAACTATGCAGTGCAGCTACTGTGAGACTTTTATACCACCATACTTCAGCATTTCTGGTTGAATATCATTTACTCCTGCTGCCTTTCCACATTTCAAGCCTTTGATGGCTTTTTTTCTACTTCAAGTATGGATATGTATTCCTGAGTACTAGCAACTTAACTAGTGATAAGTTCATTGTGAGAGGGGGGGGACATGAAAGGGTTATTGGAACAGGCAAGAATGAAGAGTGAGAAAGTAAAAATAGTAAGTATATTACCACAATATGATAAAAATGAATTAAGAAGAAGAAGAATGGCTATGATGGCAAACGATTCAATGTGTAGACTGTAGAAGGAATGAATGTGAGTTTTTCGATGTGTGGAGTGAGTTTGAGGGAAGATTAGATTTGTATAAGAGGGACGTCCTACACACCTGAATGCATTTGGTATCAGGAGTCATGAGAAACCAAAAACTGGTATGAGACCTAACGCAGAGAGTGAAGGAAACTAAATTATAATGGGAGGAATGGTGAGAATATAATGTAAGAGTGGCACTGTTATATAATTGTGATAATGACGGGAAGGGACATTATCATGGAAATGATTACGAGAGAGAACAATTTTGTCTTTGTGTTTGTTCAGTTTGGACACATCAAATGTGTGCAAAGTTGTCTACATATATGGGGCACTAGAGAAGAATAGAGATTTGCAAGTTGTCCAACTGTGTCATGCAGACTGCATACAAGAGTACACAAAAGAACATGCAAGTAGGTTATGATGTCTATATATGAATTCTACGAGTATCACAAATATAGGAGTGGAGCTTGTTGCCTTAGTCGATATGTTAGGAACTCAGATTGTAAGCATTAGTGAGATCTGGCTGTCAGAATCAGACATACTAACTGGTATTGGTGTAAAAGGTACAGTATGTTCAGGAAGGATGGGAGAGGAGGGGGGCATTCTGCTAATCATATCGGATGACTTGAATCCAATTTCTGTTGAGACCTATGATTGTAGTCTAGTAACAGCATTTCATGTAGCAGTGAATTGGAAGCCATCTGATTTGAGGTGGAATCTAACAAAGTCGATTGTTATAAATATTGTTATTATAAAGCTGTTGTTATGTAAAGATGTTGTTATAAAGCTGGTAGATTGATTGCTAATGGTGAAGAAATACATCACCAAACAGAGATGATGGGGCACAAAAAGAGTAATCATTATGGGAGACTATCCAAATATTGATTGGATAGCAGTAAAATCTCTTGATGAAGAAGAAAACTGAATTTATTGAGCTGTTGCGAGACAACTTCCTCAAGCAGCATGTGACAGAAGGTACTACAATTCAAAGAATGTTACATTTGATTATAGTGTCAGAGGGTATTTCAGTTAAAGATGTTACTATTATGCCTCTGGTTGGTGACAGTGATCATGCTGTAATCATTTGGGAAATGACTAAGTTTATGAATGTTCCATTCAGAAAAAACTACATGCTGAACTACCAAGCGGGTAGCACTCTGATCAACCGAGGAGTATATCGAGTTCAGTGAAATGGTATCGGTCGATAGATGGTAGGAATATCGACAGTGCATGGGAAGTGTTTAAAAAATACTTAAATGATGCAATATTGGAATGTGTTCCAAGAGTTTGAAGAATAAATAGGGTAGGAATCAAATGGATGCGTAATCATATTAATCAAGAGATTCATAAGAAACAGATGACGTGGAAGGAATACCATGTGCATAAGAA
The DNA here is from genome assembly GCF_054136105.1 of Typopeltis vanoorti. Classification (NCBI taxonomy): domain Eukaryota; kingdom Metazoa; phylum Arthropoda; class Arachnida; order Uropygi; family Thelyphonidae; genus Typopeltis; species Typopeltis vanoorti. The sequence continues at coordinate 76,875,075 of NC_143552.1, read as the reverse complement.
TGATGTCTGTTATTAAAATTATAAGCAGCAGGCCAGAAGAGTCACAACTGTTGAACTGAAAGCCAAACCTGAGAATGAAAAGAAACTGGCAAGCTGAAGACAACCCACAAGAATTCTATCAATTCTGTAAGTAAAAGAGAGAATGAATATGAATGAATAATGGTGTGAGGCCGACAGATGCAGAACAGGTTGTTCAACTAATGAGTGCTGATTTTGCTAATAGCTATCAATTTGCTGCATACATTATTGAGTTCACTACTACTTCTTCACTGAATGAAGAAACTCAGAAGTATGAAGAGGCGGTATTAGAGCTGTGTTCAAACTGAATAACAATTCAGCAATAGGGACTGATGGGATATCAGCAAGGGTGTTAAAAGAGTTAGCTGAACTGGCTATTCCTTTGAACAGACTATATAATTTGAGTCTCAGAACATTGAAGATTCTGCAGGAATGGAAAGAATGTGTGGTATTTCCATTGCACAAGGATGGTGCAAAGACTGATGTATCCAACTATCGACCAATCAGTATCTCAGGAGTGGTGATGAAGATCACCACTCCTGAGATACTAGATAACCAATTTAGAAAAATTGGTTAGGGCTCGCATTCCAAAATGGGTTGATAGTGAATGTTTACTTTGCAATGAACAGCATGAGCTTACTAAGGGCAGGTTATGCTTTAGCATCCTGCTAACATTCAATAATAACGTTACCATTGAACTGGACAAGGAGAATGGATACACCATGATACTTTTGGATTTTGCTAATGCATTGACAGAATACAGCATCGAAAACTATTGCATAAATCGGAGAATATTGGTTTGGATTGTAAAATATTAGTGTGGATAAGAGGATGGCTGAATGACATATCAAAAAGTGGTACACTAGGGATGGGGGGTTAAAGGCAACTAGTGGTGTACCACAAGGATCAGTCCATGGTCCTCTGTTATTTAATCTGTCCATTAATGATATTGGGATTGATTTGACAGGCGATATGTTTATTGATGATTCAAAGGATGATTTGAATAGACTGGAATTGTGGGCATGGGAAAATGGGTATCAGTTCAATATCAGTAAATGCAAAGTCACATATTTTTGCTTGATTAGATATCCAATGTCTTATTATACTGGTAGGATTATACTAAAAGAAACTGATCAGGCTAGGGATTTTGAAGTGTCAGTAGATAGCAAGTTGAAGTTCAGGGTCATGTAGGAAATATTGCAAACAAATACAACTCAAAAGATAATTGCAATTCTGAAACAAACTTTCACATGTAAAGATAAGGATGTCATTTTACCTCTTTACCTCACTTGGACTATTGTGCTCAGGTCTAGGTTCCATTGTGATTCTGATATAGTGGAGAGAATGCAAAGGAGAGTATTAAAAATGATATCAGGATTGTGGAATACTTATTGTGAAGAGAGATTGAGAATTTGCAAACTGCAGACAAACTGCAAACTAGCAAACAGGAAGAGGAGGAATGATATGATTTAGACTTATAAACTTCTGAAGGATCATACAGGATTTCAATTGATGGAATCTTTCATTTTATGGGGGAAGGGGAAAAGGGCATGTGCGCATCCTTGGAAGCTGAAAATGAATGCCACTAAGAAGAGGGATGAGGTCTAAATTTTTCTCTCTTAGGGTGGTGTGTGATTGGAATGGATTGCCATTGGATGTTGTGTGTGCAAGCAGTGTGGATGAATTGAATAAGTATGATAGCTGGTGCATGCAGTATGTGGCCTCGCTCAATGAGTCCCTGACTTCTTGGAGGTCTCTCTTAATAATAATAATAATAATTATAAGAACTTTGGTTGAGAGAGAAACTGATTTGCTCTAAGATGATGTTCTCACTAGTGAACTTAACCATATACCCAATACCTTCTTAGACAATAGCTATTACCCACAATAGATCAAAAAATATTCATTCACATATCCTCCCTATCCAAAACAAAGCGTGTAGTATTTGGCCTCTCTCAATGAGTTCCTGACTCCCTGGAGGTCTATTGTAATAATAATAATAATAAATAGTATGAGAAAATAGAAAAAATGTTTAATTTGGTTTCTGCTATCTAAATATAACATTTTTTTGTTCGTTATTCCTTTTGAAATTATCTGGAGATGGAGCTAAACATTGGCTTTGGCTTCTTTCTTTTCATCATAAATGGTAACAGGCTAAGCATCGTCTATTTCTCTTTGGACTTTTAAACCTGCGAGGCATTAGGATCTGTCTTCTCCAGTCGCCATTCCTGCTAAAATCTAATGGAATGCAATTGTCATCTCTTTCTTCTAAAATTGTCTAGGTTCCTCCTCTGGTTCCAGAGTTTTTGCTTCTAATTCAGTGAGGTCTTCATTTGGTAATTCATCCCAAATCAATTCTTCGATATTATGTTTATCAACTTCTGATACTAGATGTTCTGTAAACCTTACTATTTTTTTTTTACTCTTCAAAAATTTCATCCTTTCCTAAGCCATGCACAAACTGGATAAATTTTTCCCAAACCAAATTAATACAATTTTGTGTAATCTTCTCCTATGATTGTGCAATGATTTGTGTAGCTTAATAAGTGTTATAGGACTTCCAGAAATCTCCAACTGTTAAGTCAGGATGTTGATTAATTTTTAACGGTATAGAGAGCACACAGACTGATAAGAAAATAACTTTATTAACTTATTGCTGATATTTTGCTGGTATTCTATCCAGCATCTTCAGAGCACAAAAACAGCTTGTTCACAGTACGTGAGACAACAACAATCCGGTATAACCATGGGACTAGTTTGAACAATTGTAACGTACAACACAAAAGACTGAAGTCCTAATTAGTAATTAGGTACCATCTACAATGAAAAAAAAAAAAAAAAAAAAGAGAGAGAAAGCAAGCAAGTATTAATTAGGTCTTAAGATGACTGCCTCCCAAATCTTTGGCAAATTTGTACAGCCATACTTGTTTAGGTTTGGAGTATGTTTCAAGGCTTCTGTTGATTCTAAGAACAATCTCTCTGACTTATAAAAACTTCTGTGCAGCACTTTTGTTTTTTTCCAATTGATTCTGTGCTCAGGGGTATCCAAGGCATTGTCTGCGTGACCTGACTTGTCATATTGTTAGTGTCAGATGTATTTTTGATCTTCACTGAGATGGGTGTCCACAGTTCTTCCTGTCTGACCATAGTAAGCTCGATCACATGAACAGGGCACTCCATAGACTCCTGGGTATGATAAAGAGGGGATTCTATCCTTGGGTGAACGGATGAGAGCTGCTAATTTGACATATGGTTTAAATTCTGGGCATAGTTGATGTTTATTGAGCATGCTAGATATCTTTTCATATGTGCCTTGAATGTATTAGATGGTGACAGTTTTGTTATAGTCTTCTGTGGTAGACAACGGGGGGATTTCTGGGAAGCATTTAGTATTTTGTCTATCTTATGGGGATTATAGCCAATGGCTAAGAAGGTGTGATGTAAGTGAGTGAGTTTAGCAGTGAGAGCCTGTCATTGGAGAAATTGCTCTAGCTCTGTGGGGTAGCGTTTTTAGGATACCATACCGTTGAGATGGTGTGATGGTGTGATCATATGGGTAAATATCTCCCTGTATGTGTGAGTTTTCTGCATACCGAAAATAGTAAGGAACCACCTGGAAGATGTGTGGTTAGTGTATCCAGGAAGGACAGACAGTCATTAACTTCCAGTTCTATTGTAAAGTAGATTTTTGGGCTTTTGCTATTTAAATGTGCTAAGAATGTATCCAATGTGTCTGGGCCATGTGGCCAAATAGCAAGCTCATCATCAACATAGCGTAGCCAAAGCCTTGGTTTGAGAGTGGCTGTATTGATGGCTAGCTTTTCTAAGTGTTCTTTGTAGAAGTTGGCTAAGGGGGGGGGGAGCCCATTGCCATCCCATCTAATTGTTTGTATATTTTCCCTTTCCATGTAAAATAACCTGCATGTACTGTGAATGTAAATAGTTCAAGTATATCAGAGGGAAAGAGTGTGATTTTAGTAAATCAAGGGTTTCAATTAACGGTGCATTTGTGAACAGTGAGGTGATATCAAAACTCAGTTATGTCTGAACTTTTTAAAGCATGGTTTTCTAAAATACATTCTAGATGGACAGAATTTTTAACAAAAGGAGGGAGAATTGTTTGTGAGAGTGGCTAGTAGCTTAGCCAAAATGTCTAGCAAGTTTGTATGTGGGACTATAATCTCCATATGGCTGTAATCCCCATAAGATAGACAAAATACAAAATGCTCCCCCAGAAATCCCCCCATCCATTGTCTACCACATAAGAGTATAACAAAACTGTCACCATCTCATACATTCAAGGCACATATGAAAAGATATCTAGCATGTGCAATAAACATCAATTATGCACCATATTTAAACCGTGTGTCAAATTAGCAACTCTCATCCGTTCACCGAAGGATAGAATCCCCTCTTTATCACATCCAGGAGTCTATGAAGTGCCCTGTTTGTGTGATTGAGCTTATTAAACTATATTTAAACTAGATTAAACTATGGGCAGACAGGAAGAGCTGTGGATATCAATCTTAGTGAACATAAAAAATACATCTGGCACTATCAATATGGCAAGTGTTATATCAATGTTCCTATCTGATTTATGCTTAATTAGTTGTTTACTTAAATCTATCCTTTCTTACCTAAAACCTTATACAGTCAAAATCCTACCGGCTGCTCTATTGTTAATTATTTATCTTTTGTGATTTATTCTCTTTGTTCACTTACTTTAATCTTACTCTTATATCTAGGATATTGGCAAATTTATATTTTGCTGTGCCAGCCAGTATCCTATAGCAGAAAAGATCCTTTCTCAGGGAGACAATACTAGAGTCTGAAGATTACTTACACAATATCTTACTTAAACTGCCGTATAGATTTAGATTATTGCAGTCGTGACCTAAATCTATTATTATATTCACTCTGTAAATCCTTCCCGCCAAAATAGGTTCTATTTTTATAAGTGGTAAGTTGGAATTGTAATCAGCCATGACTATGACTCAGGTTCAGGTACATATGACATGTTTATTGGAATATCTAAAACACAATACAAAATTCATACACTCAATTATGCTCAATACTAAATAAAACTCAAATTAAGAGGTTAACACTTTCTAAATTAATTAAATCTTATAAAGCATGCTAAACTGCATGTTGGGATAGATAGCAAATGATATGAAGTTAAGCTAAATACCTTTCAGTAGTATTATTTGCAAGAGAAAACTGACGAACATTCTAATGTTACTGAGATACTAAATTCTACTGTTCTTATCACATCAAGTTAATCCTGTCACATACAAAATTACAAAAGATCTCTTCCAAACAATTCTTCTTACTCTCAAAGGAGGTTAACTTTCTAAATAGAGACTGTCCACAGAGTTCTTTACAATACAGTTCTTAATTTAACATTCGTAAACAATCTTCTCTCTTCTAATGAACTTTCACACAAAATTAGAGTAATTGCACCTTACCGAGCTTTTTCCGCGTCGTTCTGCACACACATATGTTTGGATACTTCTCATCTATTGGCTGTCCATACGCCAACGTAGGGGTTACGCTATCTTCATTCCTTCTGCCGAAAATGGACTCAAATCTCTGCATTTCAGGAACAACTCGAGAGGACTTTTCTTCAGCGATGGCTTGATTTTGCTAGGACTGGAATTTTTACCTTCAGCTTTGCATAGAATCCTACTTCATTTTAAGAATGCTCGCAGTTCGACATCTTATCACAGACTTCATCCCCCCATACGCGAAACTGCCCGCTAACTTCCGAACCACCAAAACAGGAAAACGTTACGACCAGAGAGAATCGTCCGATATGGGCTCAACCCCTTCTATTCTTCTATAGAGTGCCCTCTTTTCTCAGTCCCCTTTTTGCACATGGCCCTTATCTTTTCACCCCTTTGGATTCATCCTTCGCTTTTATGACGCTGTTATACTTGGATTCACAGAATACATGGTAATGTAATTTTCCGAGTAAGCTATAGCCGCTAGCGTTTCGCTGTACACGTGTAGCTTTATGCATTCCAGGAATTATTACTTAGCAACTTTTTAGATGACTCACAGTAAATTTTACCTAGCTTAAGTGAGGCTTAAATTTAAATCAGATTATCTCTCTTTTTAGACATACTTAAAAATGAAATCTTAATATAATCACATCAGCTTAAATATAAGGCACTTGAAATAAAGAATGCAAATTTTACATAAAGTGAAGAAGTTTCACTTTTAATTACAGCTGATGTGCAGGTATTTCTCTTTGTCAGCAAGTTTTATATATTAGATTCCAAATGAATGATTTCTTTCCAAGATTCCTTCATTTAGGATCTAACAGAAGTCAGGGTCTAACAGACAATGCCGTGGATACCCCTGAGCACAGGATCAATTGGGAAAAAACAAAAGTACTGCACAGAAGCTTTTATAAGTCAGAGAGATTGTTCTTGGAATCAACAGAAGCCTTGAAACATACTCCAAACCTAAAGAAGTATGGCTGTATAAATTTGCCAAAGATTTGGGAGGCAGTCATCTTAAGACCTTATTAATACCTGCTTTCTTTCTCTCTCTCTCTCTCTATTTTTTCAATGTAGATGGTGCCTAATTAGGACTTTAGTTTTTTGTGTTGTGTGTTGTACGTTACACTTGTTCAAACCAGTCCCATGGTTATACCGGATTGTTGTTGTCTCACATACTGTGACAAACTGTTTTTGTGCTCTGAAGATGCTAGATAGAACACTCTCAAAATATCAGCAATAAGTTAATAGATAGCTATTTTCTTATCAGTCGGTGTTCTCATCTGTGGCGTTAAAAATTAATCAACACGTATGACGAACACATAAGCCTTTCCAGATGTTTGTTAAGCCATTATTTCTGTACGTATCTGCAAATGCCTGCATAAAATCCTTACTTAAATATGAAGTTTTAAAATTGGCAGTTGTATCTGATCTTTGAGCTGGATGAACATCTTTCTTCTTTCATATCTTCTCTGCAATATCAGTTTCTTGAAATATAAAGATAATTTCAAAGTTCCTTTTTCCTTGTGGAAACATTTTCCTTTTCCTTGAACACAAAAAGAATTCATCTCTTTCAGATTTACAGCACATTTGTTGCATAACATATCAAAAGAAACTGTCTGTTACTTCAGGAGAAACTATCACTTTTATGTAACTACAACTTAGCTTCCTTTGATAGAAATTCATTTGTTAATCTGGATAACTATTTGTTTCACCTCTTAACACTCTTTTGTACCTTTTTGACTTGAGAATTCCTTTAAACTATCTAAACTTCCAACTTTTCAGAATGTTGTCCCTGTTCTAATCAACACAACAGCTTTTCGGTTATTCCTTCTCTCTTTCAACTTCCTATTCAGAAGTACAATCTTCACACAAGTGCACTACTGCCTGACACAGTAAGCAACATGGCATGAGATGAAGGTTGCATGTTGTAAACAACACTGCAGTGCTTTAATGGTGTGAAAACATTGTTGAGAAGTTCAATATATTCTTCTCTTTATATCTTTAAGTTTACGTCACAGAAATAAAAAAATAATAATAAAAAAAACTGTAGATGAGACCTTTTTACAAATAAATATGGCATTCAAACCATTTGCGATGGGCTGTAACTATACAAAGATTTCTGTTATATGTAACATTAGTAAAGAAATTTCTGATAACAAGAAATATGCATCTTGTTTTCTTGTTATCAGAAATTTTTATTTATTCACTTATTCAAAATTGTCTGTTGCTAAAAAATAAAAAAATAATAATGTAAGATAATCTGATATTGCTAAATAGCAGATACCCTACAGCTGCTAAAGGAGATTTTTTTTCCACTTTATAATATATTTAGTATTACTTCAATTAAAAATATTCAGTTAAAAAAGTATTATATGGAAGTGAAACATGGACCATAAAAATGAAGAACAAAAAATGGATTCAACCACAAGAAATGAAATTTCTGAGAAAAACAGCTGGATATACCAAATGGGACCATAAAACAAATGAAGAAATTTTACAATCCCTAAATATAAAACAAATTAACCACTATATAAGTAAATATAAAAAAAATATATGGTTACAACATTTAATTTGAATGGACAACAGCATACTGCCAAAAATACTATACAGTATAAAATTAATGGAAAGAAGAAGAAGAATTGGTCTTCCAATTCTTCTTCTTCTTGTTCAAAGTGATGGCATGAGACTGGAACAGGCCACTTGGCCTAAAATCCATGATAGGAAAAAGAAGAAAAATATTCAGACAGTTTGGAAAAAAAAGTTGCACACATGTTGGGATATTACTGAGATAAAACTTACCTTTAATGGCTAACAAAACATTTATGTTTATACCAGACTTTTGCATTATATGTAACATATGCAATTGGTAAAAATTTCAACCAGAAAGTATGAAATTAGTTTCTGTGTGTGTGTGTGTGTGTATGTAATTATTTATTTAATTATTATTATTATTTTTTTTTTTTTTTACAAGGTGATAATAATATGCATACTGTACATTTGTTCAGTTAGCCATAATGCAGCTATATGTATAATGGCAGAGGTTAAATAAATAAATTTATGTTACTTTTTTATAAAAGACCATTTTCTGAATTTTTGTTGATAGCAAAGAGACTGCACACTAAGGATATTATGCAAAGAACACAAAAGAACGACATAAGTATGGGCAAATTGAAACTATATTAGAATAAACACAATATAAAGAAAAGAGTAGAACATTCTATTTTATACAACTGCTATTACTGATCAACTGTAATTGATAACCTGGTAACAAAAGGAAATGGGAACATTGCTAGTGTGCATAAGTTGCTTCTTGACTGGTGCCCTCAACATTCAGGAAAGGGAGTTGGGGGTTCTGGTGGGGGGGGAGACCAATTACAGACAGCTCCCATATATTGACTGTTCTGAAAAGAACTGTAACAAAAACAGATAATTTAACTTTATCCATGAGTTAAACTCTGAATTGTTATTTGACGAAACCACAAACTTTAATTATTTGTCTTATGAAACAAATGTATGTTAGATGCCTAATTTCAGTTATCCATGAAAGAAGATTATTTCAAATAAGCATCATTAGTTAGAGTTCTGATATGCTGCAAAAGCAAATGAAGAACTTGTGTCTGTGAAACTTTTTTTTTTAAGAAATAAATTTTCATAGTAGAAATTAATCAATCACTTAGCTGGATGAGAAAATGTCATAAGTACTGCATTTACCTGAGGAAAAAAAAATTTTTTTTCATCCAATTCATCCGATATATGTGTTTCAGGAATCTAAAATATGAATCAGTCCACTAAAATGTTAAATTAAAAGAACTTAAATATAGTGCATAGGAAAATAATAGTGTAAAATTGCTAATTATATGAAGAGCCAAAGGCTTCAATTCAGCGACATAAATTATTTAAGTTAAAGGGATATTACATCCCATATTGTTTCTTAGCCGAATAAGAAACTCAGAGTTTCATATCAAAAGTGGAGCAAGCTCCGATCACTATTCTTGATATTTACCCATAATGTGAACTTAGCTCCTAGAAGCTGTATTATTGTTCTACATTATGAGAGAGGGGTGCTACCCAGACCAGTTTCAACCTTTATTGAGGTCTCATCAGTGAGTAGGTAGACCTAGTTAATAATACCAAGTTTGTAGCGAACAGAACTTATATCCCTTCTATGAGAATTGCCAAGAGGTGTCCTAATAAATTACTAATTATATGAAGAGCCAAAGGCTTCAATTCGGCGACATAACGTATTTACGTTAAAGGGATATTACATCCCATATTGTTTTTTAGTCGAATAAGAAACTCAGAGTTTCACTCTTTGAGTTTCTTATTCGGATGAAATATACTGATGAAACTCTTTGAGTTTCTTATTCGGCTAAGAAACAATATGGGATGTAATATCCCTTTAACTTAAATAAGTTATGTCGCCGAATTGAAGCCTTTGGCTCTTCATATAATTAGTAATTATTAGGACACCCCTTGGCAATTCTCATAGAAGGGATGTAAGTTCTGTTTGCTACAAACTTGGTATTATTAACTAGGTCTACCTACTCACTAATGAGAGCTCAATAAAGGTTGAAACTGGTCTTGGTAGTGACCTTCTCTCATAATGTAGAACAATAATACAGCTCCTAGGAGCTAAGTTCACATTATGAGTAAATATCAAGAATAGTGATCGGAGCTTGCTCCACCTTTGATATGAGTTGCCTCGCTTGCACTACCTAAAGGGTCAGTTGCTGCAGTATCCAGGTATTTGCTTACGCTTGGAATCGCCGAACTTCATATAGTTTCTATATTCGGCATGAAACTCTTTGAGTTTCTTATTCAGCTAAGAAACAATATGGGATGTAATATCCCTTTAACTTAAATAAGTGTAAAATTAACTAAAAACACAAATAACTAGAATAATACTGTATACAATGCTCAAGTTAAAATCTGAAATTTCAGTATAAGGTACTATAAATGCATTTTAAAATTGCCAAATTTATTATCTAGAATGTCCTTTTGTATACAAAAGGGAATTCTATATAATAAATTAATTTAAATGATATTTAAATAGATTGCACTAGAAAGGAACATGCATTCCATAAATTGATGTGTTCACTGACAAATGTTATTGCCTATTGGCTTACTGCAAAATTTTACAATCATTACTAGCCAGTAAACTTGATCAGAAAGAAGAAATGGAAAAAATCATACTTTTTCTTAGGAACTGTAACGAAATGATGACAAGCATCTTCAAGAAAATATTTTTTCTTGAAAATAAAGTTACTCTGCAACTTTTCTATCAGAACAAAGAAAAGACCACTACTAATGTAGTGGTCTTTTCTTTCAACAAAATTAAGCAGGAGGAGAGGGTGATTTCATTACCAAAGTTCTACCCTTATAGGCTTTTTTGCATTCAAACTCTCAAGAAAGTTCTTGATATTTGGGCACCTAACAAACTAATATTATTTGTAGATCTTTTTTGGTTCTTTACAAAAAAAAAAATGCATGTTGTGAAAGCAATAAAATCTATTTTTATCTTCTAGTTTATTTAATTTATAATGCTCCTAACCAATGAAATACCTTATACTAGGGTGGTCTGAAATGTTCTCAGCCAAACAATGAAAAAAAGAATTTATAATTTCAAAATTATTTTTATTTTTCAACATAATCTCCCTTAAGACTAATACATTTATTCCAACAATGCTCCAGTGCCATTATCCCGTCCTTGTAGCGGTTCTCAGTAAGATCTGCAAAATATCCTCTACAGCTGCAATCATCTCTTGATTTGAAGAAAAATGCTGACCAGAGAGGAAGAGTTTTAGTTTTGGTAAGAGATAGAAGTCAGAGGGAGCAAAATCTGGGGACTAGGGTGGATGTTCCAACAATTCATAGTGCAGATCCCTTAATTTTCTCATCCAAAACACCTTTGTGGGCTCCTGATGAAAGATGATTTTTTTCTTCTGCACACCGGGTCTTTTCTCACAAATTTTTTTCGTATAGTCTGGTTAATAGATCAGAATAATATTCCCCCAGTTATTGTTATACCCTTTTCAAGATAATTAATAAACAAAATGCCTTTAGCATCCCAAAACATCGACGCCATGACCTTTTCTGCTGATGGAACTGACTTTGTCTTCTTTGACATTGAACAACCAGCTTCTGTCCACTGTTTTGACTACTGTTTGGATTCTGGTGTGTAATGGTGAATCCAGGTTTCATCCATAGTAATAAATTGACACACAAAATCAATTTTATTCTTAGAAATACGCATGGCTGAACACCAGAAAGACGTATAATACAAAAGAGAACAAAAAATGGGTCTTGCTTTCTATACCACTTCCACTGGACACGATGTACTCTGGCAAAAAACGACGATGTCATACATAGAAAACAACAGTTATATAAGAAAATTTAAAGAAGCTGCTAATATGCTAAAAAAACCCAACCCAATGCAATAAAAATCAAGATCAAGGTTTAATTCTCCATCAAGTGTGGTCAGCTTTAATAAAAAATCTACCTCAATCTGAGCTCAGACTGTATGAACAAGAACACGTGACATCGTCCAGTATTGTTCAACGTCAATAACATTTTATATCTGCATTCTGTTGAGTTTATGAATAGCCAGACGGTTATGATTTGTATTTATTAATTCTCTTGTTTTAAGTTATACTATTTACCCCCTGAAGATTTTCGTAAATCCTGTGATTTACGAAACTTGTTGGGAACTATTATTTCAGTATTTTGTATAACTGAATAATAAAAAATGTGGTGTAATCACCGAAATATATCTTTTGAAGTTTTATTCTTGTTAAAACGCTCCAAGCACTGTTTAGAGATTTTCATGCAAGTGTGTTTTTGATCTACTGTGAGCAAGTGCTGCACCCATCTTGCACAAAGCTTATTTATTTGCAATTCTTCATGCAAGATATATCATGAACGTTCTTTTGAAATGCCTATAGTCTCAACAATTTCATGTGCTTTGACTTCCCAGTCATCCAATATATATAGTGCACTTGATCAATGATTTCTGGTGGTGTTACGCTTTTTGGATGTCTTTCATGTGGATCATCTTCAAGGCTGGTACGGCCATGTTTAAACTTGACAGCCCACTTCTTAATTGTCGAAAATGAAGGAGAAGAGTGCCCATAAACTTTTATGATCTTCGAATGAATTTCTTTTGCATTAAACCTTCTTTTACAAAGAATTTTATAACCGCACAATACTCAATTTTATCCATTTCAAGGGATAGACAACACTTTTGCTTCAGACAGCTTTATAAAACAAAGTACTCGATAGATCTGTCATACGCATCAATTTCACATGGATGCTTATGACAGGTGTACCAACTTAAAAAAAAAAAAAAAAAAAAAAAAAAAATCTTGCCGATAGTGTTGCCATCTATGATTGAGACCAAGAACTTCTCAGACCATCCTTGTATTATACTTATAAGATTTACAAATGGGCATAAACACAAATACCAGACTAGGGAGAAAGGGAAATGATAGAGAAAAATTATACAGAAATAGTAATCAAATTGGAGATTTGGAGCCTTAAACAACATACTTATTATTGGGGGCAGAACGTAGGAATATAATAAGAAATAAGCTTTAAATAAGCACCAAATATTTTTTCTCTTATCATAATTAATTATATTTTTAACTATGCAAATACCAACATTCATCAGGTTCTTCATTCAAGTTACTACTGAAGATGAGTTAGCCAATCTCATATGGAGGTGACAGGGTTTTTTTGTCCTGCAAAAGAAGTAAACCAGTCAGAAACAGTCATTTAAAAGTTAATTAGAAAGCATAGATAATAGCTATCTAAGACATGGGCATATATACTATAGATTATAACACTGGAAATTTTCACAGAATTTTCAATCAAGTTCTTTGCCTGTTTTTGGTTATTGTACTGAAAATTTTATAAGCAACTAGAACTGCATAACTATAACAAATTACAATGGAATATTCTGAAGGTATTAAGTAAATGGCCTTCATGAAATTTATTACATATTATATGTAACTGTATATCGGTTTGCTTCAGTTTAATACTTTAAAAGATCCTAACTGTTAGGCATTAAGAAACAGGCATGAAAGGCATTCAAAATAAAGTAAAATATAGTATAAAAGTTAAATGTGGAAAAACTAGAATAAAACAGTTTGTCATATTTCTAGTACAAAATAAATATTCATAAATGTTTGCAAACACAAAACTAAGCCAGCACATTTTTTGTAAAGTGAAATCTGCAAAGGAAGGGAAGGTTGTAGCTTAGCAGAAGTTATAGACAATCACCAAGGAAGTGGTGGTGGTGGTAGAGAGAGAGAGAGAGAGATGAAATTACCATGGAAACTGCTTGATCTTGCATGTCTGCTGGCAAAAAGTATAAGCATCTGCTCTCTGCAGTGAAAATGAAATACTGTGTTATATTTAACTGAAAACAATAATCACAAAGGAGGTAGACATTTTTGAATATGAAAAAATCAACAAAAAAATAAAATAAAGGATGCTGAATAATAAAAATACAGTGAAATTGTTTATACTATTATCATATTATATAACAATAAAATGATTTTACTTATTCCCTTTGAGGATTAAGACATATTGAATTTATTTTATAATAATTAAGTGTTAATTACACAAATACCAACATACCATTTAATTCTGCCATTCCAAGTAAGCTATTTTTTGTTCCATGGGAGATTCTTCCATAAGTACAGTACATATGATTTTTCAGATCCTCCCCCTCTCAAAAAAATTCCAAAGAGCAGAATGTATTTCTAGCTTTCTATCACAGATTACTACCTCCTCTCTAGTTTCCTCTGATTTTTTTTTTTTTTTTTAAAGACAAATTGGATTTCATTTTCTGTTACTCACCATTTGAAATTTGTATGTCCTTGCACATTCATTTGTATATCAGAGATAGTTTTACATTTCACAAACATCAGAAATGATCAGATTATCAGGCTCATTAACAAGGTACATAATATTTAGCTTTTACAGTGAGCATTTCGTTTAATTATTGAGTAGGAAAAGGATTCACTCTTTTGTATCCACTTAGTTGGGGATAAAAATCTAAAGAGAAAATTCATTTCTGGAACTTATCTCATGTGGGGAAAGCAAATCAGTATACCTCATCTATATAGGTAGCAGCCCTGTATATAACAAAGAATGCAAATGAAGTCACTAAATGTAAGGTTGGATTACCATGTTTAGAATTTCTGCTGAAGCAGCTAAGGCTATATCTATGAGAGAAGCATATTATATGTGTTGCATGTATTCTTCTGATCCAGTTTACCTGTTTTATGTGAGATCATTGATATGACATCAGTTTTATCATCATAGCCACAAGGAAACTGATTTAATTTTGGAACATTACTAAAATGCATACAATATCCTTTGATGAATAGGATATTTCAGATTTGTTTTTGAATAAAAGTATGTTTTGGGAAATCTTACTTTAAGAACATTTGGTGCTCAAAGAGTTCATGAAATCAAATACTCAGAGTTCATCAAATAAAATATCCTCTTTCTTTTGGAAATTAGGCTATAATAATCCATTTTCACTATACTCATCATCAAATTCCTGATATGTACCCTCAAAGAATGTACAGGATACTGTTAAAATACTACATGAAAAGTTTTCATTATAACTAACTTCCTATCAACAGTTTTCCTCCAAATTAGTGTGTTATCTACTAGAACTCCAGTATTGTGAGAATTATTTATTCACCTTATCTTCCTGGCTGAGTTATTTAATTTTATATTTTATATAATTTTATAAATTGATTCAGGAGAATGAGAACTTAGCTCATATTCAATATACTAAGAAGTTTAGTATATTGAACAGCTCATGCTGTAGCACTTGAATAGTACTTTAGCATACCTCAACAACCAACAGCCAAGTATCCAATTCTTTATTGAAATGGGAAACAATAAGTGTTTATCCTTTCTTGCACTGTACTTGCTCAGTTACCAAATGGATCCTTTTTTGGTTCTGTAGAAATTAAAGATGGAAACTAAAAGCTATGTGAAAATAATGGATTAAAATTTTTGCCTTAGAATCTAAGGCATTTTCATTATGGAACACAAAGTATTTTAATAAAAGTGTCACTATAGTTTTTAAGTAAGATAGAAACAGTCAACAAATCACAAATTAAAAAAAAATATATATATATATATAGACATACAAATGTAATAAGACAATAATTAGGAATTTAAACAAGTTTAATGCAGCAATATTTCCCCTTAATGGGATAACTGAAGGCTATCTGATATGTTTAAATTCAGGCGATGTAGAAAGGCTGTGAAGCCTTTCTACATTGCCTGAAGCTGTGAAATGTCCAGACTTCTTTCCATGTTAAAAACTGTTTTAACACAGGTTTCTAATAAGAACTTATTCATGTACACTAATACTAGGAGTATTAGGAACAAGAAGGAAGAGTTTTTGGCCATGCAGGATAGGTTATAGGTATTAGTGAAACATGGCTGACTGTAGATGATATAACTGGTGGGATTGAATGTGATGGGTATAGTGTGTTCAGGAATGACAGAGAGAATAAAATGGGGGGAGGAGTATTGTTGATGATAGCTGATGAGCTCCAGCCAAGGAGAATAGAAGTTGAATTGCAGGATAGAGAAAAGAGCACATTTGAGGCCATTTGGTGTGAGATTGTGGCTAGCAGAACTAAATATACATTTGGGTGCTGCTATAGACCAGGTGATGGAAAAGATGGTGGTGACAGTATGCACAAGCAAATAGAAGAAATGGGTGGAAGGAGGGTGATTATTATGGGAGATTTCAACTATGGTCGCATTGATTGGAGTGAGGAGAGGACACACGGGAGGAAGGAACTGGATTTTATGCGGTTATTAAGGGATAACTATCTGCGACAGCATGTAATGGAAAATACTAGGGGTCAGAGAGTGCTTGACCTAGTAATTACATCTGAGGATTTGGCTGTAACAAATATGACCACATTTCCACCAATCGGTGAGAGTGATCATAGGGTCTTAACTTGGAGGTGGCTAAAGGTGTAGAATTTTCAATTAAGACAGGGTACATGTGGAATTATCGGGCTGGAAAGTATGACAAGCTTAGGAGTTTGATTGGTTCAGTGCCATGGCATATACAACTGCAAGGACTAGAAGTTGATAGTACATGGGAGGTAGTTAAGAAGTGCTTGCATGAAGCAATGGCTGACTGTATACCTAGAGTCCGAATAATAAATCAGGTAGGGGTTAAATGGATGAATAACACCATTAAGCTTGAGTTGCAAAAAAAGAAACAACTATGGAGGGAATTTAAGGAGAAGGGTGACCGGCAGGCACATGAACGGTATAAAGCGCAGGCCAGAAGGGTGACGAGTGTGGTAAGAAAAGCAAAAAAGGATTACGAAAGAACATTGGCCATGCAGGCTAAAGAGAATCCTAAACAGTTTTTTAGATATGTAGCAAGTAAAAGGAAAAATGTACATGGCAGATTGATTTTAAAGAATGCCGAGGGTAGGGAGGTAACTGAATTAGTTGAGATAGTTGAGTTACTGAGTGAGCACTTTGCAAGAGTATATCATCCAGGTGGTGACATTGCAGAAACGAATAAACCAGTAGATTATACGGGAATTGTGGTTAATGAAGTGGAGCTGAGTAGTCTATTGCATAACCTCAATGTCAATACATCTGTGGGATTGGATGGTATACGAGCTCGTGTTGTACGAGAAGCAGCTAAAGAACTGTCAGTACCCTTGACCATTTTGTTTAATTTGAGTCTCGGGTCTGGGTTAGTCCCGAGCGGATGGAAAGAGGGGAAAATAGTTCCACTGCATAAAGGTGGTTCCAAGACTGCTGTTGTAAATTACCAACCGATTAGCATATCAGGAATCATTGTCAAGGTCTTAGAGAAATTAGTCAAGAAAAGAATACAGAATTGGATAGATGAAAATGGGACATTGTATGGGGGACAACATGGTTTTGTGAAGGGTAGATCATGCCTCAGTAACTTGCTCACGTTTTATAACACAGTGACGGCTGAACTGGATAGGGGTAATGGGTTTACAGTGATACTACTGGACCTTGCCAAGGCCTTTGATAGGATACCACATGGAACCCTAATCAGTAAACTGGAGCAGATGGGTATAGATATAGGGTTGGTGAGATGGATAGGAGGGTGGTTGAAGGAGAGATATCAAAGAGTGGTTTATTCAGGAGTGGAGTCTAAAAGACGTCTTGTGACTAGTGGAGTGCCACAGGGCTCTGTTCTTGGACTACTGATTTTCAATTTGTTCATCAATGATATTGGAAAGGATCTGAGAGGAAGTGTTCACTTGTTTGCTGATGATGCAAAGTTGGGTAGAGCAATTGTGAGTGCACAGGATGTCAAAATTTTACAGGATGATTTGGATAGTTTGGAGGACTGGGCTAGGAAAAATGGATGTCAGTTTAATGTGGCAAAGTGTAAGGTTATGCACTTTGGGGTGAAAAGAATAGCAGCAGTATATCGCATTGGTGGAACCATACTCCAGGAGATTGATGAGGCCAGGGATTTGGGAGTTGGTGGATAGGTAGTTGAAGTTTAGGGGGCACATTGCAAAAGTAACTAAAACAGCTCACCAAATCACTTGGCTTCTGAAAAATACTTTAACATGAAGAGACGAACAAGTTGTTGTTCCTCTATATCGAGCCTTGATAAGACCCCATCTGGACTTCTGTGTCCAGTTATGGGCACCAGGGTTTCTTCGTGATGGGGAGGAAGTGGAGAGGGTCCAGAGATGAGTGACCAAGATGATAGCAGGTCTGTGGAATGAACCTTATGAGAATAGGTTGAAGATTTGTGGGTTGCAGAAATTGGACGATAAGTGAAGGAGGGGTGATATGATTGAGACATTCAAATTACTGAAGGGTTTTTATAAGATTGATCCAGAAGATATTTTTGAAAATATGACTGGTGGTGGGAGGACTAGGGGCCATGAATGGAAGCTGGGCAAGAGCGTGGTTGACAAGGGTGTTAGAGCTAGGTTCTTTACTTGGAGAGTGGTAAATGAGTGTAATAAGCTTCCAGAGTCTGTTGTGCATGCTACGACCGTGAATGAGTTCAAGGCAAGGTATGATAGATACTGTGTGAATGTTGAATAGTTGTTCTTGACATGATGTTAGGGCCTCCCTCGATGAGTCTGTCGACTCCTTGGAGTTTCCCGGAACAATAATAATAATAATACTCTCATTTCTGTTCTGTACAGAATAGAAATACTGTACAGCACAGAAATACTGTACAGATATCGTCCTCACAGGAATGAAGGCTTTCATCCCTTATTCACTCCAAATTTTCATCTGCCATCCAGCCTTGGTTCTCAAAAAAAGTGTGCCAATGCCTTAAAAGAAAAAAACCTCTGCTTGCCACTAATGGCTCAGGACCAAAACTCCAGCTGCCTACTCTGTATATACTGCAGCTCAAAACCATTGTAAAAGAATCATCACCAAGTTCAAGTCAGACTTTGAAAGGGCCACATGTTGCAAACATGCCTCCTGCCCAAATTGCAGTCACCTCTTGTCCCTTGCCAAGGCCATTGGATGCAATTTCTGCACGCCTAGGTTTCCACCACTCTCACATCCTAACGGTACTATATCCAACCTGGCATCACTCTTCTTTTCAAATTCCTGCATTGATGACCTGTGCAAAGTTCCTACCATCACCATCATGAATGGCTCCCTTCATGTTGTCCATAGCTTTCTGACAAAAAGAAATCTGAAGAATCCTCAATAACCTGCTCACAAACAAGGCATCTTGTCCTGATGGTATCCCACCTCTTGGGTTAAAAAAATTTCCCCCCAGAACACCTATCCTGTATCGCCTCTTCAATCTATCCTATTCAACTGGCATCTAGCCTACAATATGGAAGCAAGTCCACATCCAACCCATCCCAAAGAAAGGTGATAAAAGCCAACCAACAAACTACCATCCAATTGCTCTCACTTCTGTTCTCTTTAAAATTATGGAGATGGTCGTTAACAACCAACTCTTGAACCACCTAGTCATACTAACTAATCAGTGACCAGCAGTATGGATTCCGCATCTCGCAATCTGCAGCTGATCTTCTTGCTTTCACCATCCATCGTTGGACTCAAGCCATCGAGTCAAGGGCACCACGTGAGGAGAAACTCACGTAGTGCCCTTGACATTTCAAAGACATTGCTCAGGTTTGGCACAGGGGCCTACTCAACGAACTGCCTTCTTCACTCTGCAAGTGGATTACCAATTTTCTCACTAGGTGTCATGGTGGACAGTTTACTCTCCTGAGATTTCCATACCAATGCAAGAGTATCCCAGGGTTCCGTTCTTTCAACCACTCTCTTCTTCTTGTATATAAATGACCTGCTCTCTCAGACTTCCTATTCATAGCTTCGCTGATGACAGTACACTCCATTCCTCCTTTTCATTCGACCAACCTTGTAGTGCTGAAGTATTAGAATCCTCAAGATCTACCATGACCATTCACCTGAACTCTGATCCCTCCCACTTACCTTCAGTAATACTAAGATATCTAAACTTGATCAGATTTCCCTACTCAGTCTGACCTGCACCTGCAATCTTTTCTTGCACAGCCAGATATCAACTATAGCTTCTGCAGCTGCCAAAAAACTTGGCACACTTTTTCGCACAAGACACTGCTTCACACTTCTTCAATGCTAAATCTATACAAAGCCCAAATCTGCCCAGCCATGGAATATTGCTCCTATATTTGAGGTAGAGCACCAAAATCCTCTCTAAGATTTCTTGATTCTGTCCAGAAGAAGGCAGTCTGGCTAATTAATGATCCTTCTCTCACATACCCACTTCAATTTCCCCCTATCACAAACATTCAGTTTCCACTTTGTGCCTCTTCTACAGACACTTCCATGGACTCTATTGAACTGGCCACTATTATTTCTTCTCTCTTCTCTGAAATCATTAAAACAAGAGCCACTGGTAACCAACACCCTTTTACAATCTATCTTGAAACTCATCGAACCAACTTCTGCTTCTTCGTTCATCCCATTTACTTCTGTCCTTTGGTACAGTCTCTCAAACTCTGCCTTCCCAAAGATTACAATCTTCAGCAGTTCAAGCAAAATGTGAACATTTTGCTTGAACCTCCTTTCTTCTATTCCTCTTGCCTACACACAGCAGTAATGTGCTGTAGGTCTAGTGACCTTTTGTGTATGGATCAGATATATATATATATATATATATATATATATATATATATATATATATATATATATATATATATATATATAAATCCTCTTTATTTTCCCTACTCTCCCCCAACATGTCAGCCTTATCATCATCAGACATACACGAAGTCAAGAGACTCATCACAGGAGATTTGACACTCTCACACACACAGCTCATAACTTGACTTAAATGTATTTACTGTCTCTGCACTCACTGCACTTTCAGGCAATGCATTCCAATCACCCACCACTCTCCATGCAAAAAATATACTTTTACTATCTACTCTGGCTATTTTACTTGGCAGGGGAAACCTACAAGTAGATTGAAATCACAGTTATGGATTCCCCTTATGCTATGGATATATTAGAAATATTTTTAGGTCACCTCAGCTGCTAACACCTAAGGATCCATTTCACCATTGAGATGGAAAATAATAACTGTCTGCTCTTCCTTGGCACTCTGGTTACTAGAGGCTACCCAATGGATCTTTATATTTTCTGTCTACAGAAAACCTACCTGTATAGGAAGGTTTAATTTTTTTTTTTTTTTATTATATATATATATATCCCTTACATTTTATATATATTCTCCTTTTATAGGTTCTTTCCTCAGGCTTATATATCTGGTGTTTCACTGTGCTACATACATGAAACTAAGTTTTCATTTCTATATATATGAGGGACATCCAGAAGTTCTGTTTCTCTGACAGCCATTGGAACTTACATCAGAAAGTAAGTTCTGATGGCTGTCAGAGAAACAAAAATATACTTGCAAAAAAAAACTTTATTGGAAATTAAAGTAGACATCTTTCACTACTTTTCTACACAATTTCTGCCATTGTTCAAGCATTTATCATAATGGGGCACCAAGAGTTGCATACCTTCATCATAGAAGGTTGCTGCCTCTGACTCAAACCACGTATTGACTGCTTCTTTGACCTCGCCATTGTCTTGAAACTGCAGGCCACCAAAGAAAGATTTCAGATGTCTGAACAGGTGAAAGTCACTTGGCATGATATAAGGACTATATGGGGGATGATGGAATTGTTCCCTGCTGAAGGTGGCGAGAAGTTGTGTTATGCCGGCCATGTGTTATCATGAATCAAAACAATCCCCCTGGTAAGCATGCCACGTCGTTTATTCTGGATCGCATGTTTATTCTGGATGAAGCAGTTTCTTAAGGGTTTGGCAGTACATACTCGCGTTGATTGTGAAGCCTTGACCCAAGAAGTCTACCAACAAAATTCTTTGTCTGTCCCAAAACACAGTGCTCATGATTGTCTGAGTGTAAACTGTTGTCTTCCATTTTGTCTTGACTGGTGATGAGGGGTGCCTCCACTCCATGGACTGTTGTTTGGATTCAGGGGTTGTGTGCGACACCCAAGTCTCGTCCCCGGTGAAAAGTCTGCTCAGGAAAGCATCTTAATCCTCGTGGTAGTGTGTCAAGAATTCCGACACAGTGCCTAGCTGATTCACTTTATGTTGTTCTGTAAGCAACTTTGGCACCCAGGGTGCACACAATTTCCGATAATTCAGTTTCTCTGACACAATTTCATTTTGCATGCAGCAGGCGATTCTATTTTCTTAGACATTATAAATGCACACCAAGAAGTGCACACACACACTGCGAAAATGTCTGAAAATGGCACCAAGCCTTGCTAACAAATCAAAAACTCAGCACGCATATGCACCATTTCGATCGCATCGCTGCAGTGAAAATATTTAAAAATGGAACTTACTTTCTGGACGTCCCTCGTATTTTATTAACAAAGTGTGTGTGTGTATATATATTTATATGTATATGATATTATTTTACCTTGGGTATAATAAATGTTAAAGATACCAAGCTACTTTAAACTTGGTTTTACTCCATTTCCCGAGTAAGCAAACAGACAAACAAGTCAAGTTTGCACCTGCACGTATTGGAGGTCAAGCTGATACTCAAAGTAGTGCAAGTCAAGGCAACTCATGGTAAAAGTAGAATAAGCTCTGATCACTATTCTTAATATTTATCCTTAATGCACAGCCCATCTCCTTGAGGAGATGTATGATGCTATGAATTAAAGGCAAGGGACCACTACCCAGACCAGTTTCGACCTTTATTGAGATCTCATCAGTGGAAGCCAGGCTAGAAATACCAAGATTTTAGTAATACAGAGCTTATAAGTATTTTACCATAAGGTGTTTTAACCTTAGGGGTGCTTAAGGGTCAAAGCTGTATTACTGAGAGGAGACCTCCACATAGCCTTTAAAGGAATGCGGAGAACCGACCAGGGCTTCTGACCTAATGTCCAATCCTCACCTTCTCGTGGTGCACCCTGTTGGGTATCTACTTTGATACTGAACGAATGAGGATGGGCTGGCAATTTGGGATTTAGCCGACCAAATTGTATTCTTATTGGTTAAACCAAAATATAGAATGATGGTACAACATGACAAAATTTCATGCTGGCTGGGGCATCGCCCAGTTAAACAAGGCTCCCGTTGTTTTCGCCAAGGAACCAGGGCGAACAGCGAAAAGTCAGCTACTGGAACAAATCTGAAAACAAACCCCAATTCAACATCACCAGAGTTAAAGATCGGTACTATCAACGTAAGAAGCCTGAATGGCAAAGAAATGGAGCTAGCTGAGGAATTAGATAAATACCAGATCGACATAATAGGGGTGACTGAAACAAAAAAGACCAAATCTGGTGAGATCTTTCTGAGCAATAAATACAAAATGTTATATATTCAGGCAATGACAATCAAGGAAAAGAAGGAGTAGCCATAGTATTCAACACAAAATGCGAGGCTAATCTTCTTGAATGGCAGTCAATCTCAAGTAGAGTAATGTGGGCAAATATGAGAATGGGGAACTGGACAATGAGACTTATTTGTGCCTATGGTCCCACAGAAGGTTCTACTAAGGTAGAAGTGGAGGAATTTTTTGACGCTCTAGAAAAAGTAACTGACACTATGAAAAAGGAAAAGTTGGTCCTTGTTGGGGATCTAAATAGCAGAGTAGGAAATGACTGTGAGACATACAAAAATATTTTGGGAAAATTTGGAGAAAAGAGCAAAGCTAATAATAATGGCAAATATCTGTTGAATTTCTGCTCAGGACATGGACTGGTTATTACTAACACCATGTTCCAACATAAAAATGTGCACAAATTCACATGGAGAGAAGGGGCTAGGAATAAGAAAAGTCTCATTGACTATGTTATTGTTGATAGTGATGTTTTCTCCCTGGTGCAGGACACCAGAGTGTACAGAGGATTTGAAATTGATCACTATTTAGTCTTGAGCAGGATAAAATTGAATTTCATATTGAAAAGAATAACATGTAAGAAAGTTTTAAAGCGAATAAAAGTTCAGCAGTTCTCAGATGTGAACTGTAGACTAAAATACAGAAAGATTATTGAAAAGAAAATGAAAGAGTTTGAGAACAGGAATCAAACCTTGGAGATTCAGTGGCAAACTCTGAAGAAAACATTGATGGATTCTGCCAGAGAGGCATGTGGTGAGGTTGTGTGCAAGGATAAAAAAATCAGAACTCCCTGGTGGACACAGGAAGTTAAGGAGGCAGTGAAGGAAAAGAAGAAAGCATATCAAAAGTTCCTGGCAAATAAGTCAGCTTTTACTCTTACAGAATACAGAGACAAATGTAAGAAAGCTAAACAGTGTGTAAAACTAGCTAAACAAAAGTCATGGGAGGACTTTGGCAAGAATATAGAAAATAAATATCAAGAAGGTGGCAAAATATTCTGGAGGTTGTTGAAGAAGCTTAGGAATGTAGGAAAGAGTGCTGTAAAAGGAGTTAGAGATGATAAAGGTGACATGAAAACAGGAGAAAAAGATATCCTTGAAGTATGGAGTAATTACTTTGAAAAACTGCTAAATGAAACAAGCAGTAATGACAGCACAGTGATAAAAAACACTGACCAGGCATGCAGTCAGGAATACATATCCATACTTGAAGGAGAAAAAGCCATCAAAGGCTTGAAATGTGGAAAGGCAGCAGGAGTAAATGATATTCGACCAGAAATGCTGAAGTATGGTGGTATAAAAGTCTTACAGTGGCTGCACTGCATAGTTCAGAAAGCCTGGACAGAGGGACGAATTCCTGATGATTGGAGTAGAGCTGTGATAGTACCCATATATAAAAAGGGAAATAAAACTGAATGTGAGAATTACAGAGGTATTTCCCTACTGAGTGTTCCTGGCAAGATCTATGCAAGTATACTTGAGAAACGGTTGAGAAGAATTGTGGAAGAAAAGCTTGGTGAAGAACAAGCTGGATTCAGGCCAAATAGAGGCTGTCAGGATCAGATCTTCACTTTACGACAAATAGTCGAGAAAACATGGGAATATAACAAAGATCTGTATTGAAGTTTTGTCGATTTGGAAAAGGCATATGACAAGGTGCCAAGAGAGAAGCTATTCAATACGCTGCAGTTATATGGTGTCAATGGGGCATTATATCAAGCAATACTTAGTCTTTATCTGAGTTGTAAGTCAGCAGTTAGAATTGATGGAAGTACAGGAAGATGGTTTAATGTTAAATCTGGTGTGAGACAAGGATGTACATTATCTCCTCTGTTATTCATTATCTATATGGATCACATTATGAAGGAAAGTGGTATTAAACCTGATATCAAAATTGGGGATGTTAATGTCAGCTCTTTGCTTTATGCGGATGATATATTATACTTCTAAATAAATCCGCTACAAATCTGCAAGATTCTCTGACTAAATTGAATAGCTGTTGTAATAGATATGGTATGAAGGTCAGCAATAGAAAGACAAAGACAATGAAAATAGGCAGAATCATTGAAAATGTCAACTGTGTTGTGAATGGAGAACCTGTGGAACAAGTAAAACATTTCAGCTACTTTGGCACAATTTTTACTGAAGATGGTAAATTAAATATGGAAATAGACAACAGAATCAGCAAAGCTGGTATGGTGGGAAGTCAATTGAATAAATTCATATGGAATAAGAGAGAAATTAGTCGGAACACTAAATTAGCTGTATACAAGACAGTGTTCAAACCAGTTTTAACTTATGGATCTGAGAGCTGGGTCAGAAGTAAAACACTTGACCAAAGACTAGAGACCGCAGATATGAGAGTCCTGAGAAAGATTAGAGGCGTGAACAGATGGCATCAATGGCAATATCATATTAAAAATGAGGATATTAGGAAAGAACTTGACATTGTCAGCATCCAGGAATGCATTAGCAGAGCTAATCTAAGGTGGTATGGTCACTTAAATAGAATGGGAGAGGAAAGATTAGCAATACAAGTGTTCTCTGCCAGGTTGGCAGGAAAACGACCCAGAGGAAGACCAAGATATAGGTGGATTGATACGGTACAAAGTGCCTTAGACGATAGAAATATAAGATCTGATAATGTTGGAGTCTTGACAAGTAACAGACTGATTTGGAGGAAAATTGTAGATAGGAAGTTAGTAATGATGTAATTTTTTCATGTAGTACTGTCATATCCTGTACACCCCTTGATGGTACATGGCAGGAATTTGATGATGATGATGATGTTTTAACCTTATTAAATAAAAACCTCTGGATGAAATATAAATGTAGAAAGTATTTTACCTTGGGTATAATAAATGTTAAAGATACCAAGCTATTTTAAACCTGGTTTTACTCCATTTCCCAAGTAAGCAAACATTATTCTACTTTTTCCATGAGTTGCCTTGACTTGCACTACTTTGAGTGTCAGCTAGACTTCCAATACGTGCAGGTGCAAACATGACTTGTTTGTCTGTTTGCTTATTTGGGAAATGGAGTAAAACCAGGTTTAAAATAGCTTGGTATCTTTAACACTTATATGTGTATATATATATATAAACACAACATAAAATAAATTTGTATTAAAACAGTAGTGAGCCTTTACTTCATTCACACACACACACACACACACACAACCTTAAAATATTGGCTCCTCTGCAATGAAATACAAGATATACAAGAAGTTAACATATCTTAGAGAACTCAAACATTCACAGTAAACTTAACAAATACTACTCTGGAAAATCAGGACATAATTTTGTCAAGTTAAGGGGAAACAGCAGCAACAAATTTTCTTGCTCACAATCACACAAAATTACAATTATGTGTGATTGTGAACAAGAAGTACAGAAAATTACAATTTGTGTACTTGTTGTATCCAACAAGTACACAAATTACTTCTTTAGCATATTCAGTTAACTACTTAAAAATAAGTACCAAAAATTGCAACATTTACTTCATAAAATCCAGCTATCCAGCTGAAGTAGAAAATAATAAATGCCAGCCTGGTTGGCCGAGTGGTTAACGTATCTGCTCTCCAGCCAGAAGGCTGCGGGTTCGAATCCTGCTGTGAGCATGGATGTTTGCGAAGATACTAGTGCTGGTGGTCGGCAGTAGATGGCATTGGTGTAGATGATGAAGGTAGTTGCGGTTGGTGGAGACAGGGAGTTATAGAGCAGGTACCTTCCCTCGATGAGTTCTTGGACTCCCTGGAGGTGTTATGTAATAATAATAATATGTGGAATGTTCCAGCGTTTTTACTTAACAACTGTCATTCTACAAACAATGAATAGCTTTTCATCTAATCTTCACTCAAAAAAACCCCAAATCACAACAGTGAAGATATATAAACTTCTCAGCAGGAACGTGAACAAATAAGGAATCCACAAAATACATCCATTCATTCCTTATATTTTTCCTTATTTCTTAAAGGGAACTATTTTCAACTCTCTTCTATATTCTTTCATCCCTTCCCATTTTTTTAATGCCTCTCCACATACATATACATATATAAATCTCTCTCTCTCTCATGTGAATCAGCTGTTCGTTTTTCATATCATAGTCAAGCATATGCTGTATTCCCTCAATTGTGATTGTGTGAAATGTCACAACAGCTGGCAAATATCTCAAACAGCAAAGAGAAGTTTTTTACAGTAATGGTGGACTGGATGTCTTGTTTGCAGTGTGCTGAAGTTTCTTTTCCACTTGATTATTTCATTGCACTCAGTATGAAAAAAGTCTACAGATATTTTAATTCCAGTGGTGTAGAAAAGTATGTACATCTTGCCGATTCTTCATGCTGTTGAATAGGCTATTTCCACCGATGACTTGAACTGTGAGGCATGGTAGACTTAGCAGCCTCGCTAGTCAACTACCAGCAAAACTACTAGCACCGGTGCTATAATTCTTCTTACAGTAAATATCATTTTAACATAATTCTATCAACATAACATTTTTATGCATCTTTTATTTCATTTTCAGTCGTCTAAACTAATATTTTTCCTAAACAAAATCATGTTAAGATATTTAAACATCTTAACAAAGGTATACACACACACACACACCACTTAGTACAACCCTCCCCTCTCCCACAGCAGTTTGGTGTAATCAAAACTTTAGCATATAGATCTAGAACCATCTCCTCTGACTGCACTAGTCTCTCCACTAAAAACTAATATCACAACTAATATCACATTTGGGACATGTTTTCAGTCAATGGCTTTCTACTTCACAAAATCAACAGAGCTCTCTGCCTGATCTCCAAACTCAACTCACTACAAAATCTAGACCACAAAAAATCTATTGCCATTCCCTACATCCGTAGCACCTCAGAAAAAAAAAATTGTGTATATTTTTAAAAGCTATAGACCTCCTTCAGCCTATACCAAAGATTAGCTACTTTTATATACTCACGAAAAGATCTTCTCCGTCATGTAGATCATCTTAGTGTCTGCATTATCCCTTGTTCCTGCAAACTTACACACTTTTGACAATTGGAAGAACAGTTAATATCCATCTAGAAGAATATAGACATTCCAGGGTGATGTTATGGATACAGGTCACTGGATCCTATAGGAAAAATCTTTTTTATACAGAAGTAGATAAAAACCAGAGAGAGAGACTACTGAAGAAGAGAACCAAAAGGCTTCACTTCGCAATGAAAAATTATTCAAATTAAGACTTAATTTGAATAATTTTGCATTGCCGAAGTGAAGCCGGCTCTCTTTTTAAGTAATTTTTGGAGCCTTTTGTAATATGACACACTTTTTTTTTTTTAGCAACTCGTATCGTAAAGTACAGGTTCTGCATCACTTCATCCTGAGTATTCTTGGTCTAGCTCCCACTGACGAACCTCAAAAAAGGTCTAAACCAGTCTGGGTAGTGACCTCCCCCATAATGTATAACATCATACATCTCCTAGGAAATGTGTTTTACATTATGGGAAAATACTAAGGACAGTGATCGGAGCTTGCTCCTCATTTACTACTTCACACGGTCATGAAAGGTTGGCATACGCTTGTATCTGCTGAAGCTTTTATAGTCTCTATAAAGCTTCGGCAGATAGCTTTTAAAGTTCCAGCATGAAACTCTTGTAGTTTCTATATTCAGCTATGAAATAATGTTGGATTAAATATCCACTTAATTTGAATAATCAGAGAGACTATTTTTGAAATCCACCACAGCCCTACACCACTCTGCAAACCTAAATAAATTCATGTGTTCATTGGGCATCCACAGATGCCATATGGTCACTCCGATGCTCAGTGATGTGCCACACCAGGCCTTGCCATGTTCTGTGCTTTTCTGGAGGCTTCAACTCTCTGAAGGTCAGTCACTCTACACACACACACACACACACCATCCATCCACCTCACTGACGGTCTACCCTTTCCTCTTTTTCCAGGAACTTTACCTTCTATTACTGTCCTGAGAAGTCTCCTTCCATCCATTCAATGTGTCCAAAATATTTTAACTTTCTTCTGTCAATATTGTTAAGGAGCCTTAAAGTTCTACTGATCTTTCCTAACACTTATTCATTTGTACGCCTTTCAATATATGATATTCTCCACAGCCTTCTATAACACATCTCAAAAGAAGCTGTCCTTTTCTTATCTGACTTCTTTAGGTTCCAAATCTTGCATCCATAAGTCACTGTTGGAACAACTGCATCCGAAATCCTCAACTTTGTTTCCATGGAGATAAATCGATCCTTCCAGATTTTAGACAAGTCTCTGACTGTTGTTTAGCCATTCCTAATCTTCTGATGTCTTCTGAACAGCAGTTCTTCACATTAATAATGGATCCCAGGTACTCAAACTTTCTGACTTCCTCAGTTCTTTCTCTATTAAGGTTCACTTGTTTCTCAAGCATTTCATTGTTTGTATTTCTTTTGAGAACCAGTCTTGCTAGGATTTAGTTGAAGTCCTCTGTTATTATATTACTGATCTTGTTAACTTTATCAAAAATTTGTCCTAGTTCTTCCTTGTCATTACAGAGGAGTGCAGTATCATCAGCATATCTCAGATTACTGATCAATCTACTACCTATCCCTGTCTTGAGCTTATCGAGAATTGCTTCATGGATGATGTCATCTGCATATATAGTAAACAAGTAAGGTGAAATTAAACATCCTTGCCTAACTCCTTTTCCAACCTGAGCCAATCAGTCAATCCAACACCGTTCTTGCCATGGCTTCTTGCTCCCTGTATGAGTTGGCTATCAAAACTGATAGTGTGTCGAGGAAAACCCATTCTTTTCATTACTTCCCACAGTTTCACATGCTGTGCACAGTCAAAAGCTTTAGAGTAGTCTAAGACACACATTACCAGAGGGAGTCTAATTCTTTATATTTTTATATGATCTGTCTATGGCAAAGGATCTGATCTCTGATGCCTTTACCTTTCCTAAAACCTGCTTGTTCCTCAGGCATCTCTGCCTCAACTTTGGCCTCAATTCTTGCATGAGATATTACTATAGTTCTTGCAATCCTTCATATCGCCTCCTTATGTAGTGGTAGGAAAACCGCCTTCTTCCAGTCTCTAGGCCATGATCCTGTCTCCCATATCCTTGTAATCAATCTATGAAAGACTTATCCCTCCATCCCATGTGACCTTAATTCTGCTGAGATTCCATCTGCACCTGGAGCTTTGTTGCTGTTAAGCTGCTTAACCATTCTTTCAACTCATTTTGCATCATATTACCAAAAATCTGGGAGACCATTATTTTGAGAACTTAAAGTTTGCATTATTGCATCTTAGAGGGCACCAGTTAGGACTGTAGTCACCAAGGAGCACCATCAAGAAGCAACACAGATGGTGTGCCTTGGTGATTATGACAAAATATTGGTTAAATAATCTAATTAGCTGAATATGAGGCTTGTCCAGAAAGTAAAGCGCTGTTAAGAATTAAAACAACAACAAAAAAAAAAACTATCAAGAAGTTGGCAAGATATTCTGGAAGTTGTTGAAGAAGCTCAGAAATCGAGGAAAGATTGCTGTAAAAGGAATTACAGATGATAAAGGTGACATGAAAATTGGAGAAAAAGATATCCTCGATGTATGGAGTAATTACTTTGAAAAATTGCTAAATGAAACAATCAGTGACAGCACAATGGGTACAAAATACTCAACAGGCATGCAATCAGGAATACATATCTATACTTGAAGTAGAAAAAGCCATCAAAAAAGCCTGAAATCCTGTCGAATATCAACTCCAGCTGCCTTTCCAATGTGGAAATGCAGCTGGAGTAGATGATATTCGACAAGAAATGCTCAAGTATGGAAGTTTAAAAGGTCTTACATTGGCTACACTGCATAGTTCAGAATGCCTGGAAACAGGGACAAATTCCAGATGATTGGAGTAGATCCCTCATAATACCCATATATAAAAAGGGAAATAAAACTGAAAGTGAGAATTACAGAGGTAGTTCTCTACTGAGTGTTCCTGGTAAGATTTATGCGAGTATACATGAGAAATGGTTGAGAGGGATTGTAGAAGGGAAGCTTGGTGAAGAACAAGCTGTATTAAGGCCAAATAGAGGCTCTTAAGATCAGATTTTCACTTTACGACAAATAGTTGAGAAATCACGGTTAAATACATATAACAAATATATGTATTTAAGTTTTGTAGATCTGGAAATGGCATATGACAAGGTGCCAAGAGAGAGCTATTCAAAACGCTGCAGTTCTATGATGTCAATGGGGCATTATATCATGCAATACTTAGTCTTTATTTGAGTTGTAAGTCAGCAGCTAGAATTGAAGGAAGTACAGGAAGATGGTTTAATGTTAAATATGGTGTCAGACAAGGATGTACATTATACCCGGTGCCATTAATTATCTATATGGATCACATTATGAAGGAAAGTGGTATTATACCAGATGTCAAAATTGGAGATGTTAATGTCAGCTCTTTGCTTTATGTGGACAGTGTTATACTTCTAAATAAATCTGCTAGAAGTCTGCAAGATTCTCTGACTAAATTAAATAACTGTTGTAATAGATATGGCATGAAGGCCACCAATAGCAATACAAAGACAATGAAAATAGGCAGAAGCATTAAAAATATCAACTGCATTGAGTGAATTGAGAACCTATAGAAGTAAACCATTTCAGCTACTTAGGCACGATTTTTAGCGAAGATGGTAAATTAAATATGGAAATAGACAACAGAATCAACAAAGCTGGTATGGTAGGGAGTCAACTGAATAAATTTATATGGAATAAGAGAGAAATTAGTCAAAACACTAAATTAGCTGTATACAAGACAGTGTTCAAACCAATTTTAACTTATGGATCTGACAGCTGGGTTAGAAATAAAACACTTGACCAAAGACTAGAGACTGCAGATATGAGAGTCCTGAGAAAGATTAGGGGCATGAACAGATGGCATCAATGACAATATATTAAAAACAAGGATATTAGGAAAGCACTTGACATTGTCAGCATCCAGGAATGTGTTAGCAGAGCTATTCTCAGGTGGTATGTTCACTTAAACAGAATGGGAGAGGAAACATTAGCAAAACAAGTGTTCTCTGCCAGGTTGGCAGGAATAAGACCAAGATATAGGTTTGATATAGTAAAAAGTGCCTTAGAAGATAGAAATATAAAATCTGATAATGTTGGAGTCTTGACAGGTAACGGACTGATTTGGAGGAAAATTTGTATACAGGGAGTTAGTAATGACGTCAATTTTTCATGTAGTACTATCATAACCTGTACACCCCTTGAGGTACATGAGAGGAATTTGATGATAATGATGGGTAATAAAAAAAAACTGTTGGAGGAAAAAAAGGTTTTATTATACACTAAAATACTTACATATATACTTTATTTTTACACATAGTTGCTATTGACTCCCAAACATTGGTATCTTGGCACCAGCTTCATACCCTCAAAAAAAAAAAGTCTGCTGCCACTTAGTTCAACCACTGAGTCATGCTGTTCGTCACTTTCTCCTCTTCTTCAAAGGGCTGAGATGGAGGCCACTGCTTGATATACAGGAACAATAGGTAGTCACTATTAGTCGAAACGTTCCCACCCAAATTTCTAAATTTGCTGGACAGTTAGGTGTAGTGTGAACTTACACATTGTCATACAAAATCATGATTTCTGATGACAGCATTCCTTTTCTTTTGTTCTAAATTGCTCGTTGCATTTCTTCAGCATTTCACTATATGCATTAGCATTAATGTTCTAAATTGCTCGTTGCATTTCTTCAGCATTTCACTATATGCATTAGCATTAATTGTGGTTCCTTTCTGAAGAAAATCGACAAGCAAGATCCCTTTTAGTCCGAAGACAGTGGCCATCATTTTTTTGACCAATGGTGCCGTTTTGAATTTTTTTTTTTTTTGATTTTGGAGATGATGAATTGCGCCACTGCATTGATTGTTGTTTTCACTCGACTTTGTGTACAAAATTCACATTTTTTCACCAGTCACAATACAAGGAAAAAAAGTTCATCTCCTTCATTTTCATAATGCTCCAAATGGTCACACTAAACCTCACAACTTGTAGAATTTTTTTATCACAGCACTCATTATGAGTTATTCTTAAAAGACAAATTATAACCCGATGAAAGTCAAATGGTCAACAGCTAACTAATGAGTTACTGTATGCTACCATGCATGCATGCCCCCCCCCCCGTATCTTATTGGCCAGTAAATTCTGAACAGACCTTACTTTCTGAATGCACCTCATAAATTTGGTTAATTGGATTATCAAGTCAACATTTTGCTTTAGATATGTTTTCTTTACTAAACATCAACACAAATGATAATGTATAAGCATTCATATCAGATCATGTTACCTTACTTTTGTCATCTTAAATTCCTCTTACATTACTCTCTGCTTCATTTCTAAGCTGCTTTTTTTTTCTTTTTCTTCAATAGCTTCCAGACCACTTTGCTGCTTTCCTGATATTTATCTTCTATATTCTTAACAAAATCTTCTTGACTTGTTTACCTCTGCTTTCTTACATCTTTCCCTGTATTACATATGTTTCTCTACTTCTTTTTACATGCATTCTTTCAGAGCTGTGCTGACATAGTTGATGGAAACTTTTGATATGATTTCATCTTTTCCATAATTGTCTCTGACTTCTTGAGTACTATAAAAGTGAATTTTCTTTCCTTGCAGATGTCACCACATGACTCTGGCTGAATCAATCAATGTTTTCTTCAGAGTCTGTCAAGGATTACCTCTTGTTTTCAAACCCTTTCACTCGTGTTGATGTTTAGTAAAGAAAACATATCTAAAGCAAAATGTTGGCTTAATAATCTAATTAACTTTTCATTTTTTATCCAATAATATATATATTTTTATATATTTATCATAAACTTGAGAGGTATAAGAACATATAGCACATCAGTGTTGCATGTGTGGTACATATGAGGGGTGAGAAAAAAGAAACATTGATATACTTCTTAAAGAGCTGTAGGTTGGAATTGTTGGGAAACACATCATGAGGAAGGCTGTACTAGAGGACCAAGGTTGATGGAATTAATGAGGAAGAGGAGAAGCAGGTTCGATGAGTTTGCAGTTATACCGTAAAGGAATGTTGGGCTTTACTCTTGTTTTAACAGGCCTAACAGTAACTGGAGGAATGATGTTTGCCAATTCACTGGAGCAATGACCATGAAAGTACCTCTAGGAGAGAGAGACAGAGATGAAACATTGCGTCTGTGAGGGAAGGGTCATCTATGAGCTAAAATGCTCTCCTCTGGACAGCATCAAGAATTTTTAAGGAGGTTTTGGGTGCACTAACCCAAATGTGTGTACAGTGTTCTAAGGATAGGCAGATTTGGGATTTATATAGGGTTATTAGCTGGATGGGTGTAAAATAGCTTCTTGAGTGGAAAATAATGCCTAGCTTTGTAGAGGCTGAGGAAGCTTTGATGTGATGTGATGCGTCTTTGCCAGGAGATGCTGGAGGTAAATGTCATGCCAAGGAGAGAGAGAGAGAGCTGATCCTGTTCTGGTGATGTGTATTACTGAGGATAAAGATGAGTGAGCTGAGGTCCCTTTTCCAAGAAAATAGGCAGAACTGTGTTTTGGTGGTAGTGAAGATGCCCCACTGAAGCATGGCATGGAGATCAGTGTTTAAGGGACTGGTTGAAGATGATCTTGATGTCTTGGGACTACTTGATTTGTCAAAGGAGTTGGATGAGTGGAGAGCACTATCATCGGTAAAGCTATGGATAGGATTTGTAGTGATTGAGAATAGGTCATTTTTAAGAGAAAAAGGGAGAGAACAGATCTCTGAGGTACTTTTTGCATTGATGGCAAAGTTCAAAGAGAGGATGCCGTCCATCATGACATATAATGAGCAACTATAGAGAAAGCTGGCTATCCAGTTACAAAGGGGGGCAGGTAGATTGAAGGAAGGCAGTTTGCAAAGCAGGCCTTGATGCCAAACACGATCAAAAGCCTTGTTTATGTCAAGGGCAATACACACTTTTCTGTGAACTATTTCATGGCACATGTCCAGTGGTCAGTGATTACAGGCTAAGATATCAGCTGTGTATCTGGATTGGTGGAATCCATACTGGTGGTCGCTGATGGTGTGCTTCTAGGTAGTGAAGAAGTTGACCATCAATAACTTTTCCATTATTTGGGAGAGGATTGAAGTGATGGCAATTGGTTGGTAGTTGGATTGTAGACTTTTGTTTCTTTTTTTTTTTTTTTTTTTTTTTTTTTTTGGAATAGGTTGGATATATGTTAGTTTCCTGTGATGGAATAGGTGCCAGCTGAGTATAGAATATTGAAGAGATGATAGAGGCAGGTCTGGAGCACAACATTTGAGTACAATAGGAGAGATGTCATTGGGACCTGACAACTTTGTAGTGTTCAGATTGTTTAATATTCTTCTTATTTTTTTAGCTGAAAGGCCACAGGAGGCATAAAGTGCTCCATTACTTGTAGGTGATTGAAAGGAGGTGATTTGCCTTTGTCATCATGCAATTAGAGGAAATGAGTGATGCTAGGAGGTTGACTTTTTTTTTTTGGTGCTGGTGCCATCCAGATGAGAGATAGGCAGGAGCTCAGGTGAGCAGAAGTTGTGTCCAATGGCTTTTGCAAGGGACCAGAAGGCATGGCTACCTATCTTTTGGAAAAGAGACAAGTTTTCTGTTGGAAGTTTTTTCCCTCTTGGTTAGACTATAATAAATTTAGTTTAATCCTTTATCCAAGTGTAAGCAAACAAAGTTTGCGCCTATGAAGTTGGATTTGGATTTGCTGGCAGTTGACTTACATTTATTGCATACTTCATCACAGGCTGAGCATGGGTTCTTGCAAGCCACCTGTGGTAAGCTGCGTTTTTTTTTTTTTTTCTTCGACTGCTTTCATACATCTTCTGTTGAACCGGGGCTTGGAAAGTGGAGATGAAATGGCAGAATGATTTTGTATGCTTGAGTGTGCAGTTCACCTTTGAAAAAGCTGAACTTTGATTCTTTTTAAAACTTCATTATGTATTTTTTTTTCAATATGATATTCATTTTTATCCTGCTAAAACTATATAATGATCACTTTCTATTTCTGCTCCCCTGTGTGATCTTGTCCTGACCCAGCATGTGATGGATGATATCATCCACACACACACACATATTTGACTCGCACACAAAAGGTCACAAGACCTACATGTTCCATGTATTGGAAAAGTTGTGCACATCTTTATGTTAGAACATGGTGTTAGTGATAATCAGTGTTTTGGAAAGAAATCCAGCAGGTCAAAGTTTTTCCTCCATTATCAGTTTCACATAGCAGTGTGTTTTGTAAGATTTGTAGCAATCAAAATTTAGTATTCTCTTGCTTGCTGATTTACAGTTTGCCAAAGGTTTTTTTACTCTTGTTTATCTCTATGCAATCATTCCTTGACTTATGATGGGGGTTTCTCCAACAATTGTTGGAATTTCCATTTGTCATGCAAGCTTGCATGACAAGTGGAAAAGGTTATAAGTTAGAAATCACTGTATGTACCACAAGGATATGTTTACATGCACAGTTAACATGCATGAGCCTAAATGCTGAAATGTGTAGGTCTGCTCTTTGTTATATATTTTTTAAAACTATGTTTACTCTTAAGTTCATCAGAAGAGGCAAGAGAGGCTAGATAATTAACCACCAATTTTTCTAATTCAGGAATTGCAACAAAGCATTCTAAGCATGATGTGACAACAGGAGTGGGCATCTTTAAATATTTATACATTATCTCCAACATAGTGTGTACAGATTTTCTTTTCTGCATGATTTTTTCTGTAGCAAGCAATTGCAGCATGCATTATTTTTCTCCTTGGCTGAATCTCTCTCTCCATGTTGGGATTCATTTCTTCATACAGCCAAACTATCTTATTAACAGGCAAAATGCCTATGCTAATTTTTCACTTCAAACTTTTCTAAGCTTCCTCTTCTTGTTGTTCGATAACTTTCTGTGTTTCTAGTTCTATGTGAGATCTTCATATGAGAGCTCTTCTTCGACAGCTTCCAACAAATGTTCTGTATCGTCATTGTCAACCTCTATCTTCTTAGCTAGCTGTGCTATCTTATCACTAGTCTATTCTTAGGCTTTGACTTTGAATTCTGTGAATGTATGAACATAAATATTTTCGGCAGCTTCTTCTAACTAATCAACATTTAGTACACTCTTTTACTTCACTGCATGCTCCATCTGCAAGATATTATATCTCTTCCAGAAATCTAAGGGTTTCTTAAAGTATTTCTTAAATAATATGCCTTGAAGACAGCATTAACATTCTGATCCACAGTTCACAAGTGCGAGTTAGTATTTCGTGAATGTGTTAATGGGATGACTGTACAAGGATGGTAAGTATAAGTGGTCATCAGTAAGATCGACTGTAATTTGTTTTCATCTATATCTTTAAAGATGATTCTAAATATGATTTAGCTTCTGTCAATATGAAAGTCAAAAACAACGAAATTTTGTTTTCATTTTATTTCAAAGATATTTCATCTGAAATGTCTGTATAAAGTGAAAAAAAAAAAATCTAGTTTCATCCTTTTCATCATCATCATCAAATTCCTCCCATGTACGCTCAAGGGGTGTACAGGATATGAAAGTACTACATGAAAAACTTACATCATTACTAACTTCCTATCTACAATTTTCCTCCAAATCAGTCTGTTACCTGTCATGACTCCAACATTATCAGATCTTATATTTCTATCTTATAAGGCACTTTTTACCTTATCAATCCACCTATATCTTGGTCTTCCTCTGGGTCTTTTTCCTGCCAACCTGGCAGAGAACACTTTTTTTTGCTAATCTTTCCTTTCCCATTCTGTTTAAGTGCCCATACCACATTCGGATGCGAACAATTTCAAGTTCTTTCTTAATATCCTCATTTCTAATATGATATTGCCATTGATGCCATCGTGTTCACACCCCTAATCTTTCTCAGGACTTTCATATCTGCAGTCTCTAGTCTTTGGTGAAATGTTTTATTTCTAACCCAGCTCTCAGATCCCTAAGTTAAAATGGATTGAACACTGTCTTGTATATAGCTAATTTAGTGTTTTGACTCATTTCTCTCTTATTCCATATGAATTTATTCAGTTGACTTCCTACCATACCAGCTTTGTTGATGCTGTTGTCTATTTCCATATTTAATTTACCATCTTTACTAAAAATCATGCTTAAGTAGCTGAAATGTTTTACTTGTTCTATAGGTTCTCCATTCATAATGCAGTTGATATTTTCAGTGCTTCTACCTATTTTCATTGTCTTTTTTTTATTGCTGACTTTCATCCCATATCTATTACAATAATTATTTAATTTAGTCAGGAAATCTTGCAGACTTGTAGCAGATTTATTTAGAAGTATAACATCATCCACATAAAGCAAAGAGCTGAAATTAACATCTCCATTTTTGACATCTGGTTTAATACCATTTTCCTTCAATTTTCAAATTGAATTAATTAAAATAAACAAATTGATTTAAACCAGTTTGAAAATTGAAAATTTTCAAACTGGTTTAATTAATGGCACAGGGTATAATGTACATACTTGTCTGACACCAGATTTAATGTTAAACCATCTTCCTGTACTTCCTTCAATTCTAACTGCTGACTTAAATAGAGACTAAATAAATAAATATATAAAAAAAAACTGACTTAAATGAAGACTTAAATATTGAACTCAAATAAAGACTAAGTATTTCTTGATATAATGCCACATTGACACCATACAATTGTAGCGCTTTGAATAGCTCTTTTCTCTTGGAACCTTTTCATATGCCTTTTCCAGATCTACAAAAGTAAAATACAGATCTTTGTTATATTCCCATGATTTCTCAACTATTTGTCGTAAAGTAAAAATCTGATCCTGACTGCCTCTATTTGGCCTGAATCCAGATTGTTTTTCACCAAGCTTCCCTTCCACAATCCTTCTCAGCCATTTCTCAAGTATACTTGCATAAATCTTACCAGGAACACTCAGTAGAGAAATACCTCTGTAATTCTCACTTTCAGTTTTATTTCCCTTTTTATATATGGGTATTATGAAGGATCGACTCCAATCATCTGGAATTTGTCCCTCTGTGTAGGCCTTCTGAACTATGCAGTGCAGCCAGTGTAAGACTTTTAAACATCCATACTTGAGCATTTCTTGTTAATATCATCTACTCCAGCTACCTTTCCACATTTCAGGCTTTTGATGGCTTTTTCTACTTCACGTATATGGATATGTGTTCTTGATTGCATGCCTGTTAAGTATTTTGTACCCACTGTGCTGTCACCGATTGTTTTATTTACCAATTTTTCAAAGTAATTACTCCATACATCAAGGATATCTTTTTCTCTAGTTTTGATGTCACCTTTATCATCTCTAATTCCTTTTATAGCACTCTTTCCTCCATTTCTGAGCTTTTTCAACCTTCAGAATATCTTACCACCTTCTTGATATTTATTTTCTATGTTCTTACCAAAGTCTTCCCATGACTTTTGTTTAGCTGGTTTTACACAGTGTTTAGCTTTCTTATATTTTTCTCTGTATTCTCTAAGAGCACAAGCTGACTTATTTGCCAGGAACTTTTGATATGCTTTCTTCTTTTCCTTCACTGCCTCTTTAACTTCCTGTGTCCACAATGGAGTTGTGATTTTTCTATTCTTGCAGACAATCTCACCACACGCCTCTCTGGCTGAATCAGTCAGTGTATTCTTCAGTGCTTGCCACTGAATTTTCAATTTTGATTCCTGTTCTTAAACTCCTTCATTTTTTCTTGAGTAATGTTTGTGTATTTTAGTCTACAGTTCACATCTGAGAGCTGCTCAACTTTAATTCACTTTAAAACTTTCTTGCATGTTCTTATTTTCGCTATGGAATTCAATTTTATCTTGCTCAAGACTAATTGGTGATCACTTCCAATTTCAAATCCTCTGTGCACTCTAGTGTCCTGCACCAGTGAGAAAACATCAATATCAACAATAACATAGTCAAGGAGACTCATCTTATTTCTTGCCTCTTTTTGTCATGTGAATCATTTTCATCCTTTTTAAAATTATTATTTATGTGACACCTCCAAGAACTTATCACAGGAGGGCGCTCAACTCTACCCCGCTGCACACCTCACTGTCCCCCCCCCCCCCAGTACTTAATTCTCCATCTACACACTATGACACCACTACGATCGATTGATGCCATCTACTACCAATCATCTACAACAACAGTATCTTTTGTCTTTAAATTGTGCGTTCTTTTTTTTTTTTCCTTTTGTTTTATTTATTTTTTTCTAGTTTTAATACAAAACACACAAATTGTATGGAAAACCTTCTGCAGCATTACTTACAATAACTTCATTTTGAAGTGAAGGTGTTTATCAGCCGATTAGTGTAAACATTACACTGAGGTAGCTTCCTTTTGTTTCAAAGCACAGTGATCTCCTTTTATGTGCATTGTAAACAAAAAAAAAGTATCAACTCTGCTATTATTAAAGAAAAATGTTGATGTGTGTGTTTGTATTTTAATAATAGTGTGCAATTGAATTTCGTAAAATATTACAGTAGCCTGTTGAATGGTATGCTTATTCAATTGGTTGCTTAATGTAAAAGCTAGGTAACTGGAAATAGATCTCCATATCACTTAGAACAAATGCAGAGAATCCAAACGCATCTCATCCCTTGTTCATTCATCTTCCTTGTTGCATTCACCCCATGATTATTATTATTACGTGACACCTCCAAGGAGCCCAAAGACAAGTCGAGGGAGTGCACCTACTTCTATAACTCTCCATCTCTACCACTTAATCTGCCAACCATACTGAACCACCACTACCATTATCTACACCAGTGTTATCTACTGTTAACTGCCACCACTGACTGAATGAATGAATGAATGAGGGTGGGACTTGCAGTTTGGTACCTAGCTGCTGAAATTGTATTCTGTCTTGGCTGAAAGGATAAACGCATGAATAGTAGAACAGAATCAAAAGTCATGCCAGCTGGGACATCACCTGGTTTTACAAAGCCCCCCCCCCTGCACATTTAAAAATTCAGCCACTAGAACAAAATGAACAGAAATGTTTATAAGCCATCAATGTAAAACATTTGAAAAGAAATACAGCTAACAGGAATTTGAGAAGTATGTTGGCATAATTTGTGATACTAA
The DNA here is from genome assembly GCF_054136105.1 of Typopeltis vanoorti. Taxonomy (NCBI): domain Eukaryota; kingdom Metazoa; phylum Arthropoda; class Arachnida; order Uropygi; family Thelyphonidae; genus Typopeltis; species Typopeltis vanoorti. The sequence goes on along the minus strand of NC_143552.1, from coordinate 76,833,448 downwards.
GATTAAGACGACTAAAATAGGTGAAACTCTCCCAATTTCAGTTGGGACAGTTGTAAATTATGACTAATCTGTAATAAGTATTAGAAGTTAATTTCTTATTCTAAGTTATGCTGATTCATTTTAAAGATACTTATGGTTCTGACAGTGTAACTTTTAGTGTGTAGTTTATACATTTTGTATTGTGAACAGCTTACAAAGTACATAATAAAAATGACCATGTTAAATAATCTGGAAGCTCTGCTTTATAGATTAAACATTATTACTTTTTCAAGCTACTTCAGACCTCGTAATATTAAGTAAGGTAGTGGTCTCATACTGAGTAACAAAAGGTGTTTGCTGACTTAACATCAATGTCACAGTTGGGTTTAAAACCATAGCCTGTTGGATGAAAAGTGGAGACAGAGATACTCTCCATTTGCATAACCAGCTGAGTAAAATTTTTGTGTCATTGTTTATAACTTATTAATAGCAGTGACATATATTTTGGAATGATTAATTCATTTCACCTTCAGCATTAATACTGGTAGCCAGTTTTGAATTATATGAGGAATAAATCCCCAGTAAAGTACTACATACCTGAGAAATCATGATATTACACTACTGGAATCTTTTTAAACGTTATATGTAGATGCACATATACTACATATAAAATGATAATTTATGTAGTTCAAGATAACAATCTTGATTTTGTTATGGTTAACACATCATTCAGATTCAGGTTAAGGCAGTAGTAGGGTCTCAGAACTTTTCTTAAATGGCTGATCATGTTTAAAACTGCTTCTATTAATTGATGGTATAATTATGTAGTTTCAACACAGGCTAGGCTCAGACTAGTGAGGTTTAACAGTATGTATTGAATGTAATCCTGTTTATCATCAGTTTTTTCACCCCTGGTGAACAGCTAGTGTGACCAAAATAAGAAAGGTTTCATTAACATGGTATTTGATACACGCCTAGCAAAGACAGAAAGCTCAATTTACCTGGAGGAAGGCAGGAAACTGAATAGTTTGCTCTAAAGTTTGAAGGTGGTAGAGAACTAGAACTTTATCAAAATCCTGGAAATTTGTAGAAATACCTGATATATAAAAAAATAGAAACTCTGATTTCAGTTGTGGCAGAGGTTAGAGGTTGTGCGTAATTAAAAAAAAAAAAAAATTTTTTTTTAATAACTTTTGGACTGCATCATAGGTTTGATTGCCTGAGTCACTACTATTAAGGTAAGTTGTTAGAACACATGGTATGGGCTTCTTAACAGTTTTTATGATGCTCTCTTTCTGTGATGGACAATTGGCTGAAATTTTTTGCATGTGTGGATTGGCTCCGTATGGTTTTGAATCTAGACACAGAATATTTTGGGGCAACGAAAGCAGTTTTAGACATGAATACCTGTTTAAGAAAATTTCTGAAATCCTTTTACATTGTCCTGACTTTAATTGTAGTTTTTACCATGTGAAAAGTGTGGAGATACATCAATTGATACGTATTTTGTACATTTGTGCATGAATTAGCATGCTTTGCATGTGTGTATTTGTATATGTGTGTGCACCCCCATCCCCCCATAAGTCAGTTTAAAAGGATTCCTGTAGCATGATAACATATTATCGGGCATTTGTACATTCTATTATCAGTTGTTTGTATAGGTTATTCTTATACGGGTCTCCCATAACGAGTCTTCTGACTCCATTGAGCCAGAAGATTCATCACGAGAATCCTTTATAACCTTTTTACACACAGTACCTATCATACCTCTTCTTAAACTCATTCATTGTCAAGACACTCACACTAATTCTAGCTGGTAATTAGTTTACGGAATTAACAACACATACAAAGTATATTAATTAACGATAACTTTAATAAATAACTTCTATATTTCGGCAACGTCACGCTGCCATCTTCAGGAACATAAAGATATGGTATGTGCACGCAGGCACTAACAAAAGCAAATGAGGAAGAAAGCAAGAAACTAATATTGTTCCTAAAGTCCTAATGGTGCCCTCTGGTGGGCTAATTTGGTTGTCTTGGCAGTTTGGCTGAAGTTCTCAAAATGTAGGTCTCCCAAATTTGGGGTAGTTTCCTGCACCCAAATTTGCTGAGGTTAGGAACGTTTTTTAGAGCTGCTGAAGATTCCTTGAATAATCTTTTGTATTTAAACTTGCTGCGGTGTATTATTTTTGTTTTCTTCCAACGAATTCTATGGTGGGTATCTAAGGCATGGTCTGCCAGCCCAGAGCGGCTGTACTGGTGAAACCGGATGTAGTCTTTGTGTTCTGAAATCCTGATATTTGTTGTTCTGCCTGTTTGGCGAAAGTAGGACAATTTGCAGCTGCAAGGGACCTGGTATACAGCAGGTAGGTCTAGGGGAAGTGGTTGGTCTTTGGTAGAGCGGATAAGGGATGCCAACTTTTTATATGGTCTGTAACAAGAAGTAAGGTCATATTTTCTGAGGATATTGGTTATTTTCTCAGAGGTGCCCTGGATATAGGGGATGGTGATAGATTTGGTGTAATTTTTATTGTGGAGGGGGGGGAGTTGTGGTTTACTGGTTTTAGTATTTTTTGGATTTTTTTTGGGGTTATAGCCATTGGCTAAGAAAGTGTTGTGGATGTGGTTTAGTTCAGTAGTTAGGGCCTTGTCATCTGAGCAGATTAATTTTGTCCTGTTATATAGTGTTTTTATAACCCCATATTGTTGTGAGGGGGGGGATTGCTGGTGAATGTATCTGCCAGTATGGGTGGGTTTTCTGTAAACAGAGAAAAAAGATCCATCAAGCTGGCAGGTGATTAAAGTCTAGGAAGGGGAGAGTGTTGTTTTCCTCTTTTTCTAAGGTGAACTGGACTCTGGGGTGTTGGTTGTTTAAGTGTGTTAAGAAGGAGTGGAGTGAGTCTGAGCCATGTGGCCAAATAGCGAACACATCATCCACGTAACGAAGTCAAATAGTGGGCTTTTGTGGGGAGGAGTTTAAGGCTTTCTCTTCAAAGGTCTCCATAAAGAAATTGGCCAAGGGTGGGGAAAGTGGTGAACCCATGGCTGTCCCCTCTATCTGTTTGTAGAACTTTCCTTGCCAAACAAAATAGCCTGAGTTCATTGTGAACTGAAATAGGGCTGAGATATCGGGAGGAAACTTGGCTTGGATGAGCTCTAGGGTTTCTTTGAGTGGGACATTAGAGGGAGGAGACATCAAAACTGACCATTATGTCAGTGTGTTGGAGTGAGAGGTTTTCTATACTGGCTTTAAAGTGGGCTGAGTTTTTTATGTGTGATGGTGTGTTGCCAGTATAGTATGTGAGCGTTTTGGCTAAATGTTTGGCTAATTTATATGTGGCGGAATCAATGCCATCCACTATGGGACGTAATGGCACATTTTGTTTATGTATTTTTGGGAGTCCATATAATCGGGGGGTCTAGAGTTGTAAGGTTTTAGTTTGTTAGTGACTTCCACAGGCCAAGAAGTGACTTTCTTAAGGAGTCTGTGGAGAGTTCTTAAACAACCAACACCCCAGAGTCCAGTTCACCTTAGAAAAAGAGGAAAACAACACTCTCCCCTTCCTAGACTTTAATCACCTGCCAGCTTGATGAATCTTTGGTTTTCTCTGTTTACAGAAAACCCACCCATACTGGCAGATACATTCACCAGCAATCCCCCCATCCCCCCCCTCACAACAATATGGGGTTATAAAAGCACTATATAACAGAACAAAATTAATCTGCTCAGATGGCAAGGCCCTAACTACCGAACTAAACCACATCCACAACAATTTCTTAGCCAATGGCTAGAACTCCAAAAAATACTAAACCAGTAAACCACAACCCCCCCCTCCACAATAAAGATTACACCAAATCTATCACCATCCCCTACATCCAGGGCACCTCTGAGAAAATAACCAATATCCTCAGAAAATATGACCTTACTTCTTGTTACAGACCATATAAAAAGTTGGCATCCCTTATCCGCTCTACCAAAGACCAACCACTTCTCCTAGACCTACCTGCTGTATACCAGGTCCCTTGCAGCTGCAAATTGTCCTACTTTGGCCAAACAGGAAGAACAACAAATATCAGGATTTCAGAACACAGACTACATCCGGTTTCACCAGTACAGCCGCTCTGGGCTGGCAGACCATGCCTTAGATACCCACCATAGAATTTGTTGGAAGAAAACAAAAATAATACACCGCAGCAAGTTTAAATACAAAAGATTATTCAAGGAATCTTCAGCAGCTCTGAAAAACGTTCGTAACCTCAACAAATTTGGGTGCATGAAACTACCCCAAATTTGGGAGACCTACATTTTGAGAACTTCAGTCCAACTGCCAAGACAACCAAATTAGCCCGCCAGAGGGCACCATTAGGACTTTAGGAACAATATTAGTTTCTTGCTTTCTTCCTCATTTGCTTTTGTTAGTGCCTGCGTGCACATACCACATCTTTATGTTCCTGAAGATGGCAGCATGACGTTGCCGAAATATAGAAGTTATTTATTAAAGTTATCTTTAATTAATATACTTTATATGTGTTGTTAATTCCATAGACTCATTACCAGTTATGTATGACTAACGTATAAGCCTTGCTACTAATTCTAGCAATTCATTCTAATAATTCACCACTCTTCAAGGCAAAAATCTAGTCTGCACACTCTTACTGATCATGCTATGTGTCAACCCTGAATGTGTTGACATCATGTCAGTCTTATAAAACTCCTTTAATAAGTTATAAGTTTCCACCATGTCAACTCTTTTTTGCTTAACTAAATTTGCAGCTCATACACCTTCACCCTGTCCTCATAGAGGGGATTCCATAGACCTGTCACCAGCTTTGTCACTCGTCTCTGAATCATTTCCTCATCTCCTGATTCCCAAGAAACCCAGTGACTCAACCAGTGCACAGTGAGCAAGATATGGCCAAATCATAGCCTCATAACCTTCCTATCTTCATTTGTGTGTTTTTCAACATTCAAGTAATCCATTTTACTAACTTTTGCAGTATGCCCTTTGAATGTCAGCTTTGTTCACAATTACCTCTATGTCAATTTTACCTCATCAGTTTACTGCCAGTTTATTTAAATAATCCTGCAGGATATTTACATCTTTATTAACTATTGCTCTTTACAGTTTGCATCATCAGCAAACAGCTGAACATTCTCCTTTAAATCTTTCCCTGTATCATTAATATACAAATTAAAGAATAGTGCTCTGGTACAGAGCTCTGAGGCATTCCACTATTCACTCTTTCTCCTAGATTCCATACCTTATTTCTCTTTGGTGTCTGTTCCCCCTCCCCCACTTCCCACTGCATCCATGCTACCAGCTATAGAATAGATTTTCACCTCGTTATTAATTTAAAGTTGCCAATAAATTGTATTCTTGTTTAATCCTTTTATCCAGGTGTAAGCAAACAAAGTTTGCACATGAAGCATTTTCACAACAATTGCTTTAGCATTCTATAATGTAATGCACATATCCAAAATGATATGCTTCCCTTAATGCTATGCATTATGGAAAGGGCCACTACTCAGACCGGTTTCAACTTTTATTGAAGTCTCATCAGTGAGAGCTAGACCCAGAAGAGATACCAAGGTTAAAGTAATGCAAAACTCATATATTTCACATATACAAGCATAGAAAAGGTGTATGATCTTATTATTAAAATACTCTGTATTAGAGATAGTTATAGAAAACTTTTTAATAAGGTTCTCCATAGCTCACTTGATATAGACGAAGCCCTTTGGTCGGAAAGACCTGGGCTCAATTCCTGTCCATGATACGAGGAACCTCTATTTGGTTTCTTTTGACTAAAGGTTAGTTAGTCAGTCTCATATGGAGGCAGAGGTTTTTTCACCTGGAAATTAAGGTTTTTTGTCCCTCAGAACAGGCAAACTGGTCCTGTGAACACACACACACATGGATTTATAGCCATGAATACGACAGCCACAGGCCTGATACATCAACCATACGCCAATCCCAAGCCCAGATAAAATGGGAGGGGGATTGGGGAAAGCAATGGTGAATTACCCAGTAAAAATCTCACCAGAAACTCTTTGTGGCAAGAACACTTGCTTACAAAGTTACAAAGAGTTGGACATGACTGAACAGTTTAAAAAAAAAAAAAAAAGTAAAATATATGACATCAGTTTTGGTATCTATTCTGGTCTGGATGCCATTGATATGACTTCAATAAAGATCAACTGTTATGTTATACACATCTGAAAGGATGTGTGCATTGTATTATGGGATACTAAGGCAATTAAGTGAAGTCATTAGCTTTTGTATGCAAGTAGCCTAGTTATGAAGATGCTTCACTTACAAATTTTGTTTGCTTACACTTCAATAAATGATTAAACAAGAATATAATTCTTGGCCACTTTCATTTAATTCATTCAATCAGCTTCATATCCATTCCCATTTGCTCCACTTTTGTGATAGTTTTTCATGCAATATTCTGTCTAATACCTTTGCAAACTCCAACAGTATTATGGTGTAGCTATTTTCCTCATCTAATTCTACTGTTACACCAATATAAATTAAGGACTATCTTTTACAAAGCCCTTGTTGCCCACCACAGAGTATTGCATTCCTATCCGCCCACTGCTGGATTTTACCTTTAACCAACCTTTCCAATACTTTAACCACCAATTCTGAGATATTATTGGTTTGTAATTTGCTGCTTCTGTCTTTGAGCCACCTTTATGTAATGGGCCTATCTCACCCTCTTTTCATTCCTATGGAATCTTTCCAGAGGCTGAGAGATTGAACATCTTCATCAAAGGCAATGCCATCTCTCTTGAACATTTGCAGAGCACATGGGCTGACATGTCATCCATTCACACTGTTGTCCTATATTGATATTTTTTTAATATGCTGGCCACCTCCTCTTCATTTACTCCAATTCTGACATCAGTCTGCCACATCAGCAACTGCAGAATATCCACCTGAATGATATACCTTTGCAAAAGTGATCACTCAGCAACTCAGCTATTTCATTTGCTTCTGGCATCTTCTTATCATCAGCATTGATTAAAGTCATCCCTCCATAGTCATGCTTCTTTTTATTTGCTGCATAACTAAAAACTCTTTTGAATTTACTTTTGCCTTTTAGCTAATTTTCTCTAATTTGTTATTCCTTATATTATTCAAACTTAGTTGTTATTATTAATTATTATGTGAGAACCTATTGGTCAAGGACTAATTGAAGGAGGTTATATGTCACCCAAACCAGCTGTTATTATTTCCTTTAAATTCATTTACATTAGATGCACTCACCACTTTAACAAGTGAACTGTTCCACCCATTCACTGCTATGCAGGAGAAAAATTTAGTTCTTACCTCTTTCTTAAATATGAACAAACTTAGCTTTCATAGATACCTCTGAGTTCTTTCCGTATAACAATAAATTTCATCAGACAATATCGTATAATACCTATTCAGAAGTTTATAGACGTGTATCATATCACTCTCCTGTTAATCAGTCTGTCGTCCACAGACTCTCAATTTGTCTTTACAGTCTACATTCCATAATCACAATGTCACCTTTGTAACTCTTCTTTGCACCCTTTCCATGGCTTCTTTATCCTCTTGGAAAACATAGAAGACCACATCTGCACACAGTAGTCCATATGTGGTTGTATCAAGCCTTATAAAGATGCAAAATGACATTATTACATGTCAAGGCATCACAGTTATCCTCTGAGTTTATTTGCAATTTTTGCAATGTGACCTTTGAACTGCAAATTCCTATCTACCATAACACTAATATCCTTAGCCTCATCAGTTTCTTGTATCATAACCCTACTAATGTAGTATGCCATTGGAAATTTCATCACACTGAAGTGCATAATTTTACACTCACTACCATTGAACTGAAAGCTATTTGTATTTGCCCAGGTTTCCAGCTCTACAAATCATTCTGTAAATGCTGGCTATCAGTAGCATCCCTGATTGCCTTGACTATCTTTCTATCATCAGCCAACAATTGTACACCTCCTGTTAGATCATTTATAATGTTATTAATGTATAGATTGAATAACAATGGTTCAAGGATTGAAACCTGGGATACACCACTAGTCCCCTTAAACTTGGCAAATTTACGAGAGTGATCTGAAAAGTTCTTGGCCTCGACCATAGATAGCAACACTATCGACAAGATTTTTTTTTTTTCTAAGTTGGTACATCTGTCATAAGCATCCATTTGAAATTGCAAGTCATTCTATCAAGTAGTTTGTTTTATACAGCTGTCTGAAGCAAAAGTGTTGTCTGTATCCTTGAAATGGAAAAAATTGAGTATTGTGCAATTTGTAAAAGAAGGTTTAACATCAAAAGAAATTCATTTGAAGTTCATAAAAGTTTATGGGCGCTCTTCTCCTTCATTTTCGACAATTAAGAAATGGACTTCCGAGTTTAAACATGGCCGTACCAGCCTTGAAGATGATCCACGTGAAGGATGGCCAAAAAGTGTAACAACACCAGAAATCTGGTCTATTGCTAAAATTGATAATAGAGAAAAGAAGAGAATACAATTTAGAAACATATATTACATTTATTGACTTTGAAAATGCATTTGATAAAGTTAAAAATAAGAATCTTAATTAACATATTAAAAGAATGACAAACAAATACCAAATAATATTCTAAAATCATATTATAAGTATATATGACAATAATCAAATACAAATAAGATTAAATTATGACCTATCATATCCAAGAGAGAGATAAACCAAGGAGTCTGGCAGGGATATCCCCTTTCAGCAACTCTTTTAATATTTATTTAAATGAAACAATAAGAAAATGGCATAAAAATTTCCATCAAGCTATTAAACTTTCTCCTACTGTGAATTTAGACACTCTCCTTTTTACTGATGATCACACAATAATTACAAATTCTGAAGATAACTTACAGTAAGATATTTTAAATTTAAATGAAATAGCCAAAGATTATGGAATGATAATATCAACAGAAAAATCAAAAACGATGGCCTTTAAAGGATAAGATCCAATAAGGATTAAATTAGTGATAGATAACAAGATTTTAGAACAGGTGAATTCGTTTAACTACCTGGGATGTATGATTGCATATGAAAATTAAAAAGATTTAAACCTAAAAATTGCAAATTATTTAAAAATACCAGGAGTAATTAACTCTATATTTAAACCTAACCTAGTTCAAAAACAAACCAGATTAAAAGTATACAATACATTATCCCTGCCAGTCCTATTGCATGGAAGTGAAATTGGACAATAATTTCGATCAGAAAATAAATGAAATTATGAAAGAATTAAACCAGGAATCAGTAATAGAAAAAATAAAAATATATAAACATAAATGAATGGAACACGTTGAAAGAATGAAAATAGAAAAATTACTAAAACAAATTTAAAATTACAAACTGTTAGGAAAAAGCAAACCAGACATCCTCTAAAGAGATTCAACGATGACTTCTCAGGCCGGAATGGGCCACTTTAGGCCTAAATTTTTGAAAGGCGTCTTGATGATGATGATTTTTATTTATTTGTTTTAGATTAAGATGGTTATGGTAGGAAGTGATCTCTTCCTTCTAAAATGTCCCATTTCTTTTCTTCTTCTTTAAGAAGGGGAAAGAAATGGATGGCAATTGCTTCAATACTAGCAGGTTTTGTAATCTTAAAAAAAAAAAAAATTATTATGTATGTATTTATTATTATTCCTTTTATTTTATTTTTTTGTAAAGGTAATTCACATTCTGCCACTTGTTTCATGGTTGTCTCAGGGAATGAGTTTGCGAACAAGTGATTCTATGAAAATTCAGACATTTTTGGAATATACTTATTCTCTTTCAGACAAACTAAATGTTATTAACGTTGAAAGTTTTTTTCACTTGGTTATACTGTAAATTAAAGATGCCAAGAAATTCTATTCTTGGTTTCATTCTTTATCCAAGAGTTAGCAAACAAAGTTTGTGCATGAAGTAACTTCACGACTGGGCTACTTGTATATAGAGGCTGATGACTTCACATCAGTTGCCCTAGTATCCCATTTCTGGGTCTGGCTCCCACTGATAAGACCTCAATAAAAGACAAAACTGGTCTGGGTAGTGGCCTTTCCCATAATGCATAGCATTATAATATGTCTGTAAGGATATGTGCATTGCATTATGTGATACTAAAGCAATAGATGTGAAGTCATCAATCTCTATATACAAGTAGCCTGGTGATGAAGTTACTTCATGCACAAACTTTGTTTACACTTGGATAAAGGATGAAACCTAGAATATAATTTCTTGGCATCTTTAATTTATTATTGTTATTAAGAAATGTCTGTTACTAGTAAAGTTATATTCTATTAATATAGAATGTTGAATTCTGTTAATATAGAATAGAATTAATGTGATCATCAAACATTATCAAATTCCTGACATGTACCCTCAAGGGGATGTGCAGGATATGATAGTACTGCATGAAAAATTTACATCATTACTAACTTCCTATCTACAATTTTCCTCCAAATCAGTCTGTTACTTGTGAAGACTCCAACATTATCAGATCTTATATTTCTATCGTCTAAGGCACCGTATCAATCCACCTATATCTTGTTTTCCTCTGGGTCGTTTTTCTGCCAACCTGGCAGAGAACACTTGTTTTGCTAATCTTTCCTCGCCCATTCTGTTTAAGTGACCATACCATCTGAGATTAGCTCTGCTAACGCGTTCCTAGATGCTGACAATGTCAAGTTCTTTCCTAATATTCTCATTTTTAATATGGTATTGCCATTGATGATATCTGTTCGCACCTCTAATCTTTCTCAGGACTCTCATATCTGCGGTTTCTAGTCCTTGGTCAAGTGTTTTACTTCTGACCCAGCTCTCAGATCCATAAGTTAAAACTGGTTTGAACACTGTCTTGTATACAGCTAATTTAGTGTTCCGACTAATTTCTCTCTTATTCCATATGAATTTATTCAATTGACTTCCTACCATACCAGCTTTGTTGATTCTGTTGTCTATTTCCATATTTAATTTACCATCTAAATTAATAGAATTAATATAGGTGTTGCATACCCATACATGAAACAGAATTTTGTAGGATTTTTTCTCATTGTATAAGAGTTTGATTTTTATGCTTGTTTATTATGCTTCTTACTCAAGACCTATAACTAAAAGATCCTAGGATTATTTATTTATAATTATTGGAGTTTCTGTATAACAAAGTTCTTTGAGATTATTTTTTTAATTGCATATGTGATTTTTGTGTAATCTTTATCTTTGATAATTTATAAGACAGAAGAAGAGGAGGAAGTGAATATTAGCACTAAGGAACTGGAAAAACAGTGCAGCGAAGATGATGATGATAACTATGATGATGATGACTATCCAGATGATGCATATCTTATGGTAACTCAGTTACAGTGGGAAGACGATGTTATTTGGAATGGGGACGATATCAAACATAAGGTAAAGATTTTTCTGCCATTTTATTGTATTACTCCTTAAATGTCTTATATGGTAATTGTATTTATGGAAAATTCAATTACCATACAAATTTTCACACAAATTATTCATGGAAGTGAATGGCATGTTCATGGTCTGTGTATGAAAAAGGCAGATTATAAATCTTTACTAGTTATAAATAATTGAGAACCTGAATTTGTTATTCCATTTTCTGTTCTTTTTTTAGGATATAGATAGAATAAACTGATATTCACAAATGCACAACAATTTTCTCATTTTGAACATCATTCAGTATCCACAAAAAAAGAACTTAATACCAAAGATGATCATCATTGCGAACATAGTACAGATAGTGGAGGATGTCACATTTTACAAACATGACAAATTGATAACCTAAACTGTTCGATAGCTTGCGTGAAGAATGACCTTTTGAAGAACTCCCATAGTGAAAGAAATGGTGTACAAAGTCCATGATTTAGTTATATCAAAAGACTTTATCATTAGGCACATGAACAGTGCCTAATGATGAAGTGAGTTGAATATAACAGTGTTATATTCAACTCACAAAAAAGAGTTAATCACACTGCTGTCTGTGCTGGTGATGCAAAACTGTCTCCATACCGGGTATTAATATTGTTGGATGCAGCTATGAAAAAATTGCAGGGCACAAAATATCCATTTTGATGATTTGACTGTTTTGAGACAGACTCAGATAATTCTCTGAACAAGATTTGTAACTGGTAATGAAACATGGATTCGTCAGTGTTAGCCAGAATCTTAACAGTAGTCAGAAGAATGAAAACAAAGTCAAGAAGACTATCTATTAATCATCTGGAAAGGTGATTGAAACAGTCATTTGGAAGGAAGATATTGTATTTGACAATGAAAGTAGTGAATTCATCACAGTAGATACTTGGAACACTTCTTGAAGCATTTATGCAGTATCATCCAAGAAAAATTGTGAGAGAAGTTTGTTTTCTTTCATCAGGACAACATGACATCTCATGATGATCTGGTGATGATGATGACGCTGTGAATGATTGCAGCTTTAAGTGTATCAAACACACCATTTTAATCTGATTTGGCTCCATCAGACCTCTATTCCTTCCTAAATTTGGGTTGGGGGGAGGATCACCTGGCTCTTACAACTTATTGCTTAGATAATGATATCATATCTGTTTTTTAAAGATACACCTCCTTGTCTGACATAGTCAGAGCTAAGAGTGTTAACTCTCTAAAAAGGAATAGTAATATAATGTTTAGAGATTTTCTACATACATACATACATCTTACTGATGCTCCTACTCAGATTAATATGTTAAAAAAAATTCTTAGAATTAAGTCACAGGTTGGAATTCTAAATTCAAAAAGTCTTCATGTTCTCTTGAAAACTTGTCATCTAACTAAATTATATGCCTCCCTATTTCATTAACAGCTGTAGTAGACTATAATGGCTGTCTTAGTTACAAACTTGCTAAACAATTATTCATGCTATGATGGACTTTTTTCAAGTCCATCTTCTTTATATAACATACAGTATAATAGAACACATTGGATTTTAAACACACAATTTCCACTTTGTCAAGTCTCCATAGTTCAGTTGGTAAAGAAGATGCCCTTTGGTCAAAAAAACCTGGGTTTGAATCCTTTCTAAGATGCAAGAAATCATTGTAATGGCTTTTAACCTGAAGGTGAGTTAATTGGTTTCATATAGAGCAGCAGAGTTCTCTTGGAAACTCAGATTTTTCATCTAGCAAAACAGACAAACCAGCAGGAAAATATGCAATCAACAGACATAATACATTGGGTTTCAGTAAGGAAATACCATGAGTGGGCATATTACTTACTATTATAATAACGGAATTAACTCACGTAAAATATTCTTTATGTGAATTTTCATAGAATTTTTGCCTGAGTATCACAGGCATCATCAGTACAAGTAAAAAGGCTAATTAAACAATAACTGCTATATTCACAAACCACCACCTAAGTACATAAAGTTAAATTTCCTAAATTTATTAAAAAAAAAAAATTATATATATATATATATATATATATATATTCATTTATATATACTGACTATAACTGAGACTAGAATAACAATAAATTTATTCAAAACGCAACATGTTTCATCGGGTTGTCTGACTTCTTCAGGCGTGCGAACATAGAAAACAAGTAAACACTATAAGAACCATCGTATCAGATAAGATACGATGTTTCTTATAGTTATATCTTATCTGATACGATGTTTCTTATAGTGTTTACTTGCTTTCTATGTTCCCACGCCTGAAGAAGTCAGACAATCCGATGAAACATGTTGCGTTTTGAATAAATTTATTGTTATTCTAGTCTCGGTTATAGTCAGTATATATAAATATGAACATATCCCAGTACCGAGTTAATACTACAAATTGCTATATATATATATATATATATATATATATATATATATATATATATATATATATATATGTATGTATGTATGTATACAATTATAAGTTCGGAAACAATTGCTGATTTATAGAGTACTATCTCCCACAAGGGGGAAAGACATAGACCATCGAATCAGTTTAGGTTAGGGGAGTGAAGTAACGTTTCACATGTTTCTTTGTAAAGCCTTTCCATTAGGAACCGACTTTAATGAATGATTTTTGTTTTGTTCCACTGAACTCTATGTCTAGTGTTGATGGCATGCTCTGCAAGTCCAGACTGTTCAGGTTCAAGGTACTGAATATACGACTTGTGTTCGTCTAACCTGATCTGAGCAGATTTTCCTGTTTGTCTGAAATATGATAACCCACAAGAGCAGGGAATCTGGTAGACACCTGGATAGCTGAGATGTGGGAGCTTGTCCTTTGGAGACGTGAGGCATGTAGAGATTTTTCTGATGTGTCGAAAGGCCACACAAATATTTAGTGGTTTTAACACTTTAGCTATGATAGAGTAGTTATACTACTCAGATAGAGTAGTTATCAATGTGTCTGGCCGCCTGCCGCCTGCTAACAGACAGCGAATGTTTTGTTCTGTCAAAAGGTCATAATTTTGCTATTGCTCTGAATAAGGTACCCATAATAGATTTTTTTCCATAGCATGGACAAAGATATTCGATCCTTACCATGAAAAACAAGTAACAGGACAAGAATTGAGTGTGCAAAAATTGTTTTTAATGCCAAGCCTCCTTCGGCCGAACTTATTGTACGCTGAACAAAAAGCACTGAAATCACTGAAGAATAACAAGAACCTAATTATTATTAAGAAAGCTGACAAAGGGAAGGCTGTAGTCATTCAAGACAGAAGAGAATAAGATAGAAAAATGTCACTGTTACTCCACGATGTTAAATCTTGTTAAAATTGTTAATTTATTATTAGGCATTTCATTCGGGATTTAACTCAGATGCTAAATTCCCCAAAAGAAATGCTTGCACATAGATGTAAGTGATTTTGTAAATAATGTAATAATACTTTCTTAATGAAATTTTGTACGTGTTGTACTGTAAACTGTCTTACAAATAACAGACAAGAATCATAAAAGCCTTCGTAAAGGTTACACTGGAACAAGAAAGTTAAGAGCAAAGTTAACATTAGTTTAATCGGCTTATAGACATCACCCCAGGCAGCCGTGATGCGAAATCTGAGGCACACCTTGCACGTGGTGACCCATTGTCTCCTACATGGACACCCATGTAGGAGACATATTGGAGAGAGATAGCACGGAGTGCAAAAGGCTTAGGTACTGTCAGCAATTGGTGACGTAGTAGCGAGAGCACCTACGAAGGATATAAAAGATTTGTCGGCAGGAGCTCGGGGCATTTTTCTTGATTCGTGCCTCTTTCCCCTTGGTTTCTGGTTCCGGTAGAAGTCGTTCGTGCAGACGGGAAGAACAGTGATCAACGATGCCCACGCAGTCAGGTAGTGGTCCAGTCCAGGCATAGCAGCGGCACAGCTAAACAGCCAGTGAAGACCGCAGCTTAATGCAGAACCACGCGCACCCATCCGTCAGAGTAGTATCACAATATTCGGCACTGGAGTGATTCGTGAACGTAATCACTAGTTGGCAAAATCAGAGGACAACAAGTAGCAGATCAAGGAAACTAGCTGAGAGGAGTCAGCAAAGATTGATCGAGAGGAAATTCCTTCTTAGTTCACTTGGTCGGTAACGTAAAACCTTTTATTTGTCCATTGAACTGTGAACAGAGCTAGGAAGAGTTAATGTGCTAATGTAATAAGTGGTAGGACTTGCTAATATACGACAGGACTCTAGTACTTTAACCTGTGGTAAATTGTTGTAATTCTAGAAGTATATTGTAACAGATATTGTCCTTGAATCATTTTCGGTGTGTTATAATCTAATCTTTGGATATTGAGTAGTTATTCACTTGCATAGCTGTGATAAGTGAAAGAGAATAGGACAGTTTGATTTGCTGATGTCTTTTAGTGTAACTCTTTGATTGTAATTAGATCTTGTTTGATAGATTGGTTGTTACCTGCAGGAACAAAATTTTTATGTTTAGAATAACTTTGATTACTATGTACAATACCTTAGAATGAATAAACATTCTTGTTTTCTTTACCTAAGTAAATTGCCTAATTTCTCAAACCAATGCACCGCTTGCTTAAATTAGAACCTGTATAAAAA
The DNA here is from genome assembly GCF_054136105.1 of Typopeltis vanoorti. Lineage (NCBI taxonomy): Eukaryota > Metazoa > Arthropoda > Arachnida > Uropygi > Thelyphonidae > Typopeltis > Typopeltis vanoorti. The sequence continues at coordinate 76,817,399 of NC_143552.1, read as the reverse complement.
AAAATATTCAAGTGCTGGGGGAACTGGTTAGGACTGCTAATTGAAGAAAGTAATTTAAGGTCTTGTTGATTACTAGATTCCAAGATCGTGTGACAGTCTGTGTGTTAACTCTCTGACAAGGAAATTTCTCTTGTATAGGAATTAAGATGGTGCAGCTTCAGAAAATAAATTTTTCTTAATTCTGAAAGGGAGTTAACTTCAGAATTGCAACCAAGGAAAATTGGCCCTACCCTAAGGCATTCTCTTTGTAGGATTTGCACACTTGATCTATTGGAATGATAGGCCATGAAGGAATAGGTTTTAGCTAAGATACAATACTAAGTAAAGGGATGAGAAATAATATCATAACAAGTGCATAACAAAATAGTAATTAAGATAATAAAACATAAAATAAATAAATATACGCTTAAGAGAAAGAAAAGATATAACAGCGACTATTCGAACTTATAGGCCTCTCACTTCAGATCCTACCGGTAGTCAAATAAAAAGACTTAATGCTCTTATAGATAATATATCGATATTGGATGAAGATAAAAAGAAAACACTAAAAACCTCCTTTGAGTGCCCACCGAGATTATTTGGTCTTCCAAAAGTACATAAGCCAGGAATTCCATTAAGACCTGTTGTAGACTGTATAGGTTGTCCAACTTACAAAATATCAAAATTTCTGCCAAATTTACTCACTTCTTCAACACTAGAAGAACCGCTACGTATATAAAAAAATTCTTTGGATTTCAGAAATAAAATTTTCGATGTACATCTAGGCATCTCTCGATTAGTGCACCTAATGCGTTCTTTAAAACAGGGGCATTAATCGAAAGCGCACTAATCAAATATAATAACCAATGGAAAAAAGTATAATTCGTTCCTAAAATTTCTTTTTTTTTACCCTTGATTTTTTTTATAAAAGAATTAGGGTATGTCTCATGGACTACATTAAAGGAAAACTATGAAGCTGAAAGACAGTAAAACATATTCAAAATATAAATCTATTATTCTGGCGGGCATTCTGTTTCTTTTTTTCATACAACTCCTCTTCTGCAAATTTTCCTGCTTCTCTCTTCATTAGGGCCAGTCTCTAAGCATTGCTACTTAAAAGTTTCGGTTGCACAAAAAATATTTTAAGTTTGTTTCTGTGAAATCTCTTTGGGCTTGTCAGTGATTAAATTTTCTTCATATTCTTCAGGATCTTCCCGCTGTGCATCTAAATTTAGCAGGTCGGAATCACTCAGTTTCTCAGAATGAGATATAATTAACTTACATTTATTTGAAAAACCTCTAAAATCATTTGCACAAAGTGGAAGAATGTGCTTTCAAATGGATTGTATATTGTTAGCAGTAATTTCGACTTTGCAACTTTATATCCAGGCTGAGATTTCTCTGATTTAGCCAGAAAAGTCTTGGAAGGCATTGGCTTCCAAAAAAAGGCCAGTTTTATCGACATTAAATATTTGTTTGTCACAATAGCCCTCTTCTTATACAATTTTCTTCAAATCTCTGGATAATTTGCGGCCACCTCTTTATCAGCACGTGCAACTTCGCCTGTGATTAGAACATTATGTAGACTATTTCTTAAATCGCCAAGCACTAACGTGGAATTCTTCTTTTCCATCATTGATAGCCCTTTCTTTCAAGGTTGCAAAGAAACTTTATGCTTTTGATTTAATAAGGTCAGTTCTTAGCAGGATCCGTTTTTGGTTACAATCTTCGATCCGTGTACAAAGAAGTCTCTCTAATTCAATCATTATAATACTTTGTATTCAGCAGCTTTGCTTAAAATTGTTCTTATAGTTGATTCACCCATTTTTGTGTTCTTGTCTTATCTTTTCCCTGGACTCGCCTTGTTCACTTTCTTTATTATTATCAAGTTTTTCTTTCAACGAGATTACTTTTCGAATCATTTTCACAGTTTCACTTTTTTGCTCACTATTTCTTTTACTCATGATGAAAGATTGGGAAAATACTTTAAAATAAAAAAAAAAAAATGTAAGGAAAATAATTGCAAAGGAGGTACGAGATATGATCAGGAAAATGCTATGTAATTAGCAGACGACATCAATTTTGACGGTAAAAATTTGGAACATAGTACATAACGTACATGGGAGTAGTGTAGTATGCCATTAAAAATAATTTTGTAAAATGTTTTAAATCAATAACTAAATATTTCATTCTGGTGAGTGATTTTTTAAAATAGTTAGCCATAAAAAATGTATAGATAGAAAATTTTTAAAATCTGTAACATTTATTTTTAAGATGTATTTAGGCGCACTAATTGAATTTTAGAGGCGCACTAATCGAATTTGGGTATTGAAAAAAAATGACGCATTAATCAAAAACGCTCTAATCGGGGGCACATTAATCGAGGGATTACTGTATATTTATATGTTTAATTAATATATTTACAGACATTTAATTCTGTAGTCCAGGTTATTCCTGCTATTGTAAAATTAAGCTCTTGGATTTATTCATATTTGAGGGCCAGCAAATCTTTTTTTATTATACTAATTTAATAAAACCAAGAAAATGTTTTGCCCTCTTAAATATTGAAATTAGCTCTATCAGTAATGCTTTATCATCTGTCTTGTCTGCATAATTTCTTTAGCATTATTCTCTAATTTTCATCTGAATCTTACAAATGTGTTATAATATCAGTTACAACAATCCCAAATGGAAATTTGAGTTCCTTGTCATCTCTTCTAGGATGAGTACTTCTAATGTTACCAGCAACTGTTCATTCTAAGAGTGCTACCAGAATTTGCTTTGATAGCACCAAAATTCTGTTCACAGCTGAACTATCTCCTCCTAATCTTTTGTTTTCAGAACTCAGTGCTTAAGTCTTTGAATAATAATAACAGTTTGAGCAGATAAGGGCCAGATTGTGATTATACAAGATAAAATTTTACAGTATTAAGCTCTACAGTATTACAGGAAGATTTCCTTAATGCTCCATGATCATTCTACTTATTGGTCCCTCTCTTTTGATCCCACTACCAGCCATCCAGATTAATAAGCTTAATAGTCTCATCGATAATGTCTCTGGTTGGGATGATGATATTTTTAATAAAAATTGTAAGCCATTTTGTGCATTCCCCCCCCCCCCCCCCCCCAACTTCCCAAGATCCACAAATTCAGTGCTCCAATTTTGTTATTTTCCTGACATCTATAGAGTCACAAGACTTCTTGTGGGAAGTCAGCACTGGTCAGCATAAAGATCATACCACTCCTCAAAATCATCTGTAGTATGCATGTTCACTACCCTCTCAGTCAATGCATTTCATGATCTTACCACTCTCCAGGCAAAAAACCTACGTCTTACCCTTTTATTTACCACCTCCTTTTGCAACTTCCATGGATGGCTCCCTTGTTTTACCATATGAAAAACTCCTCAGTGTTAATACAATAATAATCCTTCAACAGCTTAAATGTTTCAGTTATATCCCCTGCCCCTTTATCTTCTATCCATTCAAACATTGCAGTCTGCATCTCATCAGTCTTTCCTCTTAATCAAAATTGTACAGTCCTGATATTATTTTTGTCATCCATCTCTGTACTCTCTCCAAGATTACTTCATCCCCTTCAAATCCCAGTGAACAGATCTGAGCACAGAAATCCAGATGTGGTCTGATCAAAGCTTTACACAATTGGACCAGCACACTTTTATCTCTCATGGTCAGTGTTCTCCTTAACATTGCCACATTTCTCTGTCTTCACAACCTTTGCAATATATCCTCAGAACTTCAAATCTATATTCACAATCACCCCAAGATCCCTTGCTGCTGCTACTTTTTCCAGTAACTCTACCTAGTGAGTGTGAAGCATTCCACCCGTGAATCCGAAAGTTTAAAATATTACATTTAGTTACATTAAATTGACATCCTCCATTCATTTGCCCACCTTTCTAGCTTATTAAAATCCTCTTGAAGTGCCAAAACATCAGCACTATTACTAATAACCCTCCCGAGCTTCACATCATCTGCAAACAACTGAACATCTCTCTCTCTCTCTCTCTCTCTCTGTAGTTCTGTTACAATATGATTGACATAAAGATTGAACAGCAATAGTCCTAGGACTGAACCCTCTGAAATTTTATTTGTAACCTTCCTACTCCCTGATACTGCTTCCCCATATACAACTCTGTTATCTATCAGAGAGCCAATCACCAATCCAATCGACTAATCTGATATCCAAACCCATATGCTGCAACTTAAAAATTAACTTGTCATGTGGCATCCTATTAATGCTTTGAAAAAATCCAAAAAAATAATGACAGTGTATGCTGTACTTTCATCCACTGCTCTTGTTACTCCATTGTAAAAGGTAACCAGATTGCCAAAACAAGAGTGCCCTTTAACAAATCCATGCTGGCCTGCATAAATAATATTCCCTTCATCTGTCCAATTCTGTATATGAGTGCTTACAATTTCTCCAAAATCTTAACATCTACAGAAGAAACACACACAGGCCTATAGTTTGATACCTCCATTCTGTTTCCTCCCTTATGCAATGGTAATATCTTACCTTCCTTCCACTGTCCACGAACCTGGCTCATTACAAGACTCATTAAACGGCCAAGTTAATGGCACATTCAGTTTCATAGCACATAACCTTAAAATGTGGTGAAATTCCATCTAATCCCCCTGCTTTATTGACATTTAGTGTACTCAGTATGCAGAATACTTCTAGGAATAAAGCCTGTAGTACCAGGATGAAACATTAATGAAGTGATCATTAAATAGTTTAACTACAACATTTTCTTTGGTCACCCGATTCTCCATCTCCACCTAGCAAGATAGTCTATCCACTATCATTTTTCCTGATGCTGCTGGGCACATAGTGAATAAACTCTTTGGGATTCTCCTTGAATTGCTGTGCTAGTCATTTCTCACATTGTAATTTTTCATTCCTTACAATACTAGTCACTTTTCCAGCCTGAGCCTTATATTTCTCATGCAACTGCTCTTTGCCCCCCCCCCCCCCCCGCGTGTGTGTGTGTGTGCCTTCCATAATCTCTTTTTCTTCTAAAATTACCCTTTTATTCCTTTTGTCATCCATTTGACTCCAAATTGCTTTATCTTCTTCACTCAAGGTATACAATCTGTCATTGCTGTGAACAATTTTTTTCCTAAGTATCTCCCATGAACTAACGGCCCCTCTCTTCCTTTGAATTCTTTCATCCATTGTACTGCTGCAAGTGGGTTTCTAAATCTATGATAGTTATCTGCCTTATAATTCCATTTAATTTCATTCTGTATTGATACCTCCACATGCCTGTTCATCCTCTAGGTCAGGACTGCATGGTCACTCTTACCAGTGGGGGAAGGGACAAATATGTCATCTTAATCACAATCAGATCCTTTGATGCTTTGACCAAATCCAAGGATTTTGATCCTCTTGTTCTCTCCACCACATGCTGCCTAAGACAGTTGTCCCTCAAGAAATCCAAAAATTCAGTTCCCTTATCACATGCTGTTTTCTCTGCTCAGTTTGTATCACTATAGTTTGCCCCATAATGATCACTTACTTTGCACTTGCCAAACTAATTTACCTAAACATTTCCTTCTCATCATGATCTATATTCCCTGGTCTGTAGCAACATCCCACTAAATAACTTGTCTTATAAATATCTATCTCACACCATATACTCTCAAAGTCATTAGTGTTATTTCCATTGAGATTCTCCATCCTGAGAGCACACAGTTCATCTCTTATCATAAGTAACACTCCACCACCATGTTTACCTTCCCTATCCTGCTGAAATATTCTATACCCTTTGATTTCTATTTCTGTTAAAATATCCTCCTTAGTTAACCAAATTTCACTGATACGACAACCATTGGAGAGACCGAGTCAATCAATGCAACAAACTCATTCCCTTTATTCCTAATGCTCCTAGCATATGTATACAGAAAAACCAGTGTGTTACCAGTATTGGTATAGCCATTATTACTCCCCTCATATCCCACCTGACTCTATAATACCGTATTTACTTGAATATAACTTGCGCATTTTCCCCCAGAATTAAAGTTAAAAAATTCGTGGCTCATGATATGTGTGAGGTTTTTTGGAAACTAAAGTTTTTCAGATAACAATTAAATTGACGTTTATAAATAAATTCTCAGTATTCATTATTATAATAGCTCACATTATTTATAAAACGAATGTGTTTCAATTTTAATTATCAACTTTATTTATGCAATTGGCAGCTCACTTTCATCACATGACATATTTGAATCTTTTGTGATAATGCGTCTGTAATTAAATTAAAGCAAACAGTTTCATTATTGCTTGTCCTTTTATCATTTCGGAATCACAAGATCTATGTGATTTAAAAATACTGAAAATGGTATGATTTAGCAAGAATGAAAACCCCCAGTTTATCTGTGGTTTTTCATCCCGCAAGCAGGCAAACCGGCCCAGTGAACACACACGGATTACAGTCAGGAATACTGACCCAGCCATAGGTCTGATTCATCTGACCTATGGCTAGGTCAGTATTCCTGACCAGAGCCCGGATAAAATTTGGGGGGACTGAGATGGTGCCATACCTCCCCGTAAAGGGGACTCACGGCGTGTATCATCATACGATTATTGTTATTACCAAGAATTTACTATTTGCTATCACTACTTTCGGTCTTGCATATGATTGGTGCAGTATTAACAAAAGATCAACAACAAAGGCAAGCCAACGATTGTCAAGTTGAAGTGCTGATTCTCTTCAACCAAATTCCAAAATATTTGAAACTGCCATAACAACATTCACTATCTATTTGTTAAAGTTTTAAACTTTTTTTTCATGTGTGTAAGTGTGGGAAATATGCAAAACTTTTTAATTTCTTTTTTCGTTAAGTAAATTTGAGGGTACGAGATATATGCAAGTGTGAGTTATATTCGAGTAACTACGGTATAGTGTACACCCCTCATTTCTCAAGCCACTGTTCCCACATAAGGCTATTCCTGCAACATTCTGCCTGTTCAATTCTAGTGTCCGTGTCCCAACACCCTCACTTGTCCAGAATACAGTACTCTCTGAATGTGTCCCTCTACATTCAAATGCAGAAGGATGCAGGCATGTATGCATCTCTTGCATATAGCTCTCTTCTATACTCAAATGTACTTATGCACCCACATATTCTGGATCTCATTTCCTGCACATTTTCACTGTCATCTCATTTTTTATCACTGCTCTTCTCCTCCATTTCTGCTGCACCATGTCTAACATCAACCTCAAATCTCATACTTCATGATTCATGCTCTCCTTCACACTTTCATCCCCTTCACCTGCCATTGTCACACTATCTATCATTCTGCCAGGCAAGCACTCATTTGGCTCTACTCTGCACATCCCAAATGATCAAATCTTCATACATGATACTCCAAACAGATTTTCATCCTTCTCTCACCAACATCCCCGCCTCTTACTGTTTCCAATTTCTCTCTCCTTTCTCTCCCACCCTCCCTCTCATCTTTCTATCCCTTGCTTCGACCCTCTCTTGTTTTTCTGCAGTTTCCTTTCTCTCCCACTGTCTCTCCTATTCTCTTGTCAATTAAGTCAAATTAAGTCAATTAGATTTTCATAGGCACTTGCACTGAAGCCTGCTGGCATAGCTGTCACTGTAAATGGATTCAGAACCCAGGAATTGTCCTCACTGGATTTTGGAAAATATTGCAAAAGGGTTGATTGCAAATCATGCAAGTGTTCTAAAATTACGTTAGATACTTCTTCATTTACTTTAGAATTTATTTCAGTCAAAAATTCATGCAAGGTGGGAAAACAATCAAAATTATTCTGTTCAACTGTAGAAATCCAGAATTGCAACTTCCTATCAAAAGATGCAATTTTATCTCTTGTATTAAAAATTGTAATATTCTTTCCTTTTAATGATTAGTTAATTTCATTGCACTTTGTAAAAATATCTGCCAGATACGCAAGACTCATCAACCATGAAGAATTTCTTAATAATTCAATAAAATTTTGTCCTAAATTATGTGACATGAAGAAGACCATTAACTCACTTTGAAGTTCAAAAAGCCTCAATAATGCTTTTCCTCTGGATAGCCATATCACTTCAGTATGTAATAAAAGTGCGTTATGTGCACTACCCATTTCATTGCACAAAATTTTAAATAATCTGGATTGAAGTGGTTGAGATTTTACATCGTTGATCATTTTTACGGCTTCATCCAAAATAGTTTTTAAATGTGTAGGAATTCGTTTTGTTACTAGTGCTTGTCTATGCAAAACACGATGACTTTTGGTGGCTCTTGTAGCTATTTACAGGATATGTGTTATACTACATCTTTCCTACCATTGCATGAGCACTATCTGTACAAATATCAATACACTTCTCTCAATTGATTTCCTGTTTTGTAATATAATTATTAATACAGTTGAATATATCTTCTCTGGTAGTTTTTTCTTGTAGATATTCACACATGAGTAAATCTTCTTCAATACTTTTATCAAATATGTAATGAACAAACACTAGTAATACAGCGAGTCCTGCGACATCTGTAAATTCATCCATTTGCAATGAATATTCCCTGCAAATCTAAGTCGATGAATTAGCTCTTTTCTATGTCAGCAGAAAGATCTTTGATGTGGCATGAAACAGTATCATTTGATAATTGTACTGCATCTATTTTTTTAGCAACCTGCTCGTTTAACATGCATGATACAACGGTGGTGTAGCTAGAGCTTTTGCTGCCCCTCTCAGTACATACCAAAAATACTACAAAAAGTCAAAACGATGTATAATGAAATAAATTAAAGCACTATGTTTATTTTTGAAGTAAAACTTTAATTTCAACATTCTAAGATGTTATATTTTTTGCTTTTCTGTTAGCAAAATCATTGATGACATTGGTGAAGTCTATTTCATAATAATGTAAGTAATTCTTAATTAATTTCATTAAGAAAAACTCCTCTTACAACTAGCAAAACTTACAGCAATCCTGAGGAAAATTCGTAGTAGTATTACAATATTTGGAACTGAGTTCTCGAGACTATTTTAGAATTAACTGTAAAAGTTCAAAAAGGTTCAAAGTACCGCCCAGGGTGGACCCCCCCCCCTCCGCACTCCCCTAGCTACACCACTGTGATACAATGCCTTTCACACAAGGCTTAATGAGCGTCTCACCAATTGTATGAGCTTCACCATGAAGTGCAATGTGGTAACTCACACGAAAAGACACTTATGTTGCATTTTCAGTTGTAGCAATTGTAGCCATTTGAAGTTTACATTTTTCTAGTGAGTCATGTCGTCTCTTAAAAAAAAAATGTATATCTTTTCCTTTGTAATCAGTGTGTTTCGTTTTGAAGTGACTACGAAGTTTAGCTGGAGCCAAAGAACTGTTTACTGGTATTTTATTACATAAAACACACATTGCATCAGGAGCATTTGTATTGCCAATACACGTAAATCCATAATTTAAATAACTTTCATAGTACTTCCGTTTTGGTCTGTTCTTAGGTGACTCTCGTTCTTTAATATTAGCTTTTGAAGAAACCACAGTTCGCAATTCCATATCTTCTCCAATTATATGAGTAGATGTATCAGCAGAAGTACTTGCTCCTCCTTGTGTTAAAGTTCCTGTCTTTAAACAAGAATCCATGGGTATTTTTTCAATAATATTCAAATTCTAATATTTGTCAGAGCTATAATAAAAACAAATAGAGTTGTGTTGTAAAGCTAACTTTAGTATGAAAAACAATAAAATTATAAATAAGAAATGTCTAATAATATAAAAGTAAATGAATAATGCAAAATAGTAAAAAAAGACTGCAATACACAAAAGTAAATATGAATTGTAACAATACTTGTAAGAAAAATACTAAACCGTATTGAATAATGTAAAAGCAATTGTAATAAGAATGATTTGATAAAATGTTCGGTAAAAAAAATTAAACAGTTCGAAATAAATCAGATATTAATTATAAAATTAGTTAAAAGAGTAAGAAGAATTCTTTTTTTAAAAGCCGCCTCGCCTACTCCTATATACTGGAATAAAAAGGCATTAGCTGATTTTTTTTTTCGAGGGCCCGGTCCCAACAAATTTACTCGTAAATACCTTTCCAAAATTTTTTAAAGTTCATACATTAACATAAGTATTAATTAATTATACTTATGTTAATGTATGAAAGTATAATTAATTATGGCATAATCATAAAGAGTATTAGTACACTTATGTATACTGTGTGGCATGCTGACAAATATAAATTACATTTAAATTAGTTATCAATCACTGGACTAATGAAATCTTGTAGCATGTCATAGTTTCTTCAGGCAAACATCATTAAATTAATTTGGGCTGAATTTCATTGACATATCCCATTCTGATCACCAAATATATTTATAATATTATTATAAGTACTTACAAGTGAATGCAGACTTTTTTTACAGTGTGCTGGTAATTTTCCTCTCCTTTTGTACATCCTGGAGATCTTTGTTGGCTTGAGGTGGATGACTCACTATCTGTTCCATCATAAACACCTTCAATAAGAGATTTCTTAATACTAAAATTGAACAAAGTGCCTTGTCTCTTATTCATATTAGATTTTAACTCTGTCTTCCTATTACTTTTAAAAAAATCACGGCACTCCGGTTTCTGAACAATCACTTACACGCTGCAATACGAACTTGCGAAGAAAGTATTCAGTAGTAATAGATTTGAAAACCGGATACAGACTACCTTGATCTTCAATTTCAGTGGAAAAATTTTCTTTATACTTCCTTGCTGATTGGTCACTGACATTTGCAATGCAAATGTTATTTCGTTCAGTTTTGAGAACACGCCCACCGCCCATTGTTGTAATCGGCTTGCAGGCAATTTTTATGATCGGTCATAAACGATGGTATTCTCTTTCCTGATTGTTGATAGATTTCAATGAAAATTAATGATAATTCAAGAATATTTCCATGTTTAAAAATATGCTGCTTGGTCACTGACATTTGACAGATGTCATTTCCTTCAGTTTTGAGAACAGAGGATATGACACCAATTGTTGTAATGGGCTTGCAGGTAATTTTTATGACCTGTCATAAACAGCGGTATTCCCTTTCCCAAATGTTGAAAGGTTTCGATGTGTGAAAATTAACGATACACAGATGTTATTAGGTGTTCTGGGTCTGAGCTTTCTGAATATTCACGAATATTATTCTCCTCAGAATATTTTTACTATAAAATATTTATTCATGAAAAATGCTTAGAAAACAAAAATGACAAATTCCAGAACTTCTCGCAAAACACCTATTCACCTTCCACGGAACACAGTTTGAGAAACCCTACTTTAGGTAGCCAGATTTCTGCTCGACTGGTGCCACCATGATTGCTTCAAGACCTCGAAATTGCTGTCACAGAAGAGTGGGGAAATATCCCACAAGAACTGCTTGATCCTCTTATCCGGTCCATGCAATCAAGATGTACTGCTGTTTCGGCTGTTAATGGAGACCATACACCCTATTAAAAATTAACAAAAGCATTTTTGCCTATTCTTGTTGTTATTGTTGTTAAAATTATTTCATGCTAAAATGTATAATTTGTTAAATTTGTAATAAATATCGATTATTTAAACAATATCTCATCAATTACACCCTATCCATAAGTAAGATTTATTCATGTATAAAGTACCCAATAGTTATAATTATTTGCAGAAATTTATAATTATCTGACAGAAACTAAAATATTCCCTAATTGTTTTGAGCAGTGTACTTAACGGAACACTTTGAATGATGTCCTCTCAACAATATTTCTCCCAGATGTGTGTGCTTTGGTACAGGCTTATTGACAACATTTTTGTAGTTGGAATGGTCTTCTCCTGATTAGAATATTTTATAATAAAGTAAATGAAATTCATTCCAGAATTCAATTTTAGAAAAAGAAGAAAACAACCAATTAGCCTTTTTTTGAATCTACTGAAGAATTAGTATTCTTCATCAGAGTTTTATAGGATAGATGCAGGGGAAATGTTTCAGCATTTGGCTAGAGGGAACAGAACAAGGGGTCATCCCTGGAAGTTGAATAAAGGTGTGGTCAGTGGGGGGGGAGTATGAGAACTAGATTTTTTGATTGGAGAGTGGTGAATGAGTGGAATGGGTTGCCACAGTCAGTTGTCTGTTAATAGGTTCAAGGAGAGATATGATAGATTTTTTCAATAGATTGGGTCTCCCACAGTGAGTGTTCGAACTCCATAGAGGTACCCGTATAATAATAATCATAAAGCATGCAGTTACAGCTGCAGCCTTATGACATGGTGCATTGTCCATTGTCTTGCTGAAAGAGAAATGGTCAGTTTCAAAGAAACTCCACGAAGTAGGAAGCATTGCATTGCATTGTCCAGAATGTTCAGATACCTCTCAAAATTCAGTGTTCATGGCACTACAAACAGAGGTCCAAGGCCAAACCAGGAAAAACAGGAACATACTGTTAAACTGTCACCTCTGAATTTCATAGTTGGAACTACCTACTGATAAGAGATGTTCACCGAGTATCTCCCACACCCATCCATCTACTTGGTGGGGGGGGGGGGGGGCTGATATGTTTTTTTTTTCTTTTTTTTTATGGTGCAAAGACATCAAAGGTCATGTCTTTGCACCATAGGCAGGTTACAGCAGTAGTACATATGGTAAATAGTTCGTAGGACAATCACAAATATCCATGCCCTTGGTAGGATTTGAACCTGCAGCCTCTTAGCTGGAGAGGAGATATGCTAACTACTCAGCCAACCATGCTGACACTCAGTAGAGGATGTAGTGTAGCGGGGATTCATTGCTCCATGATACAACTTTCCAAGCTTTCACATCCCATTGTACATGCTCTTTGCACCACTGAGGTGACACTGTATGAATCAGAGGTCCTATAGTATGAAACATCCTACGGTCACATTCGATGAGTGTGGTGGGTCGCTCACTACAGGTAGCATTTACAGTTGACTCCCTGCACTTCCATCTCAGTATGGCATCACTGATTGTTGACTTGGGATGACCCAATTTGCCAAACAGATAGGTATACAACATAGCATCCTATCACAACAGCTCTTTCAAGCTCCATCAGTTCCCTTCTCATAGCCATTTCACCTGGACACAGTTCCACTGACTTGTGAACATCATATTTCTCAACTTTATACCCTCTACAAACACGTGTCTTGTTCCATGGCTTAATGTACCTTGCCCATGGGGTATCCATTGACTTCTTTCCAAACAGTGTACTTCTTGGTTGGAGCAAAAAATTTCACTCTCAGAAAATAATGTTCCTTCTGGAAACACACGCACACATTTATAATTTATTTATTTATTTATATTTATATATGTTTATCTATATTTATTTATTGACTATTGAGGATGAATTTAAGAATTATGGTAGTTAAAAAATAGATGCAAAAATAGTATTTCTTTATTTATTATTATTAACAAGGAAAAAAGAATATTAATTTAATTTTATTGAAATACAAAATGGAAATAAAAGAAAAGTTTTATTTACAGAGAAGATATAAGCAGGGTGTATGTTGTAATGAATTTAAAAAATATATGTGTGTGTGTGTGTGTTTTAGATGGAGTATTATTTTCTGAGAGTGAAATTTTTTGCTACGAACCAGAATGATTTAGGAGCAAAAAAATAATTTTGCTCCTCTGGATTAAATCCTCGAAGATAGATTATTCTAGAACCTAAACATGAATTGTTTCAAGGATAGAAATATATTTGCTATTTACAAAAAAAAAAAAAAAAAATCATTCCACTCAGGAATAATTGCCTGAGGATCAAAGAGGATTCATTCTTCAGATATTTATTTCAACCTCTGTCTAATTCCATTGCTGTTAGTGGAAATAATTTCTCTTGTAAAAGAATATTAGAATGTCAAAGAAAAGTACAGTCAGGTCAGTAATAGTGCAGTTCTAAGTGGTCAGAAAAGCAGCATAGCAGAATACATAGAGCTTTATGCCCTACCACAAAAATAGATATGTTGGCAGATAACCTTACCATGTTTCACTTCTGTCAGCTAAAATATTGGCTGTGGATGCAACAGTAGCAGCATCCATCATTGGACTCATCTTTGCGCTGTGTCAGCATAATCATAGGTTAATTGAGTGTATGATGATGTGGAAATGGAAATTTTCAGGCAACATTTGGATCTTCTGATACCAGGAGCAAAGACTGCATGTCATAACTTATTTGAACATTGTTGCCAACCAAGTACATCCATTAGGATAATGTACCATATTTGAAGAATGTATTTACAGTTGTTTGTTTGTTTGTCTGCAGTCTAATTTGAGATTGTTGTGGAATGTAAGTAGTTTTAATGGGCCAGGATCCCTGGAGATCGATTTTCCACTTACCTCATGTAATCTATGTCTGAGTGAGCAGGCTGTTTTGAGTGCTAAGCTTAACAAATAAAGGAATTAAAAATATTTTAACCATAAGTATATTATGATAGAATTTTAATTTCTGCATTTTCTGCATAAGTGCTTGCTTATAAAATGTGTATCATTTTTGGACTTGTCTATAATTATATATTTATTTTTGTAGGTTTTAGCAAAATTAAATAATAAAAATAATGCTGCTGGTTGGGTTCCTTCCACTCTTAACAGAACTGCTTCAGCATTCAGTCAGCAAGGTAAGGCTTCATTATAAATTATTAGGTTGCTGCTGTGCTTGATTAAATAATATAAAACAAACATAGTGATTTTTCATATAATGGCATTTTCTCTAGTTGTATTTGGATCAGTATTGTAATATTTCCATACTTTTTTCATAACCATATTTTACAAAAAAAAAAAAAAACTACACACATTTACACAAAAATCTGTAGTTTATTTGAAGGGTGCTATATGCAGCAATAAATTTAAATTGCATTATTATTATTATTGCACCCTCCATGAAGTCAGCAGACTCATTGTGGGAGGTTCATTCAACTTACAACATATTTATCATACTGAATCTTAAAATCCTTAACACTCCTTGCATTAACAACACATTCTGGTAATGCATTCCATTCACTGACAATTCTCCATGTAAAAAATTTACTTACATCCCTCTTCACCACACTTTTACATAACTTCCAGGAATGACGTCTGGTTCTTCCCCTATCACCTTTTACTGTTTTCATTATCCCCTCTGGATTAATCTGATAAAATTCTCTCACTAACTTAAATGTCTTTATCATAACTCTCTCTCATCCTCCTATCCACCAAACTCATATACACGTTTCAAGCTACATTTAATATTTATATATAAGATAAACTACATTCAGTATTTATCACAAATATTGTGTTGCCAAAAGTATTTGATTGTCTTGAAGCATTAATGATGTAGAGAATGAAAATAGACTGTGCAAATGATGCAGGTGGTATTCTTTAAAAAGTTTTGTATATATACATATATACAGGATGAAAATGGCATTTGGAAGAAAACAAGTTCATGCTCTTGAGCTCTTTGCAGTAGCACATTTTGCTATACTGTGTTTTTAATTGGATAGTAGAACTTGGATCTGCCAGTGATACTGCAAATATTAGAAGTGTTTTATGATAATGTGAAGAGCTGTGTGTGTGTGTGTGTGTGTGTGTGTGTGTGTGTGTGTGTGTGTGTGTGTGTGTGTGTGTGTGTGTGTGTGTGTGTGGAGGGGGGAGAGAGAGGGAGATATCATGGTATGGAATTTGTTCATTGTTTCTTATTGTTACTATCTTGAATGAGGTTGTGCCTCATAAATATTCAGGTTATGAATAATTCTGTACTTAAATCATTATATAATTTTGATATAAATCAAAAGTTCTTGTCAAATAAGTCAGCTTGTGCTCTTAGAGAATACAGAGACAAATGTAAGAAAGCTAAACACTATTGTAAAACTAGCTTAACAAAAATCATGGGAAGACTTTGGTAAGAACATGGAAAACAAATAACAAGAAAGTGGCAAGATATTCTGGAGGTTGTTGAAAAAACTCAGAAATGGAGTGCTGTAAAAGGAATTAGAGATGATAAAGATGACATGAAAACTGCAGAAAAAAAAAAGATATCCTTGATGTATGGAGTAATTACTTTGAAAAATTGCTAAATGAAACAATCAGTGACAGGACAGTGATAAAAAAACACTCAACAGGCATGCAATCAGGAATACATATCCATACTTGAAGTTGAAAAAGCCATGAAAAGTCTGAAGTGTGAAAAGTCAGCTGGAGTAGAAGATATTTGACCAGAAATGCAATGGAAGTTTAAAAAGTCTTACATTGGCTACACTGCATAGTTCAGAAGGCCTGGACACAGGAACGAATTCCAGATGATTGGAGTAGAGCTCTCATAGTGCCCATATATGAAAAGGGAAATAAAACTGAATGTGAGAATTACAGAGGTATTTCTATACTGAGTGTTCCTGGTAATATTTATGCAAGTATACATGAGAAATGGTTGAGAAGGATTGTGGAAGAAAAGCTTGGTGAAGAACAATCTGGATTCAGTCCAAATGAAGGTTGATCAGATTTTCACTTTACAACAAATATTGAGGAATCAATGGAAATATAACGAAGATCTGTATTTAATTTAAGTTTTGTAGATTTGGAAAAAAGGCATATGACAAGGTGCCAAGAGAGAGAAGCTATTCAAAACACTACCGTTGTATGGTGTCATTGGGGCATCAAGCAATACATATTTGAGTTGAGTCTTTATTTGAGTTGTAAGTCAGCAGTTCGAATTGATGAAGTATAGGAAGATGGTTTAATGTTAAATCTAGTGCAAGACAAGGATGTACACTATTCCTCTGTTATTCATTATCTATATGAAGGAAAGTGGTATTAAATCTGATATCAAAATTGGAGATGTTAATCTTAGCTCTTTATTTTATGCAGAAAATGTTATACTTCTAAATAAATCCCCTACAAGTCTGCGAGATTGCCTGACTAAATTGAATACCGTTGAACATTTCAGTTGAACTAAATTGAATAATTCAACTACCTAGGTACAATTTTTAATGAAGATGTTAAATTAAATATGGAAATAGACAACAGAATCAACAAAGCTGGTATGGTAGGAAGTCAACTGATTTTATTTATGAGGAATAAGAGAGAAATTAGTCATAACCCTAAATTAGCTATATACCAGATAGTGTTCAAACCAATTTTAACTTATGTAGAGCTGGGTTAGAAATAAAACAGTTGACCGAAGACTAGAGACTGCAGATATCAGAGTCCTGAGAAAGATTAGGGGCATGAAAAGATGGCATCGATGACAATGTATTAAAAATGAGGATATTAGGAAAGAACTTGACATTGTTAGCATCCAGGAATGTGTTACAGAGCTAATCTCATATGGTATGGTCATTTAAACAGAATGGAAGAGGAAAGATTAGCCAAACAAGTGTTCTCTGCCTGGTTGGCAGAAAAAAGACCGAGAGGAAGACCAAGATCAAGGTGGATTGATACAGTAAAAAGTGCCTTAGAAGATAGAAATATAAGATCTGATAATGTTGGAGTCTTCACAGGTAACAGATTGATTTGGAGGAAAATTGTAGATAAGAATTTAGTAATGATGTAAGTTTTTCATGTAGTACTATCATATCCTGTACACCCTGTGAGGGTACATGTCAGGAATTTGATGATGATATATATATATATATATATATATATATATATATGAAGCATATATAACTTTTCAGGCAAACATCATGGGAAACTTCCATTCTTCATGTAGATATGTCTTGAGTTCTGTCAATAATACTGAATCATAAGAGCTGGCTAGTCTATTAGAGGCAAACTATCATCCTTGAATGAATAAACAGCACATTTAGCTGTGGTAAGTGACACCTGTCTTGCTAGAACAGGGCCCAATGTAAAATGCTTTAAATAGATGGACAACATCTATACATTGTTCAGCTTCATTCTTACCATTCTTACATTAAAAGAAGGTTTAATGCAAAAGAAATTCATTCGAAGCTCATAAACGTTTATGGGCACTCTTCTGCTTCATTTTTGACAATTAAGAAATGGGCTGTCAAGTTTAAACGTGGCCGTACCAGCCTTGAAGATGATCCACATGAAGGACATTCTCAAGGACAAAAAGTGTAACAACACCAGAAATCATTGATCAAGTGCACTATATATATATATATATTGGATCACTGGGGAGTCAAAGTCGTGAAATTGTTGAGACTATAGGCATTTCAAAAGAACCTGGGATATATTTTGCATGAAAAATTGCAAATAAATAAGCTTTGCTCAAGATGGGTGCCAAGCTTGCTCACAGCAGATTAAAAACACACTCACATGAAAATCTCTGAACAGTGCTTCGTGCATTTTAACAAGAATAAAACTGATTTTGTGCATCGATTTATTACTATGGATGAGACTTGGATTCACCATTACACACCAGAATTCAAAGAGCAGTCAAAACAGTGGACAGAAGCTGGTCGATCAGGAAAGGTCATGACATCAATGTTTTGGGATGCTAAAGTATTTTTTTATTAATTATCTTGAAAAGAGTAAAACAATAACCGGGGAATATTATTCTGATCTTTTAACCAGACTAGACGCAAAAATTTGTGAGAAAAGACCCAGTTTGCAGAAGAAAAAATCATCTTTCATCAGGACATTGCACCTGTCCACAAGGTGTTTTGGCAATGGGAAAATTAAGGGATCTGCACTATGAATTGTTGGAATATCCACCCTATTCCCCAGATTTCGCTCCCTCTGACTTCTATTTCTTCCCAAAACTAAAACACTTCCTCGCTGGTCAGTGTTTTTATTCGAATCAAGAATTTCAGCTGTAGAGGGATAATTTGCAGATCTTACTAGGAACCACTACAGGGACAGGATAATGGTGCTGGAGCATTGCTGGAATAAGTGTATTAGTCCTAAGGGAAATTATGTTGAAAAATAAAAGTAATTTTGAAATTATAAATTCTTTTTTTCGTTGTTATGCTAAGAACTTTTCAGACCACCCTCATAACCTCTCATCCTCTTTTTCCATTCTATTTGCCTCCTCTTCTTTCGAAGAGTCTTTCTCATTGACTTTTCAAAAGAAGAGAGGACGCAAATAGAATGGAAGAAGAGGATGAGAAGTTAAATTTCTAAGACTGAAGTTGAACCATGTATAGATATCATCCATCTACTTATGTTTTTACATGCTTAGTGGAAAGTGAATGAAAGCTAATGAACAGCATCAATGAAAATATGTATGGTAAAGGCAAACAGAATATTTATGAGAAAGTGATTAGACAGAGTTTGTGATTTGTAGGGAAAAGCGATCATCTGTTAAGCATCAAAACACACAATACTGTCCTCTTCAGGATAGCATAGTTCAGTTGTGGTTTGATGCACTATTCTAATTGTGAGAACAGTATTCTATGATTGTACAAATTTGGGATTTTGGTGTTGATGATATTCAATCCTCTATGTGACAAAAAACAAGATTTTACACAATGAAGTAAACTGACTGTTTCATGTAATTATTACAGATTTGACTAAACTGTTGCATGTTTAACATAGTTTATATTACCACTTAATGATTTTTGAATATTATATTTTTCCCTCCTTATTATTAAAACAATCGAATATCAGCAGAAATGCCACATAGGCAGTTGTTACACTAACAACAATTTATATAGTGTGCAGAGTTGCACAAGTGAGAAGTAGGTTTGTCAGTAATGCTAATTTTATTTATTTCTTTGTTTATTTTTGGACAGTGAAGATGGATATGATGTGTTTGTGCCAGAAAGGCTGGAAGTTAGCTAAACTAAGAAGAGAAAAGTGACCTTGTCTGAAGATCTAAGTATTTTCAAAAAGTAAGGAGAAGTGAAGTGAAATCTTTCTTATGAGAAATAAGAAAAGATGATGTTTTGGTGGTATATTGAAGTTCACAATGTGATGTCTTCATCCTACTGGAGAATGGCAAGGGGATTTGTTTTTAAGGCATTGGTTATGGAAGATCTCGAAATTTGTGACATTTCAGTAAGGTTTCATTTCAGTATGAAGAATATTTTTTCAAATGAAGAGGTAGAATGGAGTGTATATTATCATCAGCAAAATTTGAGATTGATGAGAGCAGACTATTGATGTATAGGCGGAAGGGTATAGATGAAAATGCAGAGTTCTGAGGTACTCTACCTTTGGAATGCATACCATAAGGTGATAGTATGATATAAATAAAGATATCTGTATACCAGTCCTAATCATTTACTCTAGAAATGACTAGAGCAATCGTGTGTTTCTACAAACCTTTTCATGACTTCTCTTTAAAGGTGTTTAATGGTAAGATTTGCTTTAAAGTAGTGGAATACATATTGCTTAGCCTTCAATTAGTTGATTATTAATGTCCTTCATTATTTTTGAGAGAACTGTGGTGATGTGAGAAAGTACTGGGATGATAGTTTAAAGGCTGAGTTATATGCTTCTCCCCTCCCCTTTTTTCTCTTGGTGTTTGCTTCAAAGCTCATGGGTTGATACCAGATCAGCAAAGATGACACAGATAATGCTCAGTTGGAAGAATACCACCATGACCATTGAAGACTTTTTATTAAAGATTCAATTCCTTCGATGTCTTTGTGGTGGAAAATTAGATGAAGCAGGTACTTAGCTATTGTTGGTATAGTGCAAAGGGGGGATGATTTTTTTTGGCCATCTGTAGAAATGTTGAAGGAAAGATAGATAACAGAAGTCTAGTTATTATTATTTATGAGAAGTGGAAGCATGAAGAGAACTTGCATTTAGAGTAGCCTTGGTGAGGGACTAGAAGACTCAACTGTTATTTGAACCAGCGAGAGAACTATTTTGTATTTAGCCTTTAAATGTCAGATTTGGATTTATTGTTTGTTTTTTTTACCTTCTGCTGCATGCAAAGCTGGAGTCTTTGACTTGAGTTACTTTTTTTAGTTTTTTTTTTCCCTCTAATTTTCACTTTTTAGATTAGTTTTTCTTCATATAATTTAGCACATTTGTTTAAGAACTAATTGCTACAGTGGACAGAAGATTTTATGATGAATGAGGGATATGGTAAGTATTACTTCAGTTATTCAGTCAGCATAATTGTTTGGATCAGGAAAGCAGAAAGTCATTTAGTCATGAAAAGTGAGTATATATCATGGCAAACAGAATATTTTGCCATGATATCTACTATTTAATATCATTGTAGTACCACAGGACATGAGACTGTAAATGGCTGGGAAAAAGGACATTCCATAGAAAAGGAAACTTTTGAGGGATAATAATTTCCTTAGTGATGTTGTCAGTGTGTTTCTTAACAGCCAAGTGATCCTTGGAGATACTTTATCCAATTTTATACTATGTCCTCTTAACTTCAATTCCCTGTCCATCATCCATATTCCTAGCATCATCATCAATTTCCTGCACTGCAATCTCATCAGCATAATACACAGTTTTCAGCCCAGATTGCATAACCTTATATTTTGTTTACATTAATCTAGTAACCATTATTCTTTGCTAACACCATGTGTCTATTCAAATCATCCTCTTTACCTTCTTTATTAAATATTCTCATTTCAATAATATTGGAAAAAACTAGATATTCTATTTCATCTCAAGCCATTCCCAATATATGCAAATAGAACAGCATTAGCCTGTGGTCTCTGGTCACCTGCTTTCTCTTTGATTTTATTCCAGTATATACTGCTCTCTGATGTCTGTCCATTGCCCATGTCATTATCTTCATGTCTGTCTATCCCTGTTTGTTCCAGTTGATTTGATAGAGTTCCATGTTGTATCCTGTCAGATGTCTTTGCAAAGTTTAGCAGTATCATTTCCATTATCCAACTTAATTGTCACTTTACTGTGGAAAGTGAGTAAATAACTAAGTCAGGACCTTCCCTTCACACCATGCTGTCCCTCCCATTAAGTACCTAATTCCTGTGCATCCATTCCTGAATTCTGTCTTTAACCAGATTTGCCAGTACTTTAACACTACCACTATTGCTGATATACTAATTCGCCTATAATTTTCTCTCTTCTTTTATCTTTGAGATTCCTTTATGCACAACTATCTTGCTCTCTTTCCACTCCCTCCCTTAAGGCTCTTCCATGGCTGACTTGCTTGAATATTTTGCTATAACACATGAACTGATATCCCATCTAATTCCATGGGTCTGTTTGCATTCAGATTTCTTAATGTCTAAATTATCTGATATCTGAATTATTTCCTATTCTGGTGGGACATTTTGGGTTAGATGATTACGTATAGCAATTACCTCAGCATTTCTTCCAGCTTGATTGGCGGAATTTGAGGAAAGAAGTCAGTTTGAGTTATGAAAATTGATGTCCCTAAAGAAGAAGACCCCACTTTTTGGCTATTTGGACTGCAGAAAATTAGGTGCCTCATAAATAAATATAGTGGTCATGTGATTATTAGAATTTATATAGCAATGAGAACAGTAATGATTGTAACAAAATGTGGTAAAGAAATTTTGAGCCAGGGCAAATCAGGAAGAGAGGATTTGCATTGTCTGATTAGTGTTCAAATATTTCTCTCTTGATGGAAAAGATCATGCAGAGTGTAATTTGGTTTAATTTTGATAGTTGTAGAAAATAGTGATTGCGAAGACCTTGCTCTGCAGACAATGGTAGGTTTGGTTTAGATGACTGCATGTGGTGGTGTATATAATTTTTGTTTGTGTTAAGGCTGTGAAAGTTGAAGTGAATGTGGAAAAAGACATTTTTGTTGACATGTTTTTAGTCGTATTTTTATTTATTATGTTCTTGCATTTTGTCTTACCAAATGCTGAACAGGTTAATGGCTGAATCTTCATCTTATGAAATAGTTACTATTTTGATATTTCGTATTCTGAGTTGGTTAGTGTTTTCTTGGCGACATATTTTTACCTGTGTTAGTATTCAGAGGATTAGGAGCTACATGCAATTCTGCAAAAAAAAAAAAAAAAACTTCAATTCTTGCTCAGAAAGGTGGTAAGGCATAGTTTAGAAAATATTCTCAGTGTTTTTGGAATGTTTGAATTTAGAATGGTCAATGATTGAATTGTAGATGTGCATATTCTACTTGTTACTTTAATACCAGCTTGGACATATCCACTGTGTTTTAGTTCCATATATTTTTCATGAAAATAGGCAGAAACATGGAGAACATAATCTGCATTCTGAATGGGAAACCTTTATACAAAGTTAAACATTGAATATTTAGGCATAATTTTTAATGAAATTGATTAATTGAATATGAAAATAGACAATATAATAAGCAAATCTGGTAAAGCTGGTATGTTCAACTAAATAAATTTATATGGAAAGAGAGAGAAATTAGTTAAAACACTCAAGTAGCTATATACAAGACAGTATTCAAAACGATTTATGAATTAACTTACAAATCTGAGAACAGGTGTAGAAATAAAACAGCTGATCAAAGACTAGAGGCCAGACATATGTTCTGAAATAAATTAGAGAAGTGAACAAATGGTATTAATGACAGAATCATATTAACAATGAAGATTATTATTATTACCTTAAGACCCCCCCCCCGGAGTCAAAGACTCATCTCAGAGGTCTCTTTCTTTGTCATACACAGAGCTCATCATACCATGCCTTAAACACATTCGAATTCTCTCGACACTACACTCTCAGGCAAGGCATTCCAATCATTCAGAACTCTGCATGCAAAAAACCTGTTGACTCCCTTGTTCATACCCTCCTTATACTTCCAGAGATGATTTCTTGTTCTCCCCTGATCTCCCACCATTTTATGAAAAATCTCTTTAACTTTGATCCTATAACAACCCCTTACCAACTTGCACTTCTCTATCATATCACCCCCTCTTCCTTCTATCCATAGACTCTGTTAACTGCATCTTTTCAATCTTTCCTCATATTCAACATTCCAGAGATCAGAAACTACCTTAGTCAGTTGCCTCTGAACCTTTCCAACATTTCTTCATTTTGAAAACCAGGTGCAAAATCTGTGCACATCAGTCTGTGTGTGTGTGTGGCCTAATCAGAGCCTTATACAATGGAAATGGAAAAAGAATCTTCTTTCTTCTACAAGTCAGTGTCCTCTGCATCATTCCCAGAGTTCATTGTGTTCTCCTCACAATTTTGGCAATGTCATATCATATCACCCCCTCTTCCTTCTATCCATAGACTCTGTTAACTGCATCTTTTCAATCTTTCCTCATATTCAACATTCCAGAGATCAGAAACTACCTTAGTCAGTTGCCTCTGAACCTTTCCAACATTTCTTCATTTTGAAAACCAGGTGCAAAATCTGTGCACATCAGTCTGTGTGTGTGTGTGTGTGTGTGTGTGTGTGTGTGTGTGTGTGTGTGTGTGTGTGTGTGTGCGCGCACGCGTGTGTGGCCTAATCAGAGCCTTATACAATGGAAATGGAAAAAGAATCTTCTTTCTTCTACAAGTCAGTGTCCTCTGCATCATTCCCAGAGTTCATTGTGTTCTCCTCACAATTTTGGCAATGTCCTCTAAATTTTAGATCCTTATCCACCATCACCCTAAGATCTCTTATTCCTCCACCAGCAACAATATATCCGTGCCAAGCATAAATTCTACATTCCATCTTTGTTTCCCAAATTTTAAAACCTTACATTTTGCAGCATTTAACTGGCATCCCCACTCTCATGCCCATTCACTCAATTTATTCAAGTCTTCTTATAAAGCCACAGCATCTGATCCACTCCTCATATTTCATCCCAACTTTGCATCATCTGCAAACAACTGAATATTCCCATCCAAATCTTCCCCAATATCATTAGCATAAAGATTAAACAGCAATGGCCTTAAAAGAGACCCCTGAAGTACACCACTAGTGACTTTCCTTTTCTGGGATATTGCTCCCCCATACACAACTTGCTGATACCTGTCATCAGATAGCTAATTGCTGATCCAATGCAGTAGTCTAATATCCGACCCCATCTGCTCTAGTTTGACTATCAACTTATCATGTTGTAAATCTATCAAAAGCCTTTGCAGAAATCTAAGTATATTACTGTGTATCTATCTCCTTTGTCCAATGAAGGTATTACTTTATTGTAATAAGTAAGTGGATTAAAACATAACCTCCCTTTAGCAAATTCATGCTGTCCATCAAAGGTAATACCATTTTTGTTAAACCAATTCTGGATCCTGGTTCTTACCAGCCTCTCCAGCACTTTATCCACAGCAGCTGACACACAGGTAGGCCTATAATTTGATGCTTGAATTTTGTCACCTCCCTTATGAACTGGCACAATCTTGCTTTCCTTCCACTATTTTGGAACTTTACCCCATGCAAGACTCATATTAAACAAATATATTGACATCAAGGCAGATGCCAACTCCCTGGCATAATTCTTCAAAATACGTAGTAATATATTATCAAGTTCTACATCCTTAGTAACATCAAGTTTGCTCAATTCCTTGTATGCCTCTTGCTCACTTACCAATAATATCTTCTCCTCCTCCTCATCAACTGCTGTCAAACTCTCCATGACATCACATTCACAAGAATGAAAGACCTTTATGAACTGTTCATTAAATATCTCAACTATATCCTCTGCAGCAGTTGTTCTTATACTGTTTTCTCCAATCAGTGTCATCCTTCCATAATCTTTTTTCTTTCTTTTTTTTTTTTGCTGGCTACATATCGAAAGAACTCCCTAGGTTTCTTTTTGGCTTTATTAAATGACTGCTGCTCATACTTTACTTTTTCTACCCTTACCAATCAAGCTTCCCTCCTTGCCTGTTCTTTGTAATCCTCATGGAATTGATTATTACTTCTCTATGCTACCTCCATAATGCCTTTATTTTTCTGTATCACATGCTTAATCTCTTCATTCATCCATTTTACACCTTCCTTATTTAACTTTCTGATGCTTGCAATACATTTAGACATTGCTTCTACTAGACAGTTCTTGAATATTACTCAAGTGGCATTTATCTCCTTTCCTACCAACTCCTCATTCCATCCTACATCTGCAAGCTATCTCCTGAGCTTCTCATAATCCCCAGCCCCTTGTAGTTCCACTTATACCCTTTCCTTATAACTTCTCCATACTTAACTTGAGCCATTTCTTTTTCTCTTTATTCATCATAGAACCTTCTTCAAATCTGTTTTCCCTTGATCACAAGTCACCCCCCCCTTCTTTTTTTTTTCTACACATGCATTCATATCCTTTTGGAGCATCAGCCTTTCTCATGCTGTGTTCCCCTGTCCACCCTGAACCTCCCTGTTTGCTTTGCATACTTGTTCTCTCATTCTCTATACTCATGCTACCTGCTTCTTCATTCATAACCAGCACTTTAATCTCTCCTTTATTACACTCCTTCTCTTTCACATCACTTCTTACTTGGATCAGATTCATGAGAAAGGTCGATGCCATTTCTCTACCTTCCAACAGCAGTCTCAACAAATGACTCACACCAAAACCATTCAAATTTAGTCCATCACTCTTATTTAGTTCAATTCATCCTTCAAACTCATTCCACATTTAGGAATGTGTGAGCATTGCTAATCTCAGGTGACATTTGCTTAAACAGAATAGGAAAGGAAAAGATTAGCAAGATATGTTTGATGCTACAGTGTCACAAAAAAAAAAAAAAACCAAGATGTGGGTGGTTGATGCAGTTAGAAGTGCCTTAAAACAAAAATATAAGATCTGACACTATTGGAGTTCTGACAAATAAAGTAATTTGGATGAAATTGTCAGTAGGAAATTAGAAATAACATACTCTTTTCATATAGCTCTATCATAGTATCCCATATACCTCTTCAGGATACCTATCAGGAATTTGATGTTGTGAGGATGAATTTTTGATATGCATACATTTTTACAAGAATGTGCCACTTCTACAGCTGATGAAGATGTGAGATTATTTATATTTCCCCAAACATTAGACATTTTTATTTATTTATTTTTGCTGTGGTCTGTTGACCAACTTAAAACTTGAGGTTTAACACATAATCATGAATTTTAATGTTTTTTAATTGCAAATAATTATTTTAAAAAATTTTATGACATTCACAAATATTGTAAATGACCATTTTTTTTTTCTTTATATCAGTCCCACATATGCAAGGTTGCACAATCCATAGCACATCATTGCTGAGTATGGGCAAGCGGTCAAAAAGAAATCTCTTACTATGTTTTTTGAATGACTGGAGGTTGTAAACTAGGGAAAAGTATATGGGCAAGACTGTTCTAGAACAATACAAGGGTATGAAAGATGGGAGGGGGGGTATGAAATTAGAGGACAGGAAGTTGGTTCGTGTGCTTGGAGCTGGACTGTGAATGTATGTTGACCAATGCCTGCTCATATAATAATGGGAGTGAGGAAAAGTAGAGAAATGGTGTCAGCTAGTTGGGTGTAACAGTGCTCATGAAAATACTTGTAGAAGAGGCATAAGGTGGAAACAGAACATCTGTTTTTATCAATTCAGCATTTTACATTTATCAGATACCTTCTGGATAACACCAACCATTTCTTGAGTGATTTTTTGGTGAACCATCCCATATCTGAGAACAGCATTATAAAATAACAATGCCTTTATATTCTAAAGTATTGTAAAGTAATTTGCTGGCCTGGTTGGCTGAGTAGTTAGCATATTCACTCTCCAACTAACATACTGAAAGTTCGAATCCCATTATGGGCATGTATATTTGTGAATTGTCTTCAGGTGGGAGATGAATATCATCACCCATTATGAGACTGCTTCCCCAATTATTGGAGGCCTGAAGTTTCTTGAAGTAGGTAGCTGCTTGTTTAATATTTAGAGCATGGTTTCTGGACACCAGGTAAAAATGCATAATAAAATACAAAAAAATTATAAATTAATAAAAATATAAAAACTTAGCACACCTTCAGTACAAAGATACTTTAAGTTTACAACCTTTTGTGGGTGGGAGTCACACAAAAAGTATGGTAGATTTGGGAGTTTTACAGTGTTAGAAGTTGTACAGGTGAGAAGCCATGTCTTGAGCAGAAAATTTCACTTAGGTTTTGTTTATTCAGAAAAGTTATAGATGAAATGCACTTCCTTGAAGAGGAGTTAGAGGCGTAATTCAGTTCTAGTAGAGATATCTGATCTTGTGTGGAGATCTGGGTGTTATGAAAGTTGGGGGGGGGTGAGGTGAGGTGCAGTATTATCAACATGTGACATCAATAAATTCCTTTCTTCTCTCTAACCCCTTGTCTGTTGTACCATAGGTCTTGGGACTTATCATATGTGGAGCCGATATTAAAAAAAAGAAGAAAAAAATGGGATGGGCAAAGTTGTGTTTTAGAAACATTGAAGTTGGCATGGTTGTCTATACCTCATTGAAATATTGCAAGGATCAGCGTGTAAGCTACTGATTATGAAAGATCTTGTAGCAGGGGATATATGGACAATGCAGGATTTGTTGAATGAAAAAAGATGAATGGCTGTTGTCAGGAGAATTCAAGGTAGGATTTCAGGTTAGTGATAGAAGGTAATTTATGTATAGGAGAAAACATGGACAGAAGTACAAAGCCTTGGGGTATTTTGGCATTGGTAGGAAGTAAGAAAGCCATCCACCATAAGCTGCAACAAATTATCAGAGAGGAAAAAAATTTGTCAACCTCGTTGCAGAATGTTAATGGTTGACCATATGGTCATAATTTGGTAAGGAGATCTTTGTGCCAAACAGATCAAAAGACTTGGAAATATCTAGAATGAAGTTGCCACATGGGTTTCACCAAACCTTTCCAAAGTTTGGGTCCATATGTGTGATTTTGACCAGAAGATCTGCTGTAGACTAAGAGTGTGTGGAATTCATATTTGTGGTCACTGATTAACTGGTGGGTTTCTAGATGGTGAAGAAGTTGAAGGTTGATAACTTTGTCTATTATTTTCGATAGAACTGAAATGAATGCAGTGTAGTAGTAATAGTTGGATGACTGGCTTTTATCTCCTTACTTTGGGATTGGTTGAATACAGGCTTATTTCTCTTTCCATGTTGAAGGAGTAATTGCCAGATAAGTATGAAAGATTATAAAGGCGATTCACAGTGAATGTGTGCACATGTTTTAAGCACAAATAGGGAAGATTGTTGAGAGTATAAAGCTTTTTATTTCAACTGAATAGGATGAATGCTCAGTATAAGATTGTTATGGGAGATTTTAACTACAGCAGTATAAATTGGGGAGAGGAAGATGCATGTAGCAATAAGGAATGGGATTTCTAGAATTCTTGAGGGACAAATGCCTTAGGCAACATGTGATAGAGGGAACAAGAGGTTCAAGAGTTTTGGATTTGGTCATAGCATCAGAAGAGTTGATAATAACTGAGATGACATCTCTCCAATCAGTTGGAGAGAGTGACCATGTGGTTTTGACTTGGAAGATGAATAGATATGCAGGAGTATCAAAGAGATGGGAACATATGTGGAATTATAAGGCAGGTGATTATAATAGTCTTAGATATCAACTTGGGGAAGTTTCATGGACGGAGGAATTGGAAGGCTGGGATATCATTAGTGCTTGGGAAATTGTGAAGGAATATTTGTTAGCAGCAATAGTAAGCTGTATTCCACAAGTGAAGAAGAGGGCACAATTTGGTGTAAAGTGGATGACAAACAATATTGAACAGGAACTGCATACGAAAAGAGGCTATGGAAGAGATATAAGGAGACAGGTGAAGAGAAGATGCATGAAGAATATAAGACACAGGCCAGGAGAGTGACTAGTGTGATAAAGAAGCAAAACTGGAATATGAGAAGAGATTTGCCCTAAGATCTAAAGAAAATATAGCTAGACAATTTTTTAGCTATGTGGTGAGTAGGAGGAGAAATGACTGTGGAAGAATAACATTTTGGGATAAAAATGGGAATAGAGTGACTGATGCAGAGGACATAGTGGAATTGTTCAATGAACACTTTATTGGAGTATTTCATCCTGGAGGAGTAAATTTTAATACTAGAGGCAGGTTTGAGGTTTAGAGGTGCAGGAGGAGAGAGTGTTCCAAATACTGAGTATTCTGGATGTCAGTAAAGCTGTGGGACTGGATAGTATTTCACCATGAGTTTTGAGAGAATATGCTGACAGCTCCTTTGACCTGGCTTTTCAATGAAAGTCTGGCTATGGGAAAGATGCCCAGGGAATGGAAGGAAGGTAGGATAGTGGCATTGCATAAGAGCGCTAGCAGATTGGAAATGTCTAATTATAGGCAAGTTTGTGTGTCATCAGTAGTTGTTAAGATCTTGGAGTGGAGAAATTAGTGAGCAACTGTATACTGATTGAACAGATGAGGGTAATGCTATCTGTGAGAGTCAACACAGATTTGTTAAGGGGCACTCTTGTTTTAGTAATATGCTAGCCTTTTATAATAAAGTTACAAGAGTAGTAGATGAGGGAAAGGCATATACTGCCATTTTCTTGGATTTAGCAAAGGCATTTGGCATGGTGTGCCACATGATAAGCTGATATTTAAGTTGCAGCACATGGGTTTGGATGTCAGGTTGGTCAACTGGATTCAGGATTGGCTGTCCGATAGATATCAGAGAGTTGTGTATGATAGGACAGTTTCAAGGAGACAGAAGGTTACAAGTGGGGTCCCACAGGGCTCAGTACTGGGACCTATATTGTTTAACCTTTATATCAGTGGATTGCAGGGAGATATTCAGTTGTTTGCAGATGATGTGAAGCTGGGAAAGGGTTATTAGTAAATAGTGCAGATGTGGTTAGCCGTGCAAGAGGATTTGAATAAGCTAGACAAATGGGCAAATGAATGGGGGTGTCAGTTTAATTCAGAAAAATATAAGGTCTTGAGGTTTGGGATACATCGATGTGACACTTCATACTCTATTGGAGGAGTTGTACTGGAGGATGTAGGGGAGATAAGAGATCTGGGGTTGATGATTGATAGAAACTTGAAATTCAGGGGACATATTGCAAAGGTGGTGACGTTAACACAGAGAATTGTTGCAATACTGAGAAGGACACTGCCTTGCAGAGATAAAAGAGTTACCATTCCATTGTATAAGACCCTGATCAGAACACACTTAGACTATTGTTCTCAGATTTAGTCCCTGGGATTTGAAGGGAATAAATTAACTGGAAAGGGTACTGAGGCAGATAACAAAGATGGTTTCAGGACTGTACAATGTCAGTTATGAGGATCGGCTGAGGGAATGTGGACTACAGAGTTTGTTAGATAGAAGAAGGAGAGGTGATATGATTGAGAGGTGGTTACAGGGTTGACACCGGGGAGTTCTTTCACTTTGTTGAACAGCGGGAAGGAGTGATGACAAGGGGGGGGCCATCCCTGGAAGTTACGAAAGGAAGCTGTGAGCAAGAGGGTGAGGAGTGGTTTCTTTGCATGGAGGGTGATTGAACTGTAGAATGCATTGCCTGATAAAGTGGTGAGAGTGAGAATGGTCAATGAGTTTAAGGAGGTATGATAGACTTTGTGTTTCCTAGGAGGGACCTCCCATGAACAGTCTTGATAGACTTTGTGTTTCCTAGGAAGGACCTCTCTCGATGAGTCTTTTGATTCCATGGAGCCTGAATAATAATAATAATAAGCTTACTGTTTAGCTCAGCATACATCTAGCTTGTAACATATTTTTGCTATGTATGTATGTAAGATTTCTGAAATAGCTATATATATAAAGCGGCTCTGATTTGTTATCCTAACTTTTATTGTGTAATCATTTTTGGTTTGTATAATTCCAGATGATATTCATAGGATTCCACAGAAAAAATAAAAATAAATAAAGAGATAAAGTTGGCCACACAGAAGTAGTCAGGAAATTTGTTCTTTTCTTTTCATTCACCTACTCAGGAAATGGGCATCCATTGATTTTATCGCTTCTTGATACAGTTATCATGACATGGATCAGCCTGATAATTTGTCTAAAATCATCACATACAAATCACTGATTTTAGTTTTGCATATATTAAGCCCAGTAAGCTTTTTGTTAAAACTCACTATCATAAAATAGTTTTTCTGCCAACTGGCCACTTGATAGAATACTGCATATCAGAAATTCAGAAGGCTTTCAGATCGGCTAGTGAACAATCATGTTGCTGACTCTTACTTTATTGTATCTTAAAGCAACCACGAAAAGCAAAGAAAAATAGTACATTAAAAAAAAAAAAAAAGCAGACCTCAGTAACATTTTCCGTTTCCATCTCACAAATATTGAGGTCTCAGTTTCCTCCATGGTGAGGATGATATCTGTCTCCAGTCTGTCATACTACACCTACTTTTTCTTACTAAAACTCAATCTTTAGCTTTTTCAGTCAGTGCTCATTTTGTGCTCCCCTTGAACTGTCATACATACCTGTACCTTTGTTTATTGATGGTGGCATTTCTGCATATGTTTGCTTGCTCTTCCTTGTATATTCAATTTTCACTGTCCTTCCTCAGGTAGTTGAAGTTTGTTTCATTGTTGAATTTTCCAATAATCATTAGCTTTTCTTCTATGCAATTATTCATTTACTATTATTTTACAGAGAGTACAATTTCAAATCCCTTCTTTTTCATCTTTTTTGGAATAGAAATGTGTTTGAGCCCTTCTATCAAATTACTCAATTGTCTATATTGCTCTACTAGTTCCACCAACCATTCCAAAGTTTAGGATTTCTTTTCTTCAAAATTTGATATCCTCCATTCAGACACTATCCTAATACCGAACACATCTTTCTCCAGAGATTTTAACTTATTGGTAATGGAAAATTTTGATCCTCCACTGATCTAGTCAGTATTTGTGAGATCCATTGATGTCATAAAACATATTCATAAGTCTCTCATAGATAATCTGACCACTCCCCAGTCTCTGTTGATCTGCTTTTCACCATTGTTCTCATTATACTGGGGATCATTTTATACTTCAGGTTATTTTCTAGACTATTCAGGTCAAAATCTTATGTTGCTTTATAGCCCTTTGTAACAACATTCACACAGCCAGCCCAGTCTAGTTTTTTGTGTTGAGTGTCATAATACCAAGTGGTGATTTTCATTATCTCTATACTTCATCTACTGTGGTCTGTTGTTTAGTTCTCACATTTGTACTGAAGGTATTGTTGATTCTGTTCTTAAGTGGAATGGAGGATAAAAGAATTTATCCTTCATTCCAATTTAAATTTTCATTGTTTATATATGCTTTCTTTTCTTCTTTTAGTAAAACTCAAAACAGATGCAATTAATTATCAATACATTCAAAAATGGTTTTGAAAAGTTAAAATGCAAGAAACTTGTATCATGTCCAAATTGAAATTATGCTTAGTCTCATGTCGAAGCCTTTTCCTGTAATTTTTGCTTAAATTCAGTTCTGCCTCTTTTGAACTTAGATGGTTCCATTGCATTACTATGAAGAGAAAAATATAATCTTTATGTTTCTCTGTTTTTCCAGTATTCTCACAATATTCATATCTCCTTTGATTCTTTTCCACAAAGAAATTAGAAAAATCTTGTCCCATCTGGATCTCTAGGTCCTGTTGATATTTTCTATGATTCTTCTAAAGGTATATGCTCTGGAATTGAATTCTTTTTTCCTGATGACAGTACATACATACTTATTTTGTTTTCATTTCACAAACTGCAACTTGCACTATATTGTATCAGCAAAACTTAAAGAATATCTACTTCTGCAATTCTCATTTTGATTTAATGTCATTGTTAACAAAACTCTCTCTCTCTCTCTTTATCATCATTAATACATGATTGTCATTATAAGAAGAATACCAAGTGGTGATTTTCAAGATCTGTGTACTTCATTTACTGTGATCTGTTGTTTCCTGTCTTCTAATCCTCACATTTGTACTGAAGATATTTTTGATACTATTTTATTGTTGAGAAGGCATTTATACTCCTTTCTACTTTAAATTTTCATCGTTTATCTAAAGTTTTTTTCCCCTTTTTTCTTTTTGTTACAATACACAGACCTTGTTCTTTCTCTTGGTCTTTTTTCATGCCCTGTTGGTATAAACAAGTGCTTTGCTAAACTTTTTTCATTCTGTTTAAGTGGCTATTAGATTAGCTCTGCTCACACATTCCTGAATGCTACCAGTGCTCCTTTGTAATATCTTTTTTTTATCATATACTTCTGCCATTGATGCCATCTGTTCACTCCCCTAATTTATCTCAGAACTCTCATATCTGTGGTCTCTAGTTTTGATCTATTAGTTCTAACCCTCTACTCTCAAATCTTTAACTTAAAACTGGTTTGAACACTGTCTTGTATACTGCTAGTTTCATGTTTTGGCTGATTTCTCTCTTATATAAATATATAAAAGAGAAATTATATAAACCTCTCATAAATTTATTCATCTGGCTCTCCCACCATGCTTGCTTTGCTTATTCTGTTTATTTTCAGATTTAATTTGTCATCTTCACTAAAAACTGTACCTAAATAGCTGAAATATTTTACTTCTATAGTTTCTTCATTAAGAATTAGATGAAGTTTTCTATTCCTGCCTAGTTTCAGTTTTTGGTCATTTTATTCCTGATTTTCATGACAAATGTGTTTCAGCTGTGATGCAATTTAGTTAGAGAAACTTGGAGACTTGCCCTAGATGTGTTGAGGAGTATATCATCATCATCATCTGCATAAAGCAGAGCTAAGTTTCATATCGCCAATTCTAATACCCAGTTTCATGTCACTTTCTCTCATAATGTGATCCATACAAATAATATATAACAATGGAGATTATCGGCATCTTTGTTTTATCTCTGATTTTACATCAAACTATCTTCTTTTACTTCCTTCAGTTCTAATTGCTGACTTACAACTTAAATATACTATCTATTGTTCTGTATAATGTTCCATTTATCCCATATAATTGTATTGTTTCGAAAAGCTTTTCTCTGGACACCTTGTCATATTACCACGATTTCTCAATTATTAGTGTTGTAAAGTGAAAATATGATCTGGCCTGAACTCAGCTTGTTCTTCTCCATGTTTTTTTTTTTTTTTTTCACACAATTTTTTTCAACCTCTTTTCAAGGATGCTTGCATAAATCTTACTAAGATCACTTGGTAGAGAAATTCCCCTGTAATTTTCACATTCAACTATTTATTTATCTATTTATTTATTATTATTTTTAATAGATAGAAACTATAAGAGCACATCCACTGCAATTATCTGGAATTTGAACCTTCTGACCAGGCTCTGTGAATTATGCAGTGTAGCCACTGCAAAACTTTTATACTTCCATATTTGAGTACTTCTGGTTGAATACAGTCTATTCCAGCTGCCTTTCCACATTTCAGTTTTTGATGGCTTTTTCCACCTCAAGCATTGATATGTATTTGTGTTTGCATTTCTCTGGAGGATTTTCTATTACAGTTCTGTCACTGCCTGTTTCATTTAACAGGCTTTTAAAGTAATTACTCCAGATATCTAGGATATATCCATATCTTCACTTTTCATGTCACCTTTATTATCTTTGATTCCTTATTACAGTACTCTTTTCTTCATTTCTAAGCATTTTCAATAACCTCTAGTATATTTTCCCCTCTTCCTGATATTTATTTTCTGTATTATTCTTACTGAAGACTTCCCATAATATTGGTTTTTACACATTTTTTTACACATTGCTTAATTTTCTTATATTTTTCTCTGCATTCTTTCAGAGCATCTACTGACTTGTCTGCAAGAAACTTTTGGCATGCTTTCTTCCTTTCCAGGACTTAACATCTTGGGTCCACTGTTGTGTTCTTATTTTTCTATCCTTGCAGATAACTTCACCATATACTTCCCCAGGATGCTGAATAAATCATTGTTTTCTTCAATTTCTGAGATTCTAGGATTTGGTTCTTGTTTTCAAACTGTTTCATTCTTTTGTTCAATAGTCTTTGTATAGTTGAGTTTGAGTCTACAGTTTATCTGTAAAAGCTGCTACAAATTTAAAATCCTCAGTACACTCTTGTATTCTGAACCAGCATGAAGATATCACTATCAACAATGACATAGTCAGTGAGGCTTTTCTTATTTCTTGCATCTTCTCTCCACTTGAACTTGTGTACATCTTTATGTTGAAACATGGCATTAATATTGACTAGTCCATAGCCTGAGCAGAAATCCAGTAGATACTTACCATTATTATTATTAGCCTTGCCCTATTCTCCAAATTTTTCCAATGTGTTTCTTTATGCCTGGTGGGTTTCATATTCTATTCTGCTGTTTAGATTTCCAGCAAGGACCACTTTTTCCATTTTCTTTGTCAGCTGCCTGCTCTAATGACTCAAAAAAATTCTTCCACTTTTTCCTTAAGAGAATCTTCTGTGTGACCAGCACAAATAAGTTTCATTCTCCAGCTCTGGGTTGCTTAAGGATCAAAGCCAAATAAATGGGAGGAGACTTCCACATTGCCTTTCAGGAATGTGGAGAACTGACTGAGACCGCTGACCTAATGTCCAATGCTCACCTTCATGTGGTGCTCCCTGTTAGTACATATCCACTGGGTACTGAGTGAATGAGGATGGGCTGGCAATTTGGAACTTAGCTGATGAAATTGTACTCTCTATTGGCTTAAACCACAAATGCATATGATGGTGCAACATGATGAGATTTCATGCTGGCCAGGATGTTACCCAGTAAAAAAAGGCTCCTCGCTGCTTTCGTCAGGGAACTAAGACAAACAGTGAAAAGTTAACTACTGGAACAAGCTCCAACTTAACATCTAGAAGAAGAAGAATAAACCCAACTTCAGATAGGAACCATCAATACAAAGAGTATTAATAGAAAGGAAACTGAATTTGCAGAAGAATTGGAAAAGTACCACGTGGACATAATTGGCATTACTGAGACAAAGAAGATAAAAGCAAGTGAGATATTACTAAATAAGTATAAGTATTTTCAGGCAATAATGATCAAGGAAAGGAAGGAGTAGCAAGCATTTAACACCAAACACAAAGATAAACTTCTTGATTGGTAGTCAATTTCAAGTAGAGTTATGTGGGAAAACTTCAAAATGGAGGCATGGATAATGAAACTTATTTGTGCCTATGGTCCCACAAAAGGTTCCCCCAAGGAAGAAGTGGAGGAGTTTTTTTTGAGTCATTAGAATAGGCAACTGATATAAAGAAATTGGAAAAAGTGGTCCTTGTTGGAGATCTGAACCAGAGTAGAAAATGAATCCCACCAGGCATATGGAAACATTTTGGAAAATTTGGAGAAAAGGGCTATGCTAATAACAATGGTAGTAGGATTTCTGCTCAGGACACAGACTAGTGATTACTAATACCATGTTTCAACATAAAGATGTGCACAAGTTCACATGGAAAGAAGACACAAGAAATATGACCTCACTGACTATGCTCTTATTGATAGTGATATCTTCATGCTCATTCAGGATACAAGAATGTACTGAGGATTTAAAATTGGAAGTAACCAGTACTTAATACTGAGTAGGATAATAATGGATATCACATTGAAAAGAACAGTTTTAAAAAGAATTAAAGTTGAGCAGCTTTTACAAGTAAATTGTAGACTCGACTATGCAAACATCATTGAAGAAAAAATTAAAAAAATTGAAAACAAGAACAAAAGTTAGAATCTCGGTGGCAAACTCTGAAGAAGTCGTTGGTTGATTCAGTTAGAGAGGTATATGGTGAAGCTGTCTGCAAGGATAGAAAAATAAGAACACCATGGTGGACACAAGAAGTTAAAGCAACAGTCCTGGAAAAGAAGAAGAAAGCATACCAAAAGTTCCTACAAATAAGTCAAAATGTCCTAAAAATGTAAGGGAGCTAAACTGTGTGTAAAAATAGCTAAACAAAAGTCATAGGAAGGTTAGAATATTGAAAATAAATATCAGGAAGGTTGCAAAATTTTCTGGAGGCTATTTGAAGATGCTTAGAATTGGAAGAAAGAGTACTGTAAAAGGAGTCAAAGATGATAAAGGTGAATGAAAACTGAACATAAGGATATCCTAAATGTCTGCAGTAATTAAAAGACTGTTAAATGAACCAAGCAATGAAAGAACCATACTAGAAAATTTTCAAGAGGAATGCAAAGAGGACTACATATCAATGCTTGAGGTAGAAAAAGCCATTAGAAACTTGAAATGTGAAAGGCAGCTGGAGTAGATGATATTTGACCATAAATGCTTAAGTCATCATCATCATCATCATGAACCATGGGCTCACAACCCGTTGGTGTTCAGTGCCTCCTTCACTATCTTCTCCTACTTTTTTTGTCCAGTGCACAGTGTTGTAGTTTCTGTAAACCCATTCCACACCAGTCCTTTATATCATCTATCCATTCTCTGTATGGTCTAACTCTTCTGTTTACACCATCCATAATACCAAACATTAATGTCTTTATCTTCCAGTCCTCGCTCATTCTGCAGATATGTTCAAATAATTGCAGCTTCTGTTGCAAAATCTTCTGCATTAGATTCTCCTTTGGTTGTATCTTCTGATAGAGCTCTTCATTTGTGATTTTCTTTACCCATCCTATTCTTAGAATCTTCCTGTAACAAGTTCTTCAAATGCCAAAATTCTTTTTCTTGATTCCTTATTTATTACCCATGTTTCAGATCCATACAGTATCCAGCTAAAGATGCATGTTTCCAGTACTTTTAGTTTTGTTTGCAGGCTGATCACTTTACTTTTCCAGATGTTATCCATGGCCTTCAGATTTGTTCTTCCCTTTGCAATCCTGATCTTTATTTCTTTTTTACAGTCCAAATCATACGTCATTTTACTTCCAAAATATGTGAATTGTTCTACATTTTCTATATCAATTCCATTAACTTGTATCTTTTGTTTCATGTTCTTCTCACCAAATACCATTGTCTTTGTTTTTTCCAAGTTCATAACAAGTCAGAATTTTTTTCCTTATCAATTTAATAGTTTCAATGTTTTTTGTAACTCTCTATTTCATCTTCTTCAATAATAACAATGTCATCTGCAAATCTCAGATTGTTAATTCTCCCATGTATTAATATTCTTTTTGCATCTCCCTTCATTTTATCCATTGCTCTTTCTAAATGTGCAACGAAAATGCTTGGTTATATTCGTTTCTCCCTGTCTAGTATCTCTGCTTATTCTAAACCATTTCCTTAAATCATCACTTATTCTAACTGCTGCAAGTGCATTTTATACACGTCTTTTAATATAGCTATTAGTTTTCTATCAATTCCATAGGATTCTAGCACTGCTAATGTCACCTTTTGATTGATACTGTCAAATGCTTTCTGAAAATCAACAAAGCCAAGTATATATGTTTTTGTTTTTTCTCCTAGCTTTCTCTGCTATTAACCGCATTGTCAAATCTGTTAAATTGTAGTTCTGTCTTTCGTAAATCCTGCTTGCTCGTCTACAAGGTATGCTTCCAATTGTGTTCTCAATCTTTTTGTCAATATCATCATCATCATCACCTTACCAAAGTGACTTGTCAAAGCAATTGTTCGATAATTTTCACATTCTAGCTTATTTCCTTTCTTGTATAATGTCACTAATATCGATTTCACCCACTCCTCTGGCATTTTTTCTTCTTTTCATACCATATTACATAGTTGGTGCATTTCTGTAATCATACTTTTGCCACTATATTTAATCATTTCTCTAGTGATGTTATCATTATCAGGACTCTTGTGTTTTAGCTGTCCTATTGCTTTTTCTACTTTTTTTCTTAAAATGTCCATATCATACTCATTACCTGGTGATATCTGCTTCAATTCTTCAATCAGTTTCCCAATGCTATCTAAACTCTAGTTTTTCTTCATATAACTCACTACAGTATCTTGTCCACTTCCAATTTTATCTTTATTCATCAATTCTTTGCCTTTTTTTCATCTTTAATTGTGGCCTGTTTTGGTTGCTGCCTTCTATTAATGGTTCTAATAATTTTGTATACCTCCCTAGTTTTATTCTCTCCATAGTGCTGTTCTATATTATTCCTTTGGGCTTTAATCATTTCATCTTATCCATTCTGACTGCTTTTTTTCACCTCATTACACTTTCTTCTATATTGCTCCTCTATTTGTTCTGATGTATCCCTTCTTATCTTCAACATTCTCTTCTCCTGTACTAACTTCAGTGTTTCCTGTCTACTTCTTCTTGATCTTCTTTCTGGTACTATTTCTTCAACGGCATCTTCTATCACCTTCATTACTCCTTTCACTCTTAAATTAGAATTTTTTTCTTTGTCCACACCTTTAAGTTTCTCTTCTCTTCTAAAACTGTTCTGTATCTTCTTCCTATTTCTGCTTCACTTATTCTTGCTGTATCTCTCTATTTCTGGTGATGGGATTTATATTTTCTTTTTAATTTCAACTTGATGTTTGTAATCACTAAACTATGATCCGAATCTATATCCACTCCTTGAAAAGATGGATAACTGATGTTATCCATCTTCTTTTAATCATGATCATATCGATCATGTTCTTGGTTTTCTCATCATTTGATCACCATGTTCATTTTCTACACTCCTTTTGCTGGAATCTTGTGTTACAGATCATCA
The DNA here is from genome assembly GCF_054136105.1 of Typopeltis vanoorti. Taxonomy (NCBI): domain Eukaryota; kingdom Metazoa; phylum Arthropoda; class Arachnida; order Uropygi; family Thelyphonidae; genus Typopeltis; species Typopeltis vanoorti. The sequence continues at coordinate 76,777,047 of NC_143552.1, read as the reverse complement.
TCTAGTGGTCCACAGCAAATTCTAACATTTTTTCACCTCGTTCATTTCTTTCTCCAAAACCATATTTTCCCATGACGCTTTCCCAACTGTCATTATCTATTCCAACTTTGACATTCCAATCTCCTTCAATAATTAGTACTTCTTGCTTTGGTATTGTTTCTGTTGTCTCTGTCAGATTTTTGTAAAATAAGTCAGTATCCTCATCTGTGCTGTCAGATGTGGGTGCACATATCTGGACTATTGATATGTTAAATGGTTTTGCCTGAAATCTTGCTACTATGATTCATTCATTGACTGGTTTGTAGCCTAACAGTGCCTCTCGGGCTCTTTTGTTAAGAAGGAAGCCAACTCCTGTTTCGTGCTTGGTGTCATGTCCTGACCATATTACTTCACATCCATTGATCTCTCCAGATAATGTCCATCGCATCTTTGCCAATCCTAGTATATCATACCGATATCTCTTCATTTTCTCATGAAGTAATTCTAGTTTTACTGACATCCAATGTGTCCGTACATTCCATGTTGCTACTGATAATAGTTCTGTTAGTTTCAGTTTCTGTTTAATTTCAGCCAATGCAAATTTGGCTGTACTGCAAAATTCAGAGGACCTGATCAGAAGGTCAAATTCCCAATGATTGGAGTAGCGCTCTCATAGTACCCAAGTATTAAAAAAAAAAAAAAAATAGGGAATAAAACAGAATGTGAAAATTACAGAGGAATTTCTCTACTAAGTGTTCCAGGTATGATTTATGCAAGCATACTTGAAAAGTGATTGAGAAACATTGTCAGGATCAGATTTTCACTTTAAGAAAAATAGTTCAGAAATCGTTGGAATACGACAAGGATCTGTATTTGAGTTTTGTAGATCTGGAAAAGGCATACGACAAGGCGCCCAGAGAAAAGCTTTTTCAAACACTACAATTATGAATAGAACATCATACAGAGCATTTCCTAGTCTATATTTAAGTTGTTCGTCAGCAGTTGAATTGAAGGAGATACAAGAAGATAATTTGATGTAAAAGGGGTAAGACATGGATGCACGTTATCCTCACTCTTATTCATCATCTATATGTATCACATTATGAAAGAAAGTGGCATCAGGCCTGATATTAGAATTGGAGTCAAACTTAGCTCTTTACTTTCTGAATACAAATGATGTTGTACTCCTAAACACATGTAGTGCAAGTCTCCAGGATTCACTAACTAAATTGAATAACAGCTGTAACACATTTGGCATGAAAATTAGAATAAAAAGACCAAAACTATGAAAATAGGCAGACACATAGAAAACTTCATCTGTACTCTGAATGGAGATGCTATAGAACAAGTAAAATATTTCAGCTATTTAGACACAGTTTTAGTTAAAATGGCAAGTTAAATCTAGAAATAGACAACAGAATAAGCAAAGCTGGTATTGAAGGGGGGGGGGGGTAGCCAGCTGAATAAATTTATATGGAGAGAGAAATTAACTAAAACACCAAACTAGCAGTATACAAAACAGTGTTCAAACCAGTTTTAAGTTATGCATCTGAGAATTGGGTTAGGAATAAAGTATTTGATCAAAAACTAGAGACCACAGATATGAGGGTTCTGAGTAAAATTAGGGGAGTAAACCGATGGCATCACTGGCAGAATCGTATTAAAAATGAAGATATTAGAAAGGAACTTGACATTATTAGCATTCAAGAATGTGTCAGCAGAGCTAATCTTACATGGTATGGTCACCTAAATAGAATGGGTGAAGAAAGATTAGTAAAACAGGTGTTTGATGCCAAGATCGCAGGAAAGAGACCCAGAGGAAGACGAAGGTCTAAGTGTATTGATACAGTCAGAAGTGCCTTAGAAGCATGAAATGTTAGATATGACAATATCGGAATGCTTGCAAGTAATAGATTTATGTGAAGGAAAATTGTTGATAGAAAATTAATAATAATGTAAACTTAATCATGTAGCACTGTCATAGTAACCTGAAAACTCCTTTGGGATACATATCAGGAAATTGATGGTGATGATTGTCTAGTTCCCCATTTTTGATGTTTGTGCACATAACTCTACTTGAAATTGCCTTACAGTCAAGAAGTTTATCTTCATGTTTGGTGTTGAATGCTATTGCTACTCCTTCGTTTCCTTGATCATTAGTGCCAGAACATCCTGTACTTATTATTTAGTGAAATCGCACCTGTTTTTGTTCTTCTTTGCCTAAGTAATGCCGATTATGTCCAATTTTGTGTTACTTTTCCAGTTCTTCTGCAAGCTCAATTTCCTTTCTATTGATACTCCTTATACTGATGGTTTCTATCTTCATTTCTTCTGATGTTTAGTTTATTCTTCTTCTACACATACTGGCCACTGAATTACAAACTTTTATTTAATACCATATTGTACCTTTTTTTTAGTGACTGCCAGTATGGATTCTCTTTGAATTCATTATGCATAGGTCAGTGGGATATGGGTCAGGAACATCCTTTATTTATTGCTTCATTCAATTGCTGCACAGAGGAAGTTCTATTTGTCCATACAAGTCTTCTCAGACAATGCAGATCTCATTTCTGACAGACTTTTTTATGACCATAGTGCCTCTTAGACAAGCAGTGTGGGTTTTTTTTCCAGTAGCTGAGTTTTCACTATTCACCCTGGTTTCATGACATAAAGAGCACTGGTCTTGTTTAACTGGGTGACAGCTAGCATGAAATCTCATCATGTTTTATGTATATGTAGTTTAAGCCAACGGAGTGAATTTGAACAAGTTAAACAAGACCAGTGCTCTTTATGTCATGAAACCAGGGTGAATAGTGAAAAGTCAGCTACTGGATCAAACTCCAACTCAACATGTACACATATCAGCCACTGAATTAGAAAGCTTTATATAGATGTATGTAACTGTCACTTATGCAGTGTATATGCAAAATACTTGGTCACGTGCATCACCATGTGTTCTAGGCAACCATTTATAAATGATGCTGGTCAGCAATCATCAATAGTGTTGATCGCATTGGGAAAAACAAAGAAACTTTTGGAGTTCAATAAAGGGGACCCATGATTTTGAAAACAGTAGAGCTCACTGTTTTCTCAAAAGGTAACATATCCCATGTGTTTAATTAGTGGGAAAAACCAACTTGTTTAACTGGGTGACAGCCAGCATGAAATCTCATCATGTTGTATGTATATGTGGTTTAAGCCAACAGAGTGAATTTGGTTGGCTAAGTCCCAAAAATGCTGTCCTTGTTCGTTCAGTACCCAGTGGATACCAACTAATGAGGCGGGGGGGGGGGGAAACCACATGAAGGCGAGGATTGGACATTGGTCAGAAGGCTCGGTCAGGTCTCGGCATTCCTTAAAGGTTACATGTAGGTCTCCTCCCAGCTATCTGACTTGGACCCTTAAGCAACCCACGAGATTTCTGAAAAATAAGATGCATCATTGAAAACAGATAGTAAATAGTATTGGTCTAAGACATTTTGCATTAACCATCTCTCTCTCTCTCTCTCTCTCTCTCTCTCACACACACACACACACACACACACACACACACACACACACACACACACACACACACACACACACACACACACACACGCACGCACTCTCTCTCTCTCTCTCTCTCTCTCTCAAAGTGTATATGCTTTAAATCTTGTCATCTTCAGAGATATTAACTTTATGATTACTTTTGACAGAGTTTTCCTATTCACTAATGTCGATCCCATAAAAGAAACCTCCCAAAATAATCCAGAATTACTTTCCCCTTGATAATATCTGTATTATTTCCTTTTATCATGTGTATTAAATGTTCTGATGTTTTAATAAACTTGAATCTATTTTTGGCTTGTGTATGTTAGATGTAATTTCAGTATATAATTTGACCACTACAAATGGTCTGTTTGAAACCAAAATAGAAATAGTGAATTATGTTTGTCCTCAGTTCCAGGATTGTTGACAAATTTTAACAGAAATGAATGCTAAATACCAAATTGCATTAAATTTCACTTAGCAGTACACAATTTATCACTTTGAATAATTTTTGTTCTTAAAACTGCACATCGACATATACATTTCTTGTAGTTCTTTGTCTTCTTGATCTTGAATTATATTTAATATGTTATTTGTATAATTCTAGCTCTAGACACACTTCATAAATAACTCAAAATTGCTTGGATTGTTACAGTTTTTTAAATAATTTCTCAGTATGTATATATATATATATATATACAGTGAAATAAGAAATGTTAAGGGATTATATTTACATCCTTTTCACCACCTTTCATCTAAATTAAGGCATACAGAAGTTTGTGTACTTTTAATAGGAAATTACATTTCGTGCAAGTTACTGAATGTGTTTTATCTATGATATTCACCATCATACCTTACTCTACTCTTTCACATAGCATTTTCTAAAAGGATATGTTATTACTTCTCATTATATTGATTTTAATTATTATTTTTCTTATCCTCATCTGTTTCTATAAAAATCCTAATAAGGTCAAACGGTTGTCCATGTGCCTTTTCTATTGGTATTTTCACTAACCCAGCCTTCATTATTCTTTTATTTTTCTTTAAGCGTGACACTAGCAGTTGCTGACTGATCATTATCTGTATATTCATGTCTCCTTTATGCTTACCAAACTATTTGTAATCCTCATTAATGCCATCTACCTCTGTTCTTCAGAATGACTCTCCTTATACTGTTTTCCAAAGACTATAACTTCCAGCTGTTTCAGAAATAACATTACTTGGTTGCTACCTCTTTCACTGTATTTGTTCTCTCTCTCTCTCTCTCACACACACACACACACGGCACTGTTGTGTTATAACCTTTATGACATCATGTTTGTGGAGGATGATATTAAAAGCAAACAATAAAATGTACCATTCTCCTAAAAAGTTTGTAGTGAACACTTATAATAGTGAGTTTGCATTGTTTATGTTAGATACTAAGCATAGTTCATAGAGAAAGAAAATCTCCAGAAATATATGCAGAAATGCAATTTTTAATCATTGCAATGTGTGGTTATCCATAAGTTGGATGAAATTTTCATCCAAAGATATTCATTTGACATGTTTTGCTGTATAGTATTACTTTACCAAGCTGAAACTATTATCTTCTGCTTTTTTTAAAACGTTCAAGCATGGGTTATGTTTCATGCATGTTATGCATCAGATGGGAAATTGCTTGATATATATGTCCCTTCTGTATTGTGCAAGCAATTTTTACAAAGTTTTTAATATATATATATATATATATATATATATATATATATATTTTAAAGGGGTGCTTAAGGGTCAAAGCTGTATAACCGAGAGGAGACCTCCACATAGCCTTTAAAGGAATGAGGAGAACCGACCAGGGCTTCTGACCTAATGTCCAATCCTCACCTTCTCGTGGTGCACCCTGTTGGGTATCTACTTGGATACTGAACGGACGAGGATGGGCTGGCAATTTGGGATTTAGCCGACCAAATTGTATTCTTATTGGTTAAACCAAAATATAGAATGATGGTACAACATGACAAAATTTCATGCCGGCTGGGGCGTCGCCCGGTTAAACAAGTTGTTTTCGCCAGGGAACCAGGGCGAACAGCGAAAAGTCAGCTACTGGAACAAATCTGAAAATAAACCCCAACTCAACATCACCAGAGTTAAAGATTGGTACTATCAACGTAAGAAGCCTGAATGGCAAAGAAATGGAGCTAGCTGAGGAATTAGATAAGTACCAGATCGACATAATAGGGGTGACTGAAACAAAAAAGACCAAAACTGGTGAGATCTTTTTGAGCAATAAATACAAAATGTTATATTCAGGCAATGACAATCAAGGAAAAGAAGGAGTAGCCATAGTATTCAACACAAAATACGAGGCTAATCTTCTTGAATGGCAGTCAGGTCTCAAGTAGAGTAATGTGGGCAAATATGAAAATGGGGAACTGGACAATGAGACTTATTTGTGCCTATGGTCCCACAGAAGGTTCTACTAAGGTAGAAGTGGAGGAATTTTTTGAGGCTTTAGAAAAAGCAACTGACACAATGAAAAATGAAAAGTTGGTCCTTGTTGGGGATCTAAATAGCAGAGTAGGAAATGATTGTGAGACATACAAAAATATTTTGGGAAGATTTGGAGAAAAGAGCAAAGCTAATAATAATGGCAAATATCTGTTGGATTTCTGCTCAGGACATGGACTGGTTATTACTAACACCATGTTCCAACATAAAAATGTGCACAAATTTACATGGAGAGAAGAGGCTAGGAATAAGAAAAGTCTCATTGACTATGTTATTGTTGATAGTGATGTTTTCTCCCTGGTGCAGGACACCAGAGTGTACAGAGAATTTGAAATTGGAAGTGATCACTATTTAGTCTTGAGCAGGATAAAATTGAATTTCATATTGAAAAGAATAACATGTAAGAAAGTTTTAAAGCGAATAAAAGTTGAGCAGCTCTCAGATGTGAGCTGTAGACTAAAATACACAAAGATTATTGAAGGAAAAATGAAAGAGTTTGAGAACAGGAATGAAACCTTGGAGATTCATTGGCAAACTCTGAAGAAAACATTGATTGATTCTGCCAGATAGGCATGTGGTGAGGTTGTTTGTAAGGATAAAAAAATCAGAACTCCCTGGTGGACAGAGGAGGTTAAAGAGGCAGTGAAGGAAAAGAAGAAAGCACACCAAAAGTTCCTGTCAAATAAGTCAGCTTGTGCTCTTAGAGAATATAGAGACAAATGCAAGAATGCTAAACACTGTGTAAAACTAGCTAAACAAAAGTCATGGGAGGACTTTGGCAAGAATATAGAAAATAAATATCAAGAAGGTGGCAAAATATTCTGGAGGTTGTTGAAGAAGCTTAAGAATGGAGGAAAGAGTGCTATAAAAGGAATTAGAGATGATAAAGGTGACATGAAAACGGGAGAAAAAAAGATATCCTTGTAGTATGGAGTAATTACTTTGAAAAACTGCTAAATGAAACAAGCAGTGATGACAGCACAGTGGTAAAAAACACTGACCAGGCATGCAGTCAGGAATACATATCCATACTTGAAGTAGAAAAAGCCATCAAAGGCTTGAAATGTGGAAAGGCAGCAGGAGTAGATGATATTCGACCAGAAATGCTGAAGTATGGTGGTATAAGAGTCTTACAGTGGCTGCACTGCATAGTTCAGAAAGCCTGGACAGAGGGACGAATTCCCGATGATTGGAGTAGAGCTGTAATAGTACCCATATATAAAAAGGGAAATAAAACTCCATGTGAGAATTACAGAGGTATTTCCCTACTGAGTGTTCCTGGCAAGATCTATGCAAGTATACTTGAGAAACGGTTGAGAAGAATTGTGGAAGAAAAGCTTGGTGAAGAACAAGCTGGATTCAGGCCAAATAGAGGCTGTCAGGATCAGATCTTCACTTTACGACAAATAGTCGAGAAAGCATGGGAATATAACAAAGATCTGTATTTAAGTTTTGTTGATCTGGAAAAGGCATATGACAAGGTGCCAAGAGAGAAGCTATTCAATACGCTGCAGTTATATGGTGTCAATGGGACATTATATCAAGCAATACTTAGTCTTTATTTGAGTTGTAAGTCAGCAGTTAGAATTGAAGGAAGTACAGGAAGATGGTTTAATGTTAAATCTGGTGTGAGACAAGGATGTACATTATCCCCTCTGTTATTCATTATCTATATGGATCGCATTATGAAGGAAAGTGGTATTAAACATGATATCGAAATTGGAGATGTTAATGTCAGCTCTTTGCTTTATGCGGATGATGTTATACTTCTAAATAAATCCGCTACAAGTCTGCAAGATTCTCTGACTAAATTGAATAGCTCTTGTAATAGATATGGTATGAAGGTCAGCAATAAAAAGACATAGACAATGAAAATAGGCAGAATCATTGAAAATGTCAACTGTGTTGTGAATGGAGAACCTGTGGAACAAGTAAAACATTTCAGCTATTTAGGCATGATTTTTACTGAAGATGGTAAATTAAATATAGAAATAGACAACAGAATCAGCAAAGCTGGTATGGTGGGAAGTCAATTGAATAAATTCATATGGAATAAGAGAGAAATTAGTCGCAACACTAAATTAGCTGTATACAAGACAGTGTTCAAACCAGTTTTAACTTATGGATCTGAGAGCTGGGTCAGAAGTAAAACACTTGACCAAAGACTAGAGACTTCAGATATGAGAGTCCTGAGAAAGATTAGAGACGTGAACAGGTGGCATCAATGGCAGTATCTTATTAAAAACGAGGATATTAGGAAAGAACTTGACATTGTCAGCATCCAGGAATGCGTTAGCAGAGCTAATCTCAGGTGGTATGGTCACTTAAACAGAATGGGAGAGGAAAGATTAGCAAAACAAGTGTTCTCTGCCAGGTTGGCAGGAAAACGACCCAGAGGAAGACCAAGATATAGGTGGATTGATACGGTACAAAGTGCTTTAGACGATAGAAATATAAGAGCTGATAATATTGGAGTGTTGACAAGTAACAGACTGATTTGGAGGAAAATTGTAGATAGGAAATTAATAATGATGTAATTTTTTTCATGTAGTAGTGTCATATCCTGTACACCCCTTGAGGGTACATGGCAGGAATTTGATGATGATGATGATGATGATGATGATATATTTTAAAAAATAGATTTAATGACTAAAAACCGAGAGAACTTATAAAGATTTTAATAAGAATAATACGACTAGTTTCGGCTTATAACAGCCTTCCTCAGGTATTCTTAAAGGACAAGAATAGTAATAAACATTGAAGTATCAAAAGATCTCATGCAACTGCGTTATCCAGCCATGTTCTTTTTTCAAATAATCCTAATGATGATCAACAAAGCCACTCCATTTGCTCAGATAGATCAGAAAATATCTTTCACAGTGATGATGAGTTTGAGAGGAAAATTGTAGAATCAAGGGAAATCCTGCTGAACCCTGTCCACTTAAACAACAATCTTATAACATCCCAGATAACCACGCTGCAGTTATTCAATATTGGCGTTCACGTGAGCCTGCACGCACACTTGCAATAAACAATGGCACGCCTGTTAGAACAACTTGAAAAAATACAACGTTTTTTATATGTGTGGCAATTTTTACCTGTAATTTCCAGTTTGTTTTGATACTTCAATGTTCATTACTATTCTTGTCCTTTAAGATAATATCTGTATTATACCTGAGGAAGGCTGTTATAAGCTGAAACTAGTTGTATTATTCTTATTAAAATCTTTATAAGTTATCTCGGTTTTTAGTCATTAAATCTATTTTTTAAAATGTATCACAACAACTGAGTAAAAGCCGATTATCTCTCTCTCTCTCTCTCTCTCTCTCTCTCTCTCTCTCTCTCTCTCTCTCTCTCTCTCACACACACACACACACACACACACACACACACACACACACACACACACACACACACACACACACACACACACACACACACACACACACACACACTTATATATATATATATATGTGTAGTACCCACTCCTCAACCAGCAAGTTGCAGGTTCGAATTCTGATTGGCATGGATGTTTGTAATTGCTTTTAGGTGGAAGATGAATGACATTGTTAGTGTGAGACCACTTCCCTACTTGTTGGAGGCCTGAAACAGTTTAAAAAAGTTAGATGTTTGGTTTCTAGAGCAGAGTTTCCAAAAAATAAAAAAGTAAATAAATTAAAAAAAAAAACTGATAAAAAATTTTGAATCCACAGTGCTGATGAACCTATAGGTTTACAGTCTCTTTTAGATTGTAAAACTAAAAGAGATTGTAGGTTGGGGGAAAAAAAAATCATTTGTCTGTAACAAAATTATTTTTTTTTTTACATATATTCTTTCTCTTCCTTATATGTGCCAATTATTCTCACTTGATTTATGTCTCATTAATGTTTGTTCATGTATTTATACTTTTTGGTTTATTTAAATTGCCAAAAATAGGATTCCTCCTAATTACTGGATTTCTAATATATACCTGAAACAAATACATCCCATTTTATAGGACAGTATATAAGATAGTATATATAGCATCATTGTCTATGAAGAAGCATTGATTTTTATAGATTGATTAGATTGCTTTTAATAACATAATAAACTAATTTTTGCAACCAACAGCAAAGAATTTATCAGGATCATCATTATTTGGAAGTAGTCACAAACAGGGATCACAGCCAGGCACTTCTAAGTGTGGTAGCAAAAGTAGCTCCCAGCCTTGCTTAAGTGAGTAAATAGTTTATTATTATATAGATCACTTTATGTGCATGTTCATGTTTTGGTTAAATTGTTGTGTGCGATAATGATTTTTTTATTTTCATATTTGCAAATCGTATGAGAAAATGAGTTTTTATCATTAATCTTAGTGTAATATTACATCATTAATTCAAAAGTACAAAGAAATATTAAATGCCTTCATGGTGACCTAGAAATAAAAGAAATTGCAAATTTCAAAACAGAGAAGATTGGGGAGAATGGCACATTGATGAGGACGCATTAAATGTTACATTAATGGTACAATGTAAGACATTGGCAGGAACCATATATAAAGCACACAAAATGAAATGAAAAACAGAAATGCAAACAATAATGATAGACATAAGGAAGAACTAGCAGAGTGTGAAATTATAAAAATGAAAATCAAAAAACAATTGAATTTTGAAATGGTATGTTAGTTTCAAGTAACATTACAGAACTTTTCATAACACACTAAATATGGACGGTCTGTACCATTAAAATGAAAAATAACTTAACAATTTCATCAGCCATTCAACTTTATAATTATAATTTGATCACCTCCATTTACAAAGAGGATGGGGACATAAGTGATGAAAGTTAGTCTGCATTAGTTGGCCCAAGGGAAGAGGAGCAGTGATTGACCCAGCTGTTGTCAATATCACCTTCCTAATTGGACAGAAACCCAGTGATGTTTAGTTGGCATAAATTGATACTGTTCTCTTAGAATTATAAATTAGTAATTTAAAGAACCTACTGGGACTTAAAGAACCCTGTGTCCTAACCATTTTTAGCTCTATTTAAAAGATTGCTGTGCAGTATTTCTATGGAATATCCAAATAATTATTTTTTGTCTCTTAGTTAGCATCTTTGACAATTAATTGGAACAAAAATTTTAGTTATACATGTGGTATGGGCTCCAGAAATGGGTTGTAAGAAATCAATGTTTTTGAAAAAAATAAAAAGTTAATTTTTTATTAGTTTCTACTTATATTTACTTCTTTACTGTTCAAAATTCAACAAATTCAGTCGAAATATTGCTTAGATGTTACATAAATAATGAAAATTATAAATAAAATTTATGTGTGTTATTATTATGATGAAAATATCATTTTACATAGGGGTGTATCTCACTATAATTATCCACTATTGGCCACAAAAGTCGAGTAGTAAATTATTGAATTAGGGTATTCAGTTTTTGAAATGCGAAGCATATTACATATTTTGGGTATACATGCATTTTGGGTAATATTCAGTTACATTTTAGTATCTGCAACTAGGGTTGTCCAATATGTAAGTACAATACTACTACAATACAATCTGATGATGAATTTCAAGCATATATTATTATTTTCGGAATCTTTAATTTAGCGATGTAAACATACATCGATGGGATTCTGGGTTCACGTGCAATCAATGTATATTTACAATGATAGGACTCAAAGTGTGAAAGAACTTCATTTTGTGTTTGAAAGATTATCCATAAGGTAAAAGTCCTAAATTTCTGATTTTGAATTTAAGTTTTTGGCCTAAACGTTTTATTTTAATGGTACAGTCTGCAAATATTTGTTTCATTATGATGATTTCATGTAAGGGACATTAATTATAAACTTTTTTTTTTATATTGATCCCATACACTGAGAGTTCTAAGGACTTATAAGGACTGAAGAGTTGTTGCAGGTTGTAGCTGTTTAGAATTACTTCTTGCAGTAGGCTTTTCCTGAGGACAGAAGTGGATGGGATGAGAGAGGAAGAAGGAAAGCAGGTTTGGTGTGTTTGTGCAAACACACCAAACACAACATCCCTTTATTGTGCAGTTGCACAATAAAGGGATGTTGTGCAGAATAGAGAACAGAATATAGGACTTGAGAAATGATAGTTGCCAATTCACTGGAGCAGTGATTGTAGAAGTACCTGTAGAATAAACGCAGTGCTCAAACATTGCATTTATGAGATAGAGGCTTAAATGAATTAATCTGTAAAGTGAGGGATCATCAGTGAGCCTAATTGCTTGCCTCTAAACAGCAGCAAGGATTTTAAGAGATGTTTTAGGTCCTCTATCCCAAATATGTGAGTAGTATTCTAAGCATAGGCAGATTTTGGGATTTGTATATTGTTGAGTTGGTTGGTTGGGTGTAAAATAGCATCTTGAACAAGAGAGTCCTTTCATGGATACTGAGGAAGATATTGTTGAGATGTGTTTTGCCAGAAGAGGTTGGAGATGAATGTTAGTCCAAGCAGAGAGAGAAACCTGGTCTTGTCTGGTGAATCTGTATTACTGAGGTTAAGGGAATGCGAGCTGAGATTTCTTTTGTGAAAAAAGAGGCAAGACTGTGTTTTGGTAGCATTGAATGAAGCTTGCCCTCGCCCCATTGAAGGATAGTATATAGATCAGTGTTTAAGGCATTAGTTGTAGATGATCTTGATTTTCGGGGGGTATCTGTGCACTGCATGGTTTGTTAAATGAGTAGGATGAATGGAGAGTACTATCATCTGCAAAGCTTGGACAGGATTAGTGGTGATTGATAGTAGGTCATTTATATACATGAGAAAGATGGTAGGTGAAGACAGAGCTCTGAGGTAATCCTCCATTGGGGTGAAGCTCGAAGAGGGAAAACCGTCAACCATGACATGCAGTAAATGGCCAGAGAAGAAGAAGCTAGCAACCCAGTTATAGATAGTGGTGGATAGACCAAAGGATCACAGTTTGTTTAGCAGGTCTCAATGCCAGACATGATCAAAAGCTCTGGAAATGTCAAGAGTGACAGCACAAGTTTCACCACACCTTTCCATTGCACATGTCCAGTAGCAAGAGGTCAACAGTGGAAACAAACATCATGAAATTTCATAGTGATTTGAGCTTTGACTAGTTAAGCAAGTCTGCCACTGTCATCAGAGAACTGGGACAGACATTGAAAATTCAGCATCAACAGAATTCAAGTTAGGCACCATCACTATAACAAGTACCATTGGAAAATAAGTCATACTGACAAAAGGAATACAGATGTACCACATGGACATACTTAGTGTTATTAAGATGAAGACTGAACAGGTGATTCGGCTAAATAATAAATGTGAGATGTTATATTAAGGCAGCAGTGTTCAAGGGAAAGAAGTAGTAATGATAGCATTCAATATCAAACAAGAAATTTCAAATACAGTTATGTTGGCAAATTTCAAAATGGGGAATTGGACAATGAAACTTGTTTGTGCCTATAGTCCTAGAAGGGTCTCCTAAGGAAGAAGTGAAGAAATTTTTTGAGTCATTAGAGAAGGCAGCTGACATAAAATGGAAAAGCATGTCCTTGTTTGGTTATCTAAACAGCAAGGTAGGAAATGAATCCCAGGCATGTAGAAATATTTTGGGAAAATTTGGAGAAAAGATGAAATCTAATAATAATACAAAGCACTTGCTAGATTTCTGTTCAGAACATGAACATTATTAGCACCATTTTCAACATAAACATTTCCATAAAATCAGGAGAGATGACACAATAAAAAAGAACAGTTTTATTGTTGTTATTGATAGTGATATCTTCACACTCTTTTAGAATAAGAGTGTATAGGGGGATTTGAAATTAGAAATTATCCTTACTTAGTTTTAAGTAGGATAAAAATGAATATCGTATTGAAAAGAAATATAAGTAAGAAAGTTTTAAAAAGAATTAAAAGTTGAGCAGCTTTTACAGGTGAATTGCAGACTCATCTGTACAAACATTATTCAGGAAAAGAGGAAACAGTTCAAAAACGAGAATCAAATCTTGGAGTCTCAGCAGCAAACTGTGAAAAAAATATTGATTGATTTATCAAGGGCAGTATGTAGTGAAGTTCTCTGTAAGGACAGAAAAATCCAACCTCCATGATAGATTCAAGTTAAAGATGAAGAATTGGAACTGGCATCAGAATTGGAGATATCAGATATAGCTTTTCTGTATTATATAGGTGTTGATCTATCTAATCTCTGTGATTCCTTAACTAAATTGAATAAAGCTGTAACAAATTTGGCATGAAAATTTAGTAATAAAACAAAACAAAACTATGAAAATAAGAAGAAATATGGAAAACTCCACTACATTTTTATCGTAGAACAAAATGACATTCTCAATGGCAAATGTATAGAACAATTAAAATATTTCAGCTGTTTAGGTACAATTTTTAGTGAAGATGTTAAATTAAATTAAATTAAATATGGAAGTAGATGACCAAATAAGAAAAACTGGTGTATGATGGGAGCTAGTTGAATAAATCTATGTGGAATATGAGACATTAGCCAAAACATTAAATTAGCAATATGCAAGACATTGTTCAAACCAGTGTTAACTGATGGATCTGAGAGTTGAATTAGAAAATAAAACAGTTGATCAGAGACTTGAGACCATAGCTATTGAGAGTTCTGAGAAAAATTAGCATTAGTGGCAGAATGATTAAAATTGAAGATATTAGGAAGGGACTTGACATTGTTAGCATTCAGCTATGTGTGAGTATAGTTAATCTAAGGTGATATAGTCATTTAAACAGAATGAGAGAGGAAAGATTAGCAAAACAGTTATTTGATGGCAGGAAGAAGATCTAGAGGAAGATTTTGATCTAAGTCATCATCATCATCATACTTTTCATGGATTTAAATCTACAATGGCCTGTTCTGGCCTCAGAAGTCATCGTTGAATCTCTTTAGAGGATGTTCTAGTTTTCTTTTCCTGATTTTCTAGATCTAAGTGCATTGATGAAATCAGAATAGAAATATATATATAAGATAGAAATAGAAATATAAGATCTGACAATATTGTAGTGCTGATAAGTAAACAATTCACTACTTGGGACGAAAATTGTTGAGAGAAGATTAGGAAATTGATGATGAAATTGATATAACAGTTGATAGACTAATCAGAATTGGTTGAATAGTTCCACCCATAGATGTTTGGATAGAATTTTTTTACTTTTTTTTTTCTCCTTGGATAGAATTTAATTTTTTTCTCTCCTTCCTTCCTTTCTTTTTATTTCTCTTTCCCCTCCCCTCATATTAGTGAAATTGAGCTGACTGTTGGATGTTGAGCAGTATCAGTTTTTTTTTTGGATGAAATTAGTTGGACAGTGTGACCTGTAGCAGTTTGTCCTTAAAACTCCTTTGTTTTTCTCCAATAAACAAAGTTTTTTTTGGTATTTTTCTACAAAAAAACAAAACAAAACAAAAAAAAAACCATACAAACTATTTTTTTTATTTTCTCGACTAATTGCCTGAAAATTCTTTTGTTTCATTTCATCAGGATAATTAAATGAACAAACTAAAAAACTAGAAAACAAGTAATAACAGTTAACAACTCTAGTGGAAATATTTGAACATGATTAAACAATGGAAAGTGTGCATTCACTATTATGCTAGCTACTGGTTCATGTGTTGCTGTATACTACTAGAAGATACGAGTAGATTGAGATGAATTAATGAAGACCAAACTTGATGGGAAATCGTCCTTTTTTTTCTTTTCTTTTTTTTTTTATTTTGTACTGTAGGGGATGCTTCACCATTTCAGCTGATTCTTTGAATGCTCTTAAGAAAAAATGGTAATCTGTGTGGTATTTTTGTAAGTTGCCCTTCTATTTCATGTTGTGTTTGTTGTGCCTGATTTGTGTCTTCTGTTCTCAACATCTTTGAAATGTTCTAATCGGCATATCTCTCTCCAGATCTGCCTGTCTTTCCTATATAGCATAAACCACAGCTACAACTGATCTTGTAGGCACTTGGTTTTTTAATGTGGAGACTGATGTGGAGGTTTAGGAGAGGTTTTAGGTTCAAGAGCATTTAAAGAATCAGCTGAAATGATGAAGCATCCTCTAAAGCGCAACAAAAACAAGGAATGATTTTACATCAAGTTTGGGCTTCATTAATTCATCACAACACACTCGTATCTGCTGGGAGTATACAGCAGCCAGCTTAAATAATGAATGCACACTTTCCATTGTTTAATCATGTTCAAATATTTTAACTAGAGTTGTTAACTGCTATTACTTGTTTTCTAGTTTTTTAGTTTATTCATGTAATTATCCTGATGAAGTGAAACAAAAGAATTTTCATGCAGCTAGTCGAGAAATAAAAATATACTTTCAGTGCAATATTTTTCTTTGTGGAAAAATACTGGAATACATAATCCTAGCATGTCCTATTTCCACAGAAAACTATGCAATGATATTGTCAAAATCGTTTGAATGGTGTAACCTCTAGAGGAAGCACGTCACCTTCATTTTTGTCCAGCTAGGTTGAAATTCTCAGGGGAGGTTATGTACTGTAAGAAATGATTGAATCATCGATGTGCATTCAAAGATCTTTATGAGAAAAAAACAAATGTCCTTTGCCCTCATTTTAGTTAAGTTAAATTTCTCAGGGTATATTAAGCAACATAAACCACAATTATATTCCTAATTTGGTTATTTTACAAATTTCGTTTAGTCGACCTGAAATCAATTGAATGATATGAGCTTATACAACTTCCCTTCCTTCCCTCATTTTTGTTCGTTTGGGCCGAAATTTTCAGAGTGATGTAAGCAACTTAAGAAATAATTATATTTAAGATTTGGTCAAAATCTGTTTGGACAGGTATGCCCTTGAGACGGTCAGCAGTACAACTTTCACGTATCTGTAAAAAAAAAAGAAAAAAAAGTGGCTTTCTTGTACACACGTCCTCTTTGGTTTTGTTCCAAACAGACTGTAATTCTTAGGTAATCTTAATGTAAGAAACAAGTATATACCAGATTTAATAACCTATATCCACTGAATGTAATAAGGACACAATTGCTCCTGGTGATGGATTTGTCATATGGAATGTGATGCAGCAATTTTTCTTGTGCTAGTTCTATATTCTTCTAACACAATTGTGTATGCAGGGTACACGTGTACGCACATGCCAGAATTATCCTTGATCTGTACTGTATGGCACCACTGATCTCTACTCTCTCATAGATACTGATGGATGACTACAAAACACAGCTTTATGGACTGACTTTATGAATGTCAGTCCATTTGTATTGGTAAGCATAGTCATTATTTTCATGGTTATCTTACCAATCATAGCAACCATCATCATCATCAAATTCCTGTCATGTACCCTCAAGCAGTGTACAGGATATGATAGTACTACATGAAAAATTTACATCATTACTAACTTCCTATTTACAATTTTCCTCCAAATCAGTCTGTTACTTGTCAAGACTCCAACATTACCAGATCTTATATTTCCATTGTCTAAGGCACTTTGTACCATATCAATCCACCTATATCTTGGTCTTCCTCTGGGTTGTTCTCCTGCCAACTTGGCAGAGAACACTTGTTTTGCTAATCTTTCCTTGCCCATTCTGTTTAAGTAACCATACCGGAGATTAGCTCTGCTAACACAATCCTGGATGCCGACAATGTCAAGTTCTTTCCTAATATTCTCATTTTTAATATGATATTGCCATTGATGCCATCTGTTCACGCCTCTAATCTTTTTCAGGACTCTCATATCTGCAGTCTCTAGTCTTTGGTCAAGTGTTTTACTTCTGACCCAGCTCTCAGATCCATAAGTTAAAACTGGTTTGAACACTGTCTTGTATACAGCTAAGTGCTACTTGCTAAGCTAAGTGCCTAAGTAGCTGAAATGTTTTACTTGTTCCACAGGTTCTCCATTCACAACACAGTTGACATTTTCAACAATTTACCTATTTTCATTGTCGTTGTCTTTTTATTGCTGACCTTCATACCATATCTATTACAACAGTTATTCAATTTAGTCAGGGAATCTTGCAAACTTGTAGTGGATTTATTTAGAAGTATAACATCGTCTGCATAAAGCAAAGAGCTGACATTAACATCTCCAATTTTGATATCATGTTTAATACCACTTTCCTTCATAATGTGATCCATATAGATAATGAATAACAGAGGGGATAATGTACATCCTTGTCTCACACCAGATTTAACATTTAACCACCTTCCTGTACTTCCTTCAATTCTAACTGCTGACTTACAACTCAAATAAAAACTAAGTATTGCTTGATATAATGCCCCATTGACACCATATAACTGCAGCATATTGAATAGCTTTTTTCTTGGCACCTTGTCATATGCCTTTTCCAAATCGACAAAACTTAAATACAGATCTTTGATATATTCCCATGATTTCTCCACTATTTGTCGTAAAGTGAAGATCTGATCTTGACAGCCTCTATTTGACCTGAATCCAGCTTGTTCTTCACCAAGCTTCCACAATTCTTCTCAAGCGTTTCTCAAGTATACTTCCATATATCTTATCAGGAACACTCAGTAGGGATATACCTCTGTAATTCTCACATTCAGTTTTATTTCCCTTTTTATATATGGGTGCTATCAGAGCAGTACTCCAATCATTGGGAATTCGCCCCTCTGTCCAGGCATTCTGAACTATGCAGTGCAGCCACTGTAAGACTTTTATACCACCATACTTAAGAATTTCTGGTCGAATATCATCTACCCCTGCTGTTTTTCCACATTTTAAGCCTTTGATGTCTTTTTCTACTTCAAGTATGGATATGTATTCCTGACTGTATGCCTGTTGAGTGTTTTTTACCACTGTGCTGTCATCACTGCTTGTTTCATTTAGCAATTTTTCGAAGTAATTACTCCATACTCCAAGGATATCTTTTTCTCCTGTTTTCATGTCACCTTTATCATCTCTAACTCCTTTTACAGCACTCTTTCCTCCATTCCTAAGCTTCTTCAAAAACCTCCAGAATATTTTGCCACCTTCTTGATATTTATTTTCTATATTCTTGCCAAAGTCCTCCCATGACTTTTGTTTAGCTAGTTTTACACAGTGTTTAGCATTCTTGCATTTGTCTCTATATTCTCTAAGAGCACAAGCTGACTTATTTGACAGGAACTTTTGATATGCTTTCTTCTTTTCCTTCATTGCCTCTAACTTTCTGTGTCCACCAGGGAGTTCTGATTTTTCTATCCTTGCAGAAAACCTTACCACATGCCTCTCTGGCTGAATCAATCAGGGTTTTCTTCAAGGTTTGCCACTGAATCTCCAAGGTTTGGTTCTTGTTCTCAAACTCTCATTTTTCTCTTCAATAATCTTTGTGTATTTTAGTCTACAGTTCACATATGAGTGCTGCTCAACTTTTATTCACTTTAAAACTTTCTTACGTGTTATTCTTTTCAATATGAAATTCAATTTTATCCTGCTCAAGACTAAATAGTGATCACTTCCAATTTCAAATCATCTGTACACTCTGGTGTCCTGCACCAGGGAGAAAACATCACTATCAACAATAACATAGTCAATGAGACTTTTCTTATTCTTTGCCTCTTCTCTCCATGTGAATTTGTGCACATTTTTATGTTGGAACATGGTGTTAGTAATAACCAGTCCATGTCCTGAGCAGAAATCCAACAGGTATTTGCCATTATTATTAGCTTTGCTCTTTTCTCCAAATTTTCCCAAAATATTTTTGTATGTCTGATAATCACTTCTTACTCTGCTATTTAGATAACCAACAAGGACCAACTTTTCCTTTTTCATTGTATCAGTAAGTTTCTCTAGAGCCTCAAAAAATTCCTCCACTTCTACCTTAGTAGAACCTTCTGGGGGGGGGGGGGACTATAGGCACAAATAAGTCTCATTGTCCAGTTCACCTTTCTGATATTTGCCCAAATCAGTCTACTAGACACTGCCTGCCATTCAAGAAGATTAGCCTGTATTTTGTGTTGAATTCTATGACTACTCCTTCTTTTCCTTCATTGTCATTGCTTAAATATAGCATTTTGTATTTATTGCTCAGAAGGATCTCACCAGTTTTTGTCTTTTTTTTTGTTTCAGTCACCCCTCTTATGTCAATCTGGTACTTATGTAATTTCTCCACTGGTTCCATTTCTTTGCCATTCAGGCTTCTTATGTTGATAGTACCGATCTTTAACTCTGGTGATGTTGTGTTGGGGTGTGTTTTCAGATTTGTTCCAGTAGCTGACTTTTCACTGTTCGCCCTTGTTCCATGGCGAAAACAACGGGGGCCTTGTTTAACTGGGCGACGCTCCAGCCGGCATGAAATTTTGTCATGTTGTACCATCATTTTGTATTTTGGTTTAACCAATAGGAATACAATTTGGTTGGCTAAATCTTAAATTGCCAGCCCATCCTCGTTCGTTCAGTATCCAGGTAGATACTGAATAAACTACGAAAGAAGATTTAACATGAATTATTCAGGAACAACTTTATTTAAATATAGGCAGAGAATGTGGTGTGTTGGCTGTATATTGGAAAGGTAATTTTATGTATATAACACTAAATTAGGAGCAAGAAATTGTATAACAAATGAAAGAAAATTGTACGACCTAACCTGTTATGCATAAGGGTCAGATAAAGAAATTAATTAAAGTGTTAAATTTATTTGAGAACCCCATTTCATGTGTTATAAGGTAGCAAAACCTGTAAGCCAGAGTCCAAGGGTCAACTTTTGACCATCTAGTTTTACGTATACTGGGGGGGGGGGAGAGAAGTTATGAGAAAGAGATTTTTTTTTGTTCCGGTTTCCTGATCGCTCAGACGTTGGTCCAGTCCGCACCTACGGAGAAGTTCCAGGTGGTCGTGGGAGGTATGATTCATCTGTCATAGCATACCAAGTAGGGCTAGCTATTTCCTTGGACTAGGATAGCTGTGTTATGTCGTGCGACGGAAGATCCAAGTAGATGCCGTCCGTTCTGGCTAAGCTCTTGAGCCATATCGTCCTTCCCACGGAGAATCCAGCCGTACAGTTTGTAGTAGGGAACCAAGACGGATAGCAGACTGAGAAGAAGCCTTGATGTTCTAGACAAGGCAGAAGAAACATCGAGTATCTTTCCAGTGAAAGTAATGTAGACTCTTGTGATATATTTTTCAGTTGAGGAATTGTGTGCTTTCTAAGGAACAATTTTGTGTAGTGGACTTATTTCATGGAACTTTAAGATACTGTCTACAACTTGGCATAGGCCCATTTTGTTTGAGAACTGTCTGCCTAGAAAGGCCATGTTTATTCTGTATGAATTAGTAGTAATGTGTTAGATAATATAATTAGTGATGATGCGAGTATAGAAAGTGTGATAAGTGTTAATGAGATAATGTTAAGTTGCATATAGAGGTGGTCCAAGCAAGCTTGTTCATGTATTTTGTTTAGTAGTATTGAACCAAAGATATTACTTGGGAATGATTCAGATTACTTAGTAGTAATAATGCTTACTTGTATAATTTCTTTTATTAATAAATATGTTTCTTATTACCTGCCTGATCTGATTTAGTATATCAATTCAAACAGCCACTCATAAAATTACTATCGAACTTAGCAGGAAGAACCCACTTGTATGATTAAACAAAGCGGACCACTACTGCATGTGGTCCGCTTTGTTGAACAGAATTTAGTGAACAGAGATTAAATTTTATTATAGTTTAATTATTGTCTATCATTCTGAGAGAGCCATCCTGGTTAAGAGTCTCATCTATAATCAGTATTGGCTGGCGCAGTAAAAATATAAATTTGTTGGTGCTTATCGGGTGGACAGTCTCAGAAGATATGTTAATGGTCACATCGCATACAACAGCACTTCCCAAACTGTGGGCCGCAGCCCCCTTGGGTGCCATAGGTTTTGTTGGGGGGGGAGGGACGTGAAATAATGAAAACAAATTGAAAATGTTTTAAGACTAAGTCGATTTTTTTTATCTTAAAAGAAACGTATTTAATTTTTATTATTTATTATTTCTTTTTTTGTTATTTTTTATATTCTAATGGCAAAAATCACACATTGGTGCGGGTTCACAAATTTTTCTTCCTGCGTATTTCGGCGCTTAATGAATATTAGTAAATATATACTTATTGATATAAGTTTCATTTCAAAGCAGAAATCTAAGAATTGCAGTTTCAAATATTTCACCTGATATTGACTTTTTGTGTAGCAGTATTGAAACACATCCATCATATTAAATTGTTATTAAACTTCTTTTATGTTTTTAATTCTTACTTTGTTTATTACTAATCGTTTTTCTTTTCATGTGCTTGTACTGCAAATGTACAATAACAATATATCTATCTATATAAAAATATGAGATAATATGCCATGTCAAATGTGTATGTAAGATGCTAAAAATGTAATATTTGCATTTGATTTTTACAATATTTGCTGTGTATGTTTTGTGCAATCGAGGTGCTTGGTGAGCCATCTGGAAAGATTAGAGAGCAGAAGGAGGGTTGGTGGTGGAATAATGATGTACAAGTGGCAGTGACAGCTAAGAGGAAGGCAAAGCAGAAGTGGGATGAGTCAAGAGTGGAAGAGGACAGAGAGGTGTACAATGAGAGAAAGCAAGAAGCCAAGAGAGTTGTGGCACAGGCGAAGGCCATGGCATATCAAGATCTTTATGATCAATTAGAAACAAAGGAAGGACAGAGAAAAATTTACCAACTAGCGAAATGTAGAAATAAAGCAGCTAAGGACATCTTACATGTGAGGCAGATCAAAGATGCTGAAGGAAGAGTATTATGGAGGGATGTGGACATAAGAAACAGATGGAAAATATACTTTGAGGGACTTTTGAATGAGGAAAATGCAAGGACTCACAGAGGAGATGGGCAGCCTTCTGAGGGGATGGTGCAGAACATCAGTAGAATGGAAGTGACGGAGGCCATGAAGAGGATGAGGAATGGAAAAGCGGTGGGCACCGACAGAATTCCATTGGAGGCATGGAAGGCACTGGGGGAAGAGGGAATTGACCTGCTGTGGGACCTGTTCGTGAAAGTTTGCCAACAGGAAAATATACCCGAGGAATGGAGGTAGAGTACTCTTGTTCCCATCTACAAGGGTAAAGGGGATGCACAAGACTGTAAAAATTACAGAGGAATAAAGTTGATGTCCGACACAATGAAGATCCTAGAAAGGGTTCTTGATGGTAGATTGAGGGAGGAGGTGGAGATCGCAAAGGAACCATTTGGCTTCATGCCTGGTAGATCAAGAACAGATGCTATCTTTGGGTTACGACAGATGATGGAAAAATATCGAGAGAAACAAAGGGAGCTACATCTGGTATTTATTGATCTGGAGAAAGCATATGATAGAGTGCCAAGGCAAGAAGTCTGGAGGTGTCTTAGGGAGAAGAAGGTGCCGGAGAAATATGTCAGGTTGGTGCGGGAAATGTACAGAAATGTGAAGACGAGTGTTCGGACCTGTTTGGGACAGACAGAAAGTTTTCAAGTAACAGTTGGCTTGCATCAAGGGTCAGCATTAAGTCTGTTTAACATTGTGATGGAGGTGGTAACAGAGGAGGTGAGAGAAGATGCACCTTGCACAATGTTGTATGCAGATGACATCTTGCTGTATGTAGATTCAAGAGAAGAAGCGGAAACTAAACTGGAAAGATGGAGAAAAGTACTGGAAGAGAGAGAGGTATGAGACTGAGCAGAAGTAAGACAGAGTATATGTGTTGCACAGTGGGCGGCAGACAGGAGACAGATCTGGAGCTAGAAGGAAATGTCATCAGGAAAGTGAGAGACTTTAGATACTTAGGTTCAACAGTGGAAGAAGATGCTGAGAAGGAAGTGGGATGCAGGATACAAGTGGGTTGGAGGAACTGGAGGGAGATGGCTGGAGTGTTATGCGATAAGAGGGTGCCGATCAATCCGAAAGGCAAAATTTATAGGGCAGTAGTGAGGCCAGCTATGACATATGCTATAGAAACTGTGTCCCTGAGGAAAAATAACATCAGCAGGATGGAAGTAGCAGAGATGAGAATGCTTAGGTGGATGTGCGGTGTGACCAGAAAGGATCGTCTGAGAAATGACTATATCAGGGGAACAGTGAACGTTACGAACTTAGGAGTGAAAATACAGGAGGCAAGGTTGAGATGGTTTGGTCATGTGATGAGGAGGGAGGACGAATACATGGGAAGAAGGGTCATGCAGATGGATGTGCAAGGAAGGCGGAAGCATGGAAGGCCAAAGAAGAGATGAAGGGAGCTGGTAGAAGAGGACTTGAGGATGAAGAACTTGGATGTAGTGACAGCCCAAGACAGGAAGGTGTGGAGGAGACTCATTATAAACAGTGACCCCCCCCGTAAGTGGGAGAAGCTGTAGAAGAAGAAGAGCTGTGTATGCTTTGTATTGAATGTAAATACAATAAATATTATAATAATATATGTCTATATTACGATTTTTTTTCGAGGGGGCCGTGAAATATTTTAATTTTTCCAAAGGGGCCTTTACATCCAGAAGTTTGGGAAACACTGGCATACAAGGACAAAGCCCTGAAGATTAAGTAACCTACATGTGGTTAAACTATAGAGAGGCCAAAGTACTGCTTGTTTAAAAAGGGGAGAGATTTAAGTAAGAGAAACGAAATAAGTATAGAATAAAATTTAAAAGGGATAGATATACGAGAATAAAAGATTAAATTAAATAAGAATGAAAGATAAAAGAAGTTATAACAAATGGTACAATTGATAGGATTTATATAAATAGATATAATGAAAACACGATATAACAAATGGTGCAACCGACAGGATGTGATTCGATCCCGAAAACAAAAGTTAGAGATGATAAAGGTAACATGATATCCTTTTCCCCAGTTATCATCTCTAATTCCTTATACAGTACTCTTTCCTCCATTTTTGAGCTTCTTCAACAACCTCCAGAATATCTTGCCACCTTCTTGATATTTATTTTCAATATTCTTACCAAAGTCTTCCCATGACTTTTGTTTCAATCATAATAGATCAATCACGGTGAGTTGGTCTTTGAATTCATATCAGGCAGGCGAAAGACCAGTGAGGAAAATAGTGTAATTAGAATATTTCAGTAACATCTTATTGTGAGCCAAAATACCAACATGTCTCTGCCTACAAGTTCTAACATGGACAACGAAGAATTTTTTAGATCCATAAATTCACAGCTGGTATTCCCACAATTTTCTGGGGAAGACACTGATGATGTGGTTGCCTTCTTCGAATACATCAAAGAACTAAGAAAGATTGGCTGCTGGAGTGATTTCCAGCTACTTGTATTGCTATGCTGCAAACTGGGGGAAAGGCCAAAGCATTCATAGATCACTCTCCGTTGCTAAGGGAAGCCTTGGATTATCAACAATTCAAACAAATATTGGTCTCAGAATTTTCTAAGAAAAAAGGGAGTTCCCAGGTATTGAAGGAGCTGTATAATTGCATACAAGAGGAGGGAGAGAGTGTGTCTAATTTTCGGAACAGAATTATGTCTGTATCACAATCCATGAGGTTCTCGTTCCCAGAGGAAGAGGCCCACATGAAGTGGTTAACCTTCCAACAGTTCAGAATCGGATTATGTGATCGATTAAGAGCAGTAATATTTAAGAAAGGAGCCCAGGACCTAGATTCGTGTTTTAGCCTGGCCAGAAAAAGAGAGAGAATTTTGGATGAAATGGAGCAAGTCTCTTCTCTGGGGGAACAACTACAAAAAGAGTTAAAAGGTGAGTTAAAGAGCTTGGGGCATTCTGGATCAACTAAGAATGAAAGAAGTATAGTTGCAATTGTTGGTGGTTCAACTGAGAGAGATGATTCAGTGAAGGGAGAAGAAATAAGAATGCAAACTGTGTCTTTAGCAGAGGTGAAAGGGAAATTGCCCCTGCCTTTGGTAGAAGGTTTGATTGAGGGTATACCCTGGAAACTCTTGTTTGATACTGGGGGTCACATATCAGTAATCCCAGAAAATTTGGTTGAGGCATTTCAGGATGTAGCCTCTAATAGTTTTACTAAACTAAGTCAACCCATTAAGATCATGGGAATTGCGAAAGTTGAGCTTTCCTCAGTCTTGAAAGTGAAGGCCAGGATTTCCATATCTTGCTTCCCTATCACTGTCACGCTTGAGATGCTAGTCTTACCCGAGGTTGCTGACACTAGCAACCATGTCATACTGGGTATTGATTTTTTAGAAAATTATAACTTTGTGTGTGATTTTGCAAATGGAACACTGTCCCTGTGTGGAAAAGAGTGCATGCCAAAGTGCAGAATGCAAGATCGTGAATGGAAGAGCAAAGCCTTGAAGGTCGAATTGAAGGATTGGGAAAAGGAGTCTAGCATGTGGAGGAATAAACTGATCCAAGATAGCATTAAGAATTTAAGTTCTGAGCAGGAAAGGATACACACGATGGAGTTCTTTAAGTCTGTATTCCACAAGTATTTGAAAGTGTTCACAGAGGAGATCAGCTCGCTTTCTTGTACCAACCTGGTTCAACATGCTGTTAAAATCAATTCTGATGTGCCCGTCTATGTGAGACAATATCAGACCCCCCCCCCCCCCACACACACACTAAAGCATATGGACACACTCAAGAAATTACTCTTAGAATACGAGAAAGCTGGTATTATTGAAAAGTCAAATTCTAGATGGAATAGCCCATTTATTTTAGTAGAGAAGCCTAATGGTGGGTTAAGGTTTGTACTGGACCTGAGAGAAATCAATAAGGTCACTCAACCCATAGATTTTCCCGTGTGCAAGATTCAGGACTTGTTGATTGGCCTGGAGGGAGCTAAGTATTTCTCCAAACTAGATCTGAACTCTGGCTATTTCCAGATTCCTTTGAGGGAGGAGGACAAAAAATACTTTGCCTTCACCACAAGATGGCAGAAGTATCAGCTGTGTCGACTGCTTCAGGGAGCCAGGAACTCAGCCATGAGTTTTCAGAGCCTGATGAATTCTGTGCTATCTGATATGTTGGGAGAAGGGGTTATCTGTTTCCAGGATGATCTTCTGGTTTACTCATCTTGTGTCGAGGAGCATAAGAGACTATTAATAGAGGTCATGGAAAGACTTAACAGAGCTCAGTTATCCCTGAAGTGTTCTAAATGCCAATTTTTTCTGAGGTAGCATATTTAGGCCATGTGGTAAATGAACATGGTATAACACCCAGAGAGGAAAATGTGACTGCCATATTAAAGGCAAGAACTCCCTCAACTGTAAGGCAGGTTAGGAGGTATTTGGGAATGATCAACTTCTACAGGAAGTTCATTCCCTAATGTTCCAAACTAATGGAACCTATAGTTAAACTTACAAAGAAGGGGAGAAGATTTGAGTGGGGAAATGAACAGCAGATTGCACATCAACGCTTAAATCTGGCTCTAACTAAGTTGCCTGTCCTGACCTATCCCAAATTGGATAAAGATTTTTATATCTCCGCTGATGTTTCCAAAGATACAATCGCCTCCGTTGTAGAGCAGAAAGAGGAAGAGGGGTTTAGACCGATCACCTTTATCAGTAGGAAACTTTCATCTTCCGAGATAAATTACTCGGTAATAGAAAAGGAAGCCCTTGCTATTGTTTATGCATTAAGAAAGTTCAGGTATATGTTATTAGGACAACATCTCATCTTGCGCTCTGATCACAAACCTTTGTTGTTTATATCCTCAATGAAGGACAAAAATCAGAGAATCATTAGGTGGGCTCTGGAGTTGCAAGAATTTGACTTGGAAATAAAATACATCCCTGGCTCAGTGAACATGGTCGCTGACTATCTATCCAGATCTCTGGATATCGTACTTGATAGTGATGTCAGTGCTAAGGAAGAGGTGGTTTTCCCTATATACAAAGAAAAGTGGGGAGGAAAAAGGGGAATCAGTTCTTTGGAACAACAAGTATGGGATAAGTCTCGCATAATCGAAGAGCAAAGGAGGGATCCAGTATGGGGGGAGATTTATGAGAAAATTTTGAGAGGAGAGAAGTCCCATATTAAAGAATCCTTCAATCACACACTATACATTGATCCGAATGGTCTCATTGTCCAGATAGAGCATCACAGGGAGATGGAAGGACAAAATTGTAGTTCCAGAGAAAATGATCCCATGGGTACTATTCACCTTTCATGACTCTGATCTGGCAGGCCACCAAGGAATACATAGAACGTGGAACAGAGTTCGTGATCGTTACATATGGAAGGGTATGAGGGGAGATGTAGAATCGTATGTGACTTCTTGTCATTTGTGTCAACAGAAGTCCAGCATTATAGGTAAGGCTCCTCTCCAGTCTTTCCTAACTCCATGTGTCCCTTTCAGGCTGTAGCCATTGATATCGTGGGTCCCCTACCTATCACCAAGAAAGGAAATAGGTACATTTTAGTGGTCATAGATATGTTCTCACGATATCCAGAGGCTGTAGCAATTAAGAATCAATCTGCCCAAACAGTAGCTTATAAATTTTTCAAGCTGATTATTTCAAGATATGGGACTTCCCAGACACTTCTCTCTGACAAAGGCGCCAACTTCACAGCTGAAGTTATGTTACAGTTGTGTAAGTTGTTAAGAGTAAAGAAATTATTCACCACTCCGTATCATCCTCAAGGCAATGGAATGGTGGAAAGATTGAACAGGACTTTAAAGCTTACCTTGTCAAAGATATCCGATCTCCAAATCTCGAATTGGGATACCTTTCTGCCTCACACGTTATTCGCGTGCAGAACAGCCCTACATACCGCCATCAGAGAAGCCCCCGCAGTTATCCTCTATGGTTTTGAGCCGACATTCCCAGCTGATTTCAGGAATTCCCATGTGAATTCGGGATTTCCAGACATTGATGATTATCTCAATAGCCTTATCACTGATAATAGAATTGCGTATGAGATGGTGTACAAATCCAGCGAAGCTTGCTCACAAAGGGCAAGAAATTATGCCAACAAATTGAGGAGATACAAGGATCTGAATCCCAGCGATCTGGTCTGGTTAGAACAGAATTCCGTTAATAAAAAAGGGGGGGAGTTTGGAAGGAGCGCAACTGGACCATATGAAATTCAAGAAAAATTGTCCCCAGTGACATTTAAAATAAGAAAGAAAAAGAACAAGTGAAATCTTGGGTATACCATTCTCCATAGAATCTCCTGGGCATACCAACCTTTTTGACGAGGTCAGAAAGGTTGGTATGCCTAGGAGATTCTATGGAGAGTGTATGTAGAAAGAGAGGGTCTACAAGAGGGGATAACAGTCCTCGTCAAGGAGGAAGCCACGATGTAAATGCCCCCTCAAGAAAAGAAAAGGGTACTTATTGTCAAGGAGAGAGCAAATTTCTAGACTCAGATCGGCAGTTCTCCAGGTTCAATCAGTTTAAGCAATGCAGGGGGGGAAGGCATAGCAAACAAGCAAATGCTGACAAAAACGGAAAATGGGAGCTATAGGGATCAGAGTGAAGACAGAATACTGGAACAAATCCGATATAACCTTAGGCCCCGACAAAATGGTAAGGTAGACCACAGGAAAGGAGTTTATCCTTTAAAGATGCATGCCTCTGATAAATGGACGTCTGATGAAAAGATCCCAACAAAGGGGGTAAGTATGAGAAGGAGATCAAAAGGAGGGGGATACAGTCAGGATAAAGCACGTAACAGAGCTCGGTGCACACAATTTACAAGGTATTTTTTTAACAAGCAGTAAGTTCCTGTGGGGATGAGAGGAGAAGGAGTGGAAGGTTTATCAGATTATCAGAAAAAAAGGGAGGGGGACACCGTATATGAGAGGAAGAAGTAAGCTGTAAAAGAATTTTACAGAAGTAAAATTTTTTCTCAGATGGGAGGGACCTATGTTGTATCCTGAATAAACTAAGAAAGAAGATTTAACATGAATTATTCAGGAACAACTTTATTTAAATATAGGCAGAGAATGTGGTGTGTTGGCTATATACTGGAAAGGTAATTTTATGTATATAACACTAAATTAGGAGCAAGAAATTGTATAACAAATGAAAGAAAATTGTAAGACCTAACCTGTTATGCATAAGGTTCAGATAAAGAAATCAATTAAAGTGTTAAATTTATTTAAGAACCCCATTGCATGTGTTATAAGGTAGCAAAACCTGTAAGCCAGAGTCCAAGGGTCACCTTTTAACCGTCCAGTGTTATGTATACCAGGGGGGAAAGAAGTTTTGAGAAAGAGAAACCAGAGCGCTTTCCAAGAAAAACACAACAAGCGCACGTGCGATGTAATAGAGGGAGCTGGACGCTGTGACGTAAACCCACGTGACCACGTTGGTGTGCATCGCTATAGCCGAGAAACGCCAAGAAGAGAAAGAAAACAAAAGGGTCAAGCAATCCCCACTTGAGACTTTTTTTTGTTCCAGTTTCCTGATTGCTCGGACGTTGGTCCAGTCTGCACCTACGGAGAAGTTCCAGCTGGCCAAGTAGGGCTAGCTATTTCCTTGGACTAGGATAGTTGTGTTATGTCATGCGACGGAAGATCCAAGTAGATGCCATCCGTTCTGGCTAAGCTCCTGAGCCATATCGTCCTTCCCACGGAGAATCCGGCTGTACTGTTTGTAGTAGGGAACCAAGACAGATAGCAGACTGAGAAGAAGCCTTGATGTTCTAGATAAGGCAGAAGAAACATCGAGTATCTTTCCAGTGACAGTAACGTACACTCTTGTGATATATTTTTCAGTTGAGGAATTGTGTGCTTTCTAAGGAACAATTTTGTGTAGTGGACTTATTTCATGGAACTTTAAGATACTGTCTACAACTTGGCATAGGCCCATTTTGTTTGAGAACTGTCTGCCTAGAAAGGCCATGTTTATTCTGTATGAATTAGTAGTAATGTGTTAGATAATATAACTAGTGACCACGTGAGTGTAGAAAGTGTGATAAGTGTTAATGAGATAATTTTACATTGCATATAGAGGTGGTCCAAGCAAGCTTGTTCATGTATTTTGTTTAGTAGTATTAAACCAAAGATATTACTTGAGAATGATTCATATTACTTAGTAGTAATAATGCTTACTTGTATAATTTCTTTTATTAATAAATATGTTTCTTAATACCTGCCTGATCTGATTTAGTATATGAAATCAAACAGCTACTCATAAAATTACTATTGAACTTAGCGGGAAGAACCCACGTGTATGAATAAACAAAGCAGACCATGACTGCATGTAAGAATTTAGTGAACAGAGATTAGATTTTATTATAGTTTAATTATTGTGTATTATTCTGAGAGAGCCATCCTGGATAAGAGTCTCATCTATCCTCGGTATTGGCTGGCGCAGTAAAAATATAAATTTGTCAATGCTTATCGGGTGGACAGTCTCAGAAGATATGTTAATGGTCACGTCCCATACAAGGACAAAGCCCTAAAGATTAAGTAACCTACACGTGGTTAAACTATAGAGAGGCCAAAGAACTGCTTGTTTAAAAAGGGGAGAGATTTAAGTAAGAGAAATGAAATAAGGATAGAATAAATTTTAAAAGGGAAAGATATACGAGAATAAAATATTAAATTAAATAAGAATTAAAGATAAAATAAATAAGACGAAGAAGTTATAACAAATGGCACAGTTGATAGGATTTATATAAATAGATATAACGAAAACACGATATAACAATACCCAACAGGATGCACCACGAGAAGGTGAAGATTGGACATTAGGTCAGAAGCCCTGGTCGGTTCTCCACATTCCTTTAAAGGTTATGTGGAGGTCTCGTCTCAGTTTTACAGCTTTGACCCTTAAGCACCCCATTAATAGCAACCATGCTATTCTTATTTGCATGTAGTGTCATCTAATAGCTTTTTAGCCATACAGCTATCAGTTCACCTTTGGTAGCCTTGACAAACCAGGTGTTTGTCAAGGCTACCAAATCATCAGTTGGTAGTCTCTGTTGGAATCATTTCCATTCCTATGTTTATACACTTTTTGTCATCGGGGCCAGCAGTAGAGCACTCAGTGTTTGGCCGAACATTTTAAAATAAGAGAAAAAAAAATGTGCATAAAACTTTAATGCACAGAAATTTCATGTATGCAACAAAGTTCTGCACATCATAGTATGCAGAAAATTGAAGTTTACAAATTTCTGATTAACAGAGCACATAACATTTATTCTTCTCCTTTGCATCATCATCAAAATCCTGACATGTATCCTTAAGGGTTCTATAGGATATGATAGTACTACCTGAAAAATTTACACCATTACTAACTTCCTATCTACAATTTTCCTCCAAATCAGTCTGTTACTTGTGAAGACTCCAACATTATCAGATCTTATATTTCTCTCGTCTAAGGCACATTGTACTGTATCAATCCACCTATATCTTGGTCTTCTTCTGGGTCGTTTTCCTGCCAGCTTGGCAGAGAACACTTTTTTGCTACTCTTTCCTCGCCCATTCTGTTTAAGTGACCATACCACCTGAGATTAGCTCTGCTAACGCATTCCTGGAAGCCGACAATGTCAAGTTCTTTCCTAATATTCTTGTTTTTAATATGATATTGCCATTGATGCCATCTGTTCACGCCTCTAATCTTTCTCAGGACTCTCATATCTGCGGTCTCTAGTCTTTGGTCAAGTTTTACTTCTGACTCAGCTCTCAGATCCATAAGTTAAAACTGGTTTGAACACTGTCTTGTATACAGCTAATTTAGTGTTCCAACTAATTTCTCTCTTATTCCATATGAATTTATTCAATTGACTTCCTACCTTACCAGCTTTGTTGATTCTGTTGTCTATTTCCATATTTAATTTACCATCTTCAGTAAAAATCGTGCCTAAATAGCTGAAATGTTTTACTTGTTCCACAGGTTCCCCCGTTCACAACACAGTTGACATTTTCAACAATTTACCTATTTTCATTGTCTTTGTCTTCTTATTGCTGACCTTCATACCATATCTATTACAACAGTTATTCAATTTAGTCAGGGAATCTTGCAAACTTGTAGTGGATTTATTTAGAAGTATAACATCGTTTGCATAAAACAAAGAGCTGACATTAACATCTCCAATTCTGATATCATGTTTAATACCACTTTCCTTCATAATGTGATCCATATAAATAATGAATAACAGAGGGATAGTGTACATCCTTGTCTTGCACCAGATTTAACATTAAACCATCTTCCTATACTTCATTCAATTTGAACTGCTGACTTACAACTCAATTCAAGACTAAGTATTGCTTGATATAATGCCCCATTGACACCATATAACTGTAGCGTATTGAATAGCTTCTCTGCACCTTACACTTGGCACCTTGTCATATGCATTTTCCAGATCGACAAAACTTAAATACAGATCTTTGTTATATTCCTATGCTTTCTCGACTGTTTGTCGTAAAGTGAATATCTGATCCTGACAGATTCTATTTGGCCTGAATCCAGAATGTTTTTCACCAAGCTTCCCTTCCACAGTCCTTCTCAACCATTTCTCAAGTATACTTGCATAAATTTTACCAGGAACACTCAGTAGAGAAATACCTCTATAATTCTCACATTCAGTTTTATTTCCCTTTTTATATATGAGTACTATTAGAGCTCTACTCTAATCATCAGCAATTCTTCCCTCTTTCCAGGCCTGCTGAACTATGCAGTGCAGCCACTGTAAGACTTTTAAACCACCATACTTCAGTATTTCTGGTCAAATATCATCTACTCCTGCTGCCTTTCCACATTTCAAGCCTTTGATGACTTTTCTACTTCAAGTATGGATATGTATTCCTGACTGCATGCCTGGTCAGTGTTTTTTTATCACTGTGCTGTCATCACTGCTTGTTTCATTTAGCAAATTTTCAAAGTAATTACTCCATACTTCAAGGATATCTTTTTCTCCTGTTTTCATGTCACCTCTATCATCTTTAACTCCTTTTACAGCACTCTTTCCTCATTTCTAAACTTCTTCAACAACCTCCAGAATATCTTACCACCTTCTTGATATTTATTTTCTATGTTCTTGCCAAAGTTCTCCCATGACTTTTGTTTAGTTAGTTTTACACAGAGTTTTGCTTTTTTCCATTTGTCTCTGTATTCTCTAAGAGTAAAAGCTGACTTATTTGCCACGAACTTTTGATATGACTTCTTCTTTTCCTTCACTGTCTCTTTAACTTCCTGTGTCCACCATGGAGTGTTGATTTTTATATCCTTGCAGACAACCTCACCACATGCCTCTCTAGCTGAATCAATCTGGTTTTTCTTCAAGACTTGCCACTGAATCTCCAAGGTTTGGTTCCTGTTCTCTAACTCTTTCATTTTTTCTTCAATAATCTTTGTATATTTTAGTCTACAGTTCACATCTGAGAGCTGATTAACTTTTATTCGCTTTAAAACTTTCTTACATGTTTTTCATTTCAATATGAAATTCAATTTTATCCTGCTCAAGACTAAATAGTGATCGCTTCCAATTTCAAATGCTCTGTACGCTCTGGTGTTCTGTAATGGGGAGAAAACATCACTATCAACAATAACATAGTCAATGAGACTTTTCTTATTCCTTGCCTCTTCTCTCCATGTGAATTTGTGCACATTTTTATGTTGGAATATGGTGTTAGTAATAACCAGTCCATGTCCTGAGCAGAAATCCAACAGGTATTTGCCATTATTATTAGCTTTGCTCTTTTCTCCAAATTTTCCCAAAATATTTTTGTATATCTCACAATCATTTCCTACTCTGCTATTCAGATCCCCAACAAGTACCAAGTTTTCATTTTTCATTGTGTCAGTTGCTTTTTCTAAAGCATCAAAAAAATTCCTCCACTTCTACCTTAGTAGAACCTTCTGTGGGACCATAGGCACAAATAAGTCTCATTGTTCAGTTTCCCATTCTGATATTTGCCCACATCATTCTACTTGAGACAGCCTGCCATTCAAGAAGATTAGCCTGTATTTTGTGTTGAATTCTATGACTACTCCTTCTTTTCCTTGATTGTCATTGCCTGAATATATCATTTTGTATTTATTGCTCAGAAAGATCTCACCAGTTTTTGTCTTTTTTGTTTTAGTCACCCCTATTTTGTTGATCTGGTACTTATCTAATTCCTCAGCTAGCTCCATTTCTTTGCCATTCAGGCTTCTTATGTTGATAGTACCGATCTTTAACTCTGGTGATGTTGAGTTGGAGTGTGTTTTCAGATTTGTTCCAATAGCTGACTTTTTGCTGTTCGCCCTGGTTCCCTGGCGAAAACAACGGGGCCTTGTTTAACCGGGCAGCGCCCCAGCTGGTATGAAATTTTGTCATGTTGTACCATCATTTTTTATTTTGTTTTAACCAATAAGAATACAATTTCGTCGGCTAAATTCCAAATTGCCAGGCCATCCTCGTTCGTTCACTATCCAGGTAGATACCCAACAGGGTTCACCACGAGAAGGTGAGGATTGGACATTAGGTCAGAAGCCCTTGTCGGTTCTCCACATTCCTTTAAAGACTATGTGGAAGTCTCCTCTCAGTTATACTGCTTTGACCCTTTTCTCCTTTGCTTATCTTTTAATTTTTTAGGAAAATGACAATGTAAACTAAAATATTAATTATAAAAAACTTTAATTAATACCGTCCAATATTTTGGCAATGTTACATTGCCTTTATCAGGGATCACAAAAAGCATGATATGCACACACAGGTACCAACATTAAGCAAATGAGGCTGAATAAAGGCAACAGAAGCCGGGCCTTGAGTCCTAAAAACGGTGTCCCCTAGTGGGCTAAACTGGATTGGATTGTCTTGTCTTGGGCTGACAATCTTAAAATGTATGCTTCCCAAATTTGGGGCAGTCTCATGTACCCAAATTTGTTGAGGTTTGGAAAGTTTTACAAAGCTCTGGCAGATTCAATTAATAGTCTCTCATACATGTATTTGCTGCAGCATAAGAGAGTGGCCTTTTTCCATCATATCTTGTGGCTGGTGTCCAAAGCATGGACAGTAAGTCTTGAATGACTGTGTTGGTGGAACCGGATGTAGTCCTTGTGTTTGGATATTCTGATATTGGCTGTCCTGCCTGTTTGGCTGCAGTAGGACAGTTTACAACTGCAAGGGACCTGGTATACTCTTGATAGGTCTAGGGAATGTGGCTGGTCTTTGATGGAGCAGATAAGAGATGCCAATTTTTTATGTGGTCTGAAAATGGTTGTAAGGTTTCATTAGGATTTTTGTTAAATTTTTGGATGTGTCCCAGATATATGGAATGGTGATAAATTTAGAGTAATCTCTGCTTTGAAGAGGGAAGGGAGGGTGGGGAAGTTGCTGTTACATGGTTTTGTTATTTTTTGGATATTTTGCATGTTGTAGCTATTGGCTAAGGAAGTGTTTTGTTTAAACAGAGAAGGCCAGGGATCCATCTGGCCAGCATGTAATCAGAGTATCTAGGAATGGGAAACTGTTGTTGTTTTCCTTCTCCAAAGTAAATTGGATCCTGGGGTGTTGATTGTTTAGGTGTGTTAAGAAATTGCGAAGTGTATCCTGGCCCTGAAGCCAAATGGTCAGCACATCATCCACATAGCGTAGCCATACAGTGGATTTATATGGGGCAGAGTTTTAAGGCTTTTTCTTCAAAGGTCTCCATAAAGAAGTTGGCCAGGAGGGTGGAGAGAGTGGAAAACCCATGGCAATTCGCTCTATCTGTTTGTAGAATTTTCCTTGCCGAACTGAAATAGAGCTGAGATATCGACAGGAAATATGGCTTGGATGAGGTCTGTTATAAACCTTTGAGTGGGCAGTAGTGAAAGAGGAGGAAACATCCAAGCTGACCATTATGTCATTGTATTGGAATATGAGGTTTTCTGTACTCGCTTTAAAGTGGGCTGAGTTTTTTATGTTGGAAGGTGTGTTGCCATTATATTGTGTGAGTACTTTGGCTAATTTGTATTTGGGTGAATCAGTGCCATCCACAATGGGACATAATGGCAAATTTGTTTATGGGTTTTTGGTAGTCCATATATCTGGGGTGGGGTGGGGGGGAGATGTCTAGATTTATAAGGTTTTAGTCTAAGCTCCCACAGGCTAAGAGGTAACTTTTTAAGGAGCCTATCGGGTGTTCTGATTTGTGTGCTGGTGGGATCATAGTCTATAGGGAGGTTGGTAGAAAGATCTAGTAGTAAAGAGGTAAGCTTATCTGAGTAATCTGATTGCTTTAAAACCACAGTGGCATTTCCCTTATCCACTTTGGTAATTATCATTCTCTTGAAATACTGACTACATCCTGTCTGATGTTGGCAATATGGTCGGGAAGGCTGCAGTTACTTCATTCTACTGTGTCATTATTTCCTCTGCAGGAATTTTCTTAGGTGCTATTGCAAAGTTATGGCCACATGTGAGTGCGCTAATTGCTTCAGAGTAAGGGAAGATAGATTTTTTGCTGTGTTTAGGAGGTAGTTGAGGTTTGGAACTGAGTTCTTTTTGTAGACTTTCAAATTTCTAAATTTATTGACATCGCATTCTTTGAATTTTCTGTCTGCTGAAACATTTAAGATGTTGGAAAGGATTGTCCAAAGGTCGATGTTCAGCATTGCAACAAGCTCTTCTTCTAGCACACAGTTAGCTTTGTTGGTGTCTGCCAGAAGGAATGTGGGTGGCAGAAATCTGCTCCTGTAGAAGAGCAAAACTAGTGCATCTGTTAATGTGCAGAGCTTTCGGTGATGTAAATCAGTGTTTTAATTTAACACAATTCGGGATCACGTTATCTCGGCAGCTTTTCAAAAAGGCTAATCGGTTCAGTTATCTGGAAATCTTCAGCTTCGACTTGCTGTATTGATGGGCCTTGCATGCAATGCAATCTCTGTGGGTGATTGTAATTCTTGTAGATAAGCCTATACATTGGTTACACATAGCTTTTAATTTTTCAGGAAATGACAGTGTTTACTAGAATATTAATTATAAAAAACTTTAATTAATGCCTTCCTATATTTCGACACTGTTACATTGCTCTCATCATTATCAGATTTATTCTTCCACTTCATTTTTATAGCAAGAGCTTCTTACATTTAGAGTGTTAATGGAATTGAATATCTGCATCTCATCATATTCAAAGAATAATAGACCATTACATTTCTGTGCTAGGATACTGCAGTAGAACGCACAAAAGACAAAACTATTGCCTCTGTTTCTAGCCATTGTTTACAGGATTCTTTGTAAGCATGACGGGCCACTGTGGACAAGAGGATTAGTGAACATCAGTACTAAATTGAGTACCTTAAACCTGAAGAGAAGCGTCATCAGGACTCAAGATATCTAGAGTAATTACTTTGAAGATTTGACAGCTGTATAAGGATGTATGTATTCCATCCCTCAATGGGTTCTCAGATAAATAATAAATCAGCAATAAAAAGACTATGAAAATAGGCTGAATCATTGAAAAAATAAACTACATCTTGAATGAAGAACCAGTAGAACGTGTAAAAATATCAGCTGCTTGAGCACTTTAGTGAAGATGGGAAATTAAATATGGAATAGCAACAGAATTGGCAGAGCTAGTATTTTAGGAAATGAACTTAATACATTTTTATGTAATAAAACAGAAATTAGCAAAAGCAATAAACTAATGCAGTGTACAAGACTGTGTTTAAACCAGTTTTAACTTATGGATCTGAGAGCTGTATTAGAAATAAAACACTTGATTATAGTTGGATACCATAGATATGGGTGTTCTTAGAAAGATTAGTAGAGTAAATAGTAAATGTTGATGGAAGTTTTTTCACTTGGCTATGCTGCCAATTATATAATTGGGTTAATCCTTTATCCAAGTGTAAGTGAACAAAGTTTGCACCTGAAGTATTTTAAGGACTGGGGCAACTCGTGGTAAAGGTGGTATAAGATCTGATCACTTGCCTTAGTATCCCATAATGCAAAGCACATATCCTCATGGGTATGTATAATGCTATGCATTACGAAAAGGGTCACTACCCAGACTGGCTTTTACCGTTATTGAAGTCTCGTCAATGGGAGCCAGAAGCTCTAATCCAGACAATTTTAATAATAAGGTGTTCACATCTTTTGGCAACTGATATATGGTGATATGACTTATGCATTACTTCCACCTTAGTATCACCACCTCTGGGTCTGGCTTCCACTGACGAGACCTCAATAGAGGTCGAAACCAGTCTGGGTAGTGATCCTTTCCATAATGATTAGTATTATACACACCCATAAGGATATGTGCTTTGCATTATGGGATACTAAGGCAAGTAATCAGAACTTATACCACCTTTACCATGAGTTGCCCTAGTCCTGAAAATATTTCAGGCGCTAACTTTGTTTGCTTACACTTGGATAAAGGATTAAACCAAATATATAATTAGTAGAGTGAACAGATGTCATATTGTCCTAATACTCTTATTAAAAATCTTTTTTGCCAGGATTGCAGGAAAAAGATCCAGATGAAGATCATGATCTAAGTGGATTATAGTAAGTGGTGTCTCAGAAAACCAATATAAGATCTGATAGTATTTGAGTTCTGAACATTTTGATGTGATCAGATTGATTTGGAGAAAAATTGTCAGTAGGGAATTAGTAATGATGTAAAGTTGTTATGTAGTACTTTTCTAATAAACTGTACCTTCCCTTCCTCTTAAGGTACATACCAGAAATATAATGATGATTTTTTAAAATTATTTTTGTTGATGCTCTTTAATTATTAAATTAATTTTTATCACTATCGGCTTATGTTTAATTTAAAAAAAAAGTTCGGTATATACAGTAAAGAGAAAGGATAATGTTGCTATCCTTTAGTCAGAGGATGATTAATATGTGAGTGAGAATAGGTTTTTGATGCATTGACCAGTTACTATATTGCACAAGGGAATTCATGCATTGATGTTGAATATAATTAATTTTAAATATTATAGATACTGTATGAAGTAGTAATAATACCCTGAGACACTGGAACTCTGGGGAGTATCCAAATAATAATAATTGTAAGAGACTGATTCCATTTCTCAGTTGGTATAGATGATGTCTTCTTTGGTTGGAAAAACTTGGGTTTGAATGTCATATATAATGTGAAGAACTTTTATCAGGGATTTTCAGCTAAAGGTGGGTTAGTTGGTCTCATATGAAGGTGGTGTGGTTTTTCTTCTGGAAATCAAATTTTTCATCCAACAGACTGTCCAGAATAATGCATGAATGTATGAAAGTTATAGGTATAGATGACAAGACAGATGTGATTAATTATCCTATTATAAGCAAGTTCCTAAGAAGTCGAATTACTTGACCATAATAGAGTATGGAGCCTAACATAATATGAAGATGGAATAAATAGCAGTAATGATAATTTTCTTCCTGCAGAAAATAAGTGAACTGGCTTGATGTACACAATTCACAAACATAATATCAGTGCTACTTATAACATAATCCAGAAAATGGCTATAGAGGGATCAGTCGACAGTTCATTTGAAAATAGGAGAATGGATATTACATAAGAACTACTCAAATTCTTTGTGCAGTACTATACTTTGAGTACCACATATTTAATAAAATACCTTTATTCTCAGGTTTTAATTGTATATATATATATGTGCAGCCAACTGGGTTAACATTTTTAGAAATTTTCCCAGCATTAATAGAAATTAGATTTATTATTAAATTTAATTTATTATGTGAAATTTATTTTTTAGAATCAGAAATTCTAGAAGAGAAAGATGATACATGGTATTCTATTTTTCCCGTTGAAAATGAAGAATTGGTATATGGTTGTTGGGAAGATGATGTGATTTGGGATGCACAAGTAAGATACATTTTCTGTATTCTCTTTTCCTAAAAGCACTGAAATGAAAGAGGAATATTAACATTTTTGTTGTTGTTGTTGTCTGTTTGTTTGATATTCCTTTTGAAAAATTTTATTTTTACACAACAGCTAATGATATTTGGTATACCATATTCCAATTTGTTTGCATTAAATTAACATGGGATAGTTTTATAGTAATTTATCCCTAGACGGGGGGAATCAGCATGTGAGAATAATTGGATTTCAAGATGGAATAAAAAGAAAAATTTCAAGATAAGAACTATAAGTGTACTTGTACTAGTATACTGGAAATAACAGTTATAGTATGATTAATGAATTTCTTGCTCTGGTAACATGTTCATGCTAAATTGTGACAAACTTTTTTTGTTGTTACAGTGATACATGAGATGCTTCTCA
This sequence comes from Typopeltis vanoorti, assembly GCF_054136105.1. NCBI lineage: Eukaryota > Metazoa > Arthropoda > Arachnida > Uropygi > Thelyphonidae > Typopeltis > Typopeltis vanoorti. The sequence goes on along the minus strand of NC_143552.1, from coordinate 76,735,981 downwards.
TTCTTCCTGTTTATGCATTGGTGGACATGACACAAATCATGATGATTTCTGAAATTGAAACCAAAACTGTGTAGAGGTTGTAAAAAGAATCCTGTTTATTTCAGGATATGTTAGAAACAAATAATCGAGGAGAATCCTATATATAATTAGGATATTTAAATTACTAAATGGTGTATTAATGAACTGACAATAATCAGACTTGAGCCATATAAGATTATTAGCACATATATTGGCAATAAAAGAATAGGTATAAAATGGAAATATTTTCATTGTAAAATTATTTTTCAATGTCATTATTGCCTACTTTATTGTTGAATGAATTATTTACTTACTATCACTTCCACACACTTTCTGAACATTAACATGATCTTCCTCAACTTCCAAGTTATGATGCCATGTTCCCTATTCATACTTGTAAGATACCGTTTCACTACAATAAAATTTTGTTTTGCTTGCCTGTATCAGTACAGTATCTGTGAAGGGAAGCTATTTTTCATTATGCATGGTCATTTTCATTCCATATGTCTCTAATTACACTAACTGCCACTAAATATAGCATGCCAACTAATTGTCTGTGTCATTTTATGATACTGTAAAACTACTTGTTTTTCTTTCATCTGTAGTACAGAATCTGTTGGGGAGAGGCTGTTCACTTTACATGTACCTTTTTTCATTCTAGTCTTCAGGAAGATTAGACATAGTGATCAAAAATCTGTCTATTCTTATGAATTAAAATGAATCCTATGCTTTATAAGGAAAAGACTGCATCTGGTAATCTCTAATTGTGAATTACTAAAAATTTACAATTGTGGTATTATCTCTGTCCATTAAGCTGCCTTGGTAATGGGGGGGGATGAATTACGTCATCCTCTAATCTATAGACATAGATGTGCATAATTAAAAATATGTATATGAAGGAGGGAAAGAGATTTGTTTGCAAAATTTAAATAATTAATCAATAATAAACATCACCTGTATACATTGGTAGCTTAGTGAATAGCTATAGAGAGAGAGAGAGAAAGAGCAGCTTATCCGCTGAACTAATAATGTCAGTCAGATGATTCGTCTAGGCATAGCATGAATACATGTATGTTAATGGAGCACTAAGCAAACAAATCATCTTGTACAAATTACTATGCTTGTTATGTGTATTTATTTCTATTTTTTATTTCTGTTTAGATTTATTTTTCTAAGAACTTTCTTTTATTCAGTAATGGTTATTGTGATCATTTTCACTTTTCTTTACATAGTAACATATGTAAATAATTTCTATTTTATGCAGACATTTTCTTTTAAAAACTCACAATTATTACATTATTTTACAAGTTGTAACTGGTGTTGTGTCTATGCTAATATTTTGTTAGAGATTACCAGATGCAGTCTTTTCCTTATAAAACATAGAAGGATTCATTTTAATTCATAAGAATAAACAGATTTTTAATCACTATGTCTATTCTTCCTGAAGACTAGAATAAAAAAAGAGTACATGTAAAGTGAACAGCCTCTCCCCCCAACAGATTCTGTACTACATATACAAGTAGTTTTATAGCATCATGAAATGCAGTACATAAACATTTAGTTGACATGCTATCTTTAGTGGTAGTTAGTGTAATTAGAGAAATATGGAATTTAAATGACCATGCATAATGAAAAATAGCTTCCCTTCCACAGGCTCTGTACCGATACAGGCAAGCAAAACAAAATTTTATTGTAGTGCAACAGTATCTTACTAGTATGAGTAGGGAACATGGCATCATAACTGAAATGGCAGTTGAGGAAGATCATGTTAATGTTCATAAAGTTTGTGGAAGTGATAGTGAGGAAAACAGTTCGATTGATGATAAAGCGGGCAATAATAACTTTGAAAAATAGAGTGAAATCAAGAGTAAGGTGACAAGTGGGGTTGATGATGAATAAGCGTGTGTTACTAGCGAGAGCGAATGATAGTGAAAATGTGATTCAAGATTTGAAAGTTGAGTTGGTGAAGAATAGGCAACAGATGAGGCAGATGTGGAGTGAAATGAAGAGAATTATAGCTGTGTATAAAAGATGGAAGAATACGAAAATGAATGATGTCAACATAAAAGAGGTAACAGAAAACTTACATGCCATTGTATGGGAATTCAGATATTAGAAGTGTGGTAAATGAGAAAATGAACCTTTATGTAAAATGAATAGGAACAAGTAGAATGTAAGATTGGATATCAGAGGTTATTGAGAAGGATATGAGATAAAGTGTGATAGGAAAGATAGTCAGTATGTTGCCTAGTTATATGACAGTGATGAGATGAGGTAGAGAGCAACAATTATGAATGATATGTTAACGGAAATGTGTGAAGAGAAGGGATTGCAATTTGTTAATGTATGGAATGAGTGATGGACTTTATTTGGATAGTTTTGGAAGCTGCTGGAAGGGAGAGTAATGACTACAAAGAATGAATCTGAACAAGTAAGAAGCAAAGTGAAAGAGCTGGAGAATAAGGAAGGAGAGATTGAAGCATATTTTTTGAATGAAGAAGTGGATAGTATTAGTGTAGAGAATGAGATAACAAGTGTGGAAGACAAACGGGAAGACTCAGGGTGGATGGGGGGGGGGGGGGACTGCTCGAGAAAGGTTGATGCCCAAAGACAATGTGAATGTATTTGTAGACAAGAAGGGAATGGCCTGGGATGTAGGGTAAACAGTTGGATTTGAATAAGGTTCTGGGGTGAGTAATGAGAAAAGAAATGGCTTGAGGAAGAGACGGGAAGTCACAATTAATAAGCGGTAACATTGAAACTTGTTATAGATCCAGTAACGAACTATTTTGTTTGTATACAAATGCTAGAAGTATCAGAAACAAGGGAAATGAGGTATCAGAAACAGTTATATTGATTGAGTTCATTCACCCAAAAATTGGTGGGATAAGTGAGACATGGTTGGATGAGGATGACATCCTGACAAGAATAGAGAAGGAAGTATATGAAGGATAGAATGAAAGGGTAAAAAGGAAAGTGGAGTGTTATTGATGATAGTAAAAGTTATGTTCATTCAAGGTTGTTCATTCATATGAGAGGGAAATAGTGGCAGTGGTTTTGAGGCAGTATGGTGTGAGATAGAGATAATAGAGTAAAATACTTTGTTGGATATTGCTATAGACCTGGCAATGTGGAGTATAGTGACTAGGAAATGTATAAGCCACTTAGCCAAATAAATGGGAAAAGAATGCTTTTAATTACAGCAATGTAGATTGGAATGACGAGATAGCGATGGAAATCAAGAAACTCATGAAAATGAGTTCCTTGATTTTTTTGAGGGACATTTACCCCAGGCAGTATGTAACAGAGGAAACATGGGGATTTGAGGGTCTTGGATTTGATCATCTCATCAGAGGATGTAATTATAAATAAAGTGTCAAATCTCCCTCCAGTTGATTAGAGTGACTATGAAGTGATTACCTGAGTGGTGCCTGCCATGTGAGGACTTCTATGTGGAAAGGATATATGTGGAACTACAAGGCTGGTGATTATGAGAAACTCAGGAGATGGTTTGCAGTGGCAGCACGAATGAAAAGTTGGATGGAAAGGAGATCAGTGCTGCTTAGGTGATATTTAAGAATTATTTAGTACAAGTAATGTGTAAATGTATTCCAAGTGTCAGATGGTTAAATAAGGTAGATGTGAAATGGATGAATGAAGAGATTAAGCATGCAATACAGAGAAAGAAGGCATTATAGAGGCAACATAAAATGAGTGGTAATAATCAATTCCATGAGGAGTACAGAGTACAGAGAACAGGCAAGGAGAGCAACTTATTTGGTAAAGTTAGCAATAGCTAACTGCATATGTGCAGTAGATAGCTAATGAAGCCAAAAAAAAAAAAAACCTAGCGAGTTCTTTCAATGTCTTGCCACACACACACAGAAAAAATATTATGATAGGATGACATTGATTGGAGAAAATGATACAAGGACAACTGCTGCAGAGAATATAGTTGAGATATATATATATATATATATATATATATATATATATATATAATGAGCAGTTTGTAGAGGTCTTTTATCTTTGTAAATGTGACATCATGAAGAGTTTGAGAGCAGTGGATGATGAGGAGGGGAGACTGACTGAGAGTGAACAGGAGATATATTGGGAATTGAGCAAACTTGATGTTAATAAGGTTGTGGTAATTGATGATATATTACCATGAATTTTGAAGGAATGTGCCAAAGAGTTGACATATTTGTTTAACATGAGTCTTACATTGGGCTAAGTTCCAAAGGAGCAGAAGGAAGGAAGGAAGGCAAGATTGTACTGCTTCATAAGGTACTGTTTAATTCTAGGCCAATCTGTGTGTCAGGTGTTGTGATCAAAGTATTGGAGAGGGTGGTGAGAACCAGGATTCAGAATTAGGTTGACAACAATGGTATTGTCTTTGATGGACAGCATGGATTTGCTAAAGGAAGATTATGCTTTAGTAATCTCCTTACTTATTAGAATAAGGTGACAGCTGCATTGCATAATATACTTAACTATACAATAACACGTAATACCCCAGTAAAAATAAATTTATTATGTAAATATTTCGTCTTATGTATCATAAGTTATCATCAGTACAAACAGCAAACAACAGTAAGGAATTGAATAAAGAAACAGTAGAGAGCATGTGTTAAATTGGAATCCTTCGTATAGAGTAGCAAGTTCATAGAACTCCATACTGGTGGTTACTAATTAGATTAGAGTTCCCCTTGAAGTGAAACATGTGCAGTTTATTCCTGTTGATGACCTACTTTTCTGTCATATTTGATCCTGAATTTTCACCCTTTCTTATTTTTTATTTTATAAAAAATAATGTCAGTTAGATTCATAATAATGCTTCACAGTATCAACAACACCAAGACAGGAAAAAGCACATTTATCAGACTCACTAATATTTCACTGGTTTTCTTCCCAACATCATCAGAGCACAATTATAACTGTGATGGGCACACAGCACTGAATTAAGTAATTGTTGAAAAGAGTTTAAATTTTAACTGAAAACAGAAGTAATGGTCTTACATGGTCATGGTGCCCTCTATTGGTCAGATAACCATAAAGTTAATTTAAAAGTCAGGCTATCAGGTCTTAAAATGATAGTCTCCCAGATCTTTGGTAAATTAATGGAACTATACCTGTTGATGTTGGGAGAGTGCTTTATTGCTGATGCTGATTCCAAAATTAGTTTCTCACACCTATAATGGACGACTTCTATGTAATAAAGATGTTTTCTTCCCTCTGATTCTATGTGAACAAGTATCCAGAGCATAGTTTGCCAGTCCTGACTTGCCATACAGTTGATTGTGGATGTAATTTTTGTGTTCTTCAAGGCAGATCTACCAGTTTGTCTAAAGTAGGCTAAAGTGCAAGCATGAGGAACTTTATATATTCTAGGATTCTCAAGAGGATGTAGTTGATCTTCAGGAGAATGTATGAAGGAAGCTAGCCGAATGAAAAGTTTGACAGTAGCATATTTGCAGTGAACTTAGGTTATATTTGGCTATAAAAAATGGAGGAGAGATGCATGATCAAATTGGTGAAAAAGATTCAGAATTAATATTTCCTTGAAGATTTATCATACAGTTTTCAGATATGATGTGTTGTGCTACACCCATCAAATATTCAAGTGTTTGTGTGGTGATGTATTACTAAAAATCATATTTTTCATTCATCATTCTAAAATGTTAGTTGGTTGCTCATACCTTTATACCACATAAGTCAGCATATTTCAGAAAATGTTACTAATATTTAATATAATTTTAATACCATAATAAAATTTTAATAAAATATTAAATATCAAAAAACAGTTGGAATGTTTTTAATATTTCAGTTTTAAATCTTCAGTTTTAAAGATTAAATCAGAAATACAACTAAAATTAGTCATATAATTGAGATTGAAACAAATATTTTTATCCTTTTTTTCTCTTAGCTTTACCTGGCTAATCTTTGCTGAGTTTTTAGCTTTCTCTTAGAGGGCCATGCTAGTTAATCAATAGCTGAAATCTCATTTGTGTTATATGATTCATGCTGCTGAACCTTGTTCATAAATATAAAAAAGGCTCAGAAAGTACAAGAAATAGCCTTGATGCAAGCAATAAAAGTTCTAATCAGAAAGAATCCGTGTTCTTTTCCAAACAGCACTCTATTATATAGTGAAATCTGTGGAATATTCGTAACTAAAAATTCACATATATATCACAGTAATTAAATTTTAATAATATGTAGATATTTCATCTTAAGTATCTTAAGACATCATCAGTAATTTCAGTACTGATGATGTCTTAAGATACAGACGAAATATCTGCATATTATTAAAATTTAATTACTGTGGTATACGTGTGAATTTTTAGATAGTTCCAAACAGCAGTCTCAAAATATTTGCAGAAGGCTATAGGCTACTTCCAAAGGCCAGTTTATCTACTGACCATTCCTTTTTGCTTCCAAGATGCGGAGATCATAATCCTGTTCTGTTCTGTCTTTTTAAGGAGATGCACGCTAGGCATATTTATAGAGTGAATGACAGCAAGGGTATAAAAGATTTATTGTCTAATATTTTATTTGCCACTGAGAGAGAGAAAATAAAAGCTCAGTAAAGCAACATTTAAAAATAATGTCATTCACAGTTTAAACAAAACATGTCATTATCATCAAAATTCCTCATAATGTCTTCAAAATATATATATACTCTCGTATATAAATCAAAATTTATATATCCTCGGGTGTACATGTACTATGGTAATGCTAGATGATAAGTTTACATTACTACTAACCTCTTACAGATTAGTCTTATTTGTGAGGACTCCAGTATTATCAGATCATATATTTCAGTCTTCTGTGGTACTTCTAATAGCATTGGTTCACCTCAACCCTCTCTCTCATTCCATTTTTAGCACCTACCATACCGTCTTAGATTAGCTCTGATCACACATTCATGAATGATAACAATATCAAGTTCATAATATATTTGTTTTTAGCATCATTCTGCTATTAATTTTGCCTTCTGTTAATTCCTATAATTTTATTCCTCTAACTTAATTCCTCTAACTTAACTTCAGATCTTTTCGTTTGGACACTGTCTTGTATATCACTACTTTAGTGTTCTGGCTAATTTCTCTCTTATTATATAAACATTTATTTAACTGGCTGTCCACAATACCAGTTTTGCTTACTTTTTTTTTTTTTCTATTTATTTTCTGAATATTGTAATTTTTACTAAACATTACCATCATCATGCTTTTCGAGGATTTAAGCCTTCAGTAGCCTGTTCAGGCCTTAGAAGTCATCGTTGAATCTCTTTAGTAGATGTCCTGATTTTCTTTTTCCTAATGGTTTGTAGTTTAAGGCTTGTTTTGGTAATCTTTCTGTGTTCATTCTTTCAATGTGTTCCATCCATTTATGTTTATATTTTTTAATTTTTTCTATCTATTCCTGATTCCTGGTTTAATTCTTCTCATAATTTCTTCATTTCTTTTGTGATCGAATAGAGTATACTTTGCAATTGTTCTCATAAACTTCATTTCAGCTGTTATTAATCTTTGTCTTTTTGTTTTATTATCCAGATTTCACTTCCATATACAGTAGAACTGGTGGGGCTAATGTATTATATACTTTTAATCAGGTTTGTTTTTGAACTAGGTTAGGTTTAAATATAATATTAATTACACCTGTTATTTTTAAATAATTCACAATTTTTAAGTTTATATCTTTTTAATTTTCATATGAAAATTAAAAAGATATAAACTTTTCAATTTTATGCTTTCTTTAGTATCTGTACTTAAATATTGTAAAATTTTATATACATTGGGTCTTATTTTATATAAATTATGTTCTTAATTAGAAACAAATTTGTTCCATGATTCTCTGTCTTTTTCTGACTTCTCTTTTAGCTGTGGCTCTTGTTCTTTTATATTCTATTTCATCTTCTAAGCTTTTACTGCTTAACCATTTATGGTTTGCTTCTTTTTTTTTTTGATTATTTCTTTGATTATATTGTCCCATATTTTCAGTTTTTCTTTTTATTGAATTTTTTGATCTTTCCTAAGCTTTTGTTTGCTGCTGTATTTAGTATCATTTTTATATTAAGACATTCTATTTCTTCATTTTGTTTAATTTTATCTAAATATTGGTTAATTCTTTGTTCATATAGCCATTCTATATTTGTGTCATTTAATAATCTAGTTTTATAAACAAATGTTTTTAATTTTCTTTCTGTTCTTGTTATTTGTAGCCATTTAGGTGGTAATCTTAATTTTATTTTAACGAGGAAGTGTTCACTACTTATTTCATATCCTCTGTGAACTCTAACATCTAAAGAGAACTTGGATGTCTTACTGAACATGGAAAACATCAACTGCATTACTTTGGAGAGGTGATGGAATAAATATATATTTCAGATATTTATTACCTTGTGTATTACCGGCACCTATTGAGGCTAGCTTGCCTCAATAGGTGCCGGTCGCAATCCCGGATAAATGCGAGGGTTGATGTCAGGAAGGGCATCTGGTCGGAAAACTTCAGTGCCAACTCAAACTATGATTATGAATCGAAGAGAAAATGATATAAGGGCGAGCCCAGCAGGTGGAGAGGATGTTGCGAGTGGGAACACTGAATGTTGGAAGCAAGTGACTGGAAGGGGAAGAGAGGTGGCAGACATGATGAGGAAGAGGAAGTTTGACATTTTATGTGTGCAGGAGACAAGGTGGAAAGGGGGAAAGGCAAAGGAACTGGGAGATAGATATAAATTGTTCTACTCTGGAGCGAATAATGAGGGAAGAAATGGTGTAGGAATTATGGTGTGTGGCAGAATGAAGGGTGAAGTACTGGACGTGGGTAGAAGGAACGACAGGATCATGCGAATGAAATTGGGTCTTGGAGAAGAGCGGGTGGTCGTATTATGTGTATATGCCCCGCAAGTTGGTTGTACAGCAGAGGAAAAAGATGAGTTCTGGAATGTGTTAGATGAAGAAATGAGGGAATTGGAAGAAAATGAGATGGTGATTGTTGGAGGAGAGTTGAACGGGCACATAGGAAGACAGAATAGAGACTGTGAAAGGGTGCATGGTGGCCACGGAGTGGGAATGATGAACCAGGAAGGAGAGAGGGTTGTGGACTTTGCAGTAGCGTTTGATCTGGTAATTGTGAATTTGTTTTTCTTCAAGAGGGAAGAATATTTGATAACATTTAGAAGTGGTAACAACAGCTCACAAATTGACTACATTTTGACTAGAAGAAAACATCTTAAGGTTGTGACAAATTGTAAAGTAATTCCAACAGATCAAGTAGCACAACAACACCGACTGCTGTGCGCAGACTTTAAAATAAGATCGAAGATAAGAACTTCTGGTTGCATTGGGATGAAGACAATTAAGTGGTTTCGCTTAAAAGAGGAGAGTGTTAGAGAGGATTTCGGATGGACTGGAAAGTGTACAAGATTGGTGGAAACATAATTCAAAAGTAATCCTGAGCTGTGCAATCGAAGTGCTTGGTGAGCCATCTGGAAAGATTAGAGAGCAGAAGGAGGGTTGGTGGTGGAATAATGATGTACAAGTGGCAGTGACAGCTAAGAGGAAGGCAAAGCAGAAGTGGGATGAGTCAAGAGTGGAAGAGGACAGAGAGGTGTACAAAGAGAGAAAGCAAGAAGCCAAGAGAGTTGTGGCACAGGCGAAGGCCATGGCATATTAAGATCTGTATGATCAATTAGAAACAAAGGAAGGACAGAGAAAAATTAACCAACTAGCGAAATGTAGAAATAAAGCAGCTAAGGACATCTTACATGTGAGGCAGATCAAAGATGCTGAAGGAAGAGTATTATGGAGGGATGTGGACATAAGAAACAGATGGAAAATATACTTTGAGGGACTTTTGAATGAGGAAAATGCAAGGACTCACAGAGGAGATGGGCAGCCTTCTGAGGGGATGGTGCAGAACATCAGTAGAATGGAAGTGACAGAGGCCATGAAGAGGAAAAGGAATGGAAAAGCAGTGGGCCCCCGACAGAATTCCAGTGGAAGCATGGAAGGCACTGGGGGAAGAGGGAATTGATGTGCTGTGGGACCTGTTCATGAAAGTTTGCCAACAGGAAAATATACCCGAGGAATGGAGGGAGAGTACTCTTGTTCCCATCTACAAGGGTAAAGGGGATGCACAAGACTGTAAAAATTACAGAGGAATAAAGTTGATGTCCCACACAATGAAGATCCTAGATAGGGTTCTTGATGGTAGATTGAGGGGGGGAGGTGGAGATTGCAAAGGAACAATTTGGCTTCATGCCTGGTAGATCAACAACAGATGCTATCTTTGGGTTACGACAGATGATGGAAAAATATCGAGAGAAACAATGGGAGCTACATCTGGTATTTATTGATCTGGAGAAAGCATACGATAGAGTGCCAAGGCAAGAAGTCTGGAGGTGTCTGAGGGAGAAGAAGGTGCCGGAGAAATATGTCAGGTTGGTGCGGGAAATGTACAGAAATGTGAAGACAAGTGTTCGGACCTGTTTGGGACAGACAGAAAGTTTTCAAGTAACAGTTGGCTTGCATCAAGGGTCAGCATTAAGTCCGTTTCTGTTTAATATTGTGATGGAGGGGGTAACAGAGGAGGTGAGAGAAGATGCACCTTGGACAATGTTGTATGCAGATGACATCTTGCTGTGTGTGTAGATTCAAGAGAAGAAGCGGAAACTAAACTGGAAAGATGGAGAAAAGTACTGAAAGAGAGAGGTATGAGACTGAGCAGAAGTAAGACAGAGTATATGTGTTGCGCAGTGGGCGGTGGCCAGGAGACAGATCTGGAGCTGGAAGGAAATGTCATCAGGAAGGTGAGAGACTTTAGATACTTAGGTTCAACAGTGGAAGAAGATGGAGGAGCTGAGAAGGAAGTGGGATGCAGGATACAAGTGGGTTGGAGGAACTGGAGGGAGATGGCTGGAGTGTTATGCGATAAGAGGGTACTGATCAATCTGAAAGGCAAAATTTATAGGACAGTAGTGAGGCCAGCTATGACATATGCTATAGAAACTGTGTCCCTGAGGAAAAATAACATCAGGAGGATGGAAGTAGCAGAGATGAGAATGCTTAGGTGGATGTGTGGTGTGACCAGAAAGGATCGTCTGAGAAATGACTATGTCAGGGGAACAGTGAAAGTTACGAACTTAGGAGCGAAAATACAGGAGGCAAGGTTGAGATGGTTTGGTCATGTGATGAGGAGGGAGGACGAATATGTGGGAAGAAGTGTTATGCAGATGGATGTGCAAGGAAGGCGGAAGCTTGGGTGGCCAAAGAAGAGATGGATGGAGCTGGTAGAAGAGGACTTGAAGATGAAGAACTTGGATGTGGTGACAGCCCAAGACAGGAAGGTGTGGAGGAGACTCATAACAAACAGTGACCCCACTTAAGTGGAAGAAGCTGTAGAAGAAGAAGAAGATATTTATTACCTTGTGTTTCATGATTTCTGTCTTTTCATTGCTGATTTTCACATCGGATTTGTTACAGTAATTATTCAGTTATTCTACATGCTCAAATAATCTTAAAAAATAAATAGTGTTAAATAATCTTGCAGAATTGTTCTGAATTTATTTAGGACTATAAAGTCATACTACTATGTTTAACAACTTCAAACAACTTCACTTCAGTTTTGATATTCCATATACATGATTAAGAAACAGTATGCATCCTTTTCCTCTATATGATTTTACATCAAACTATCTTCCTGCAGTTCTAACTGCTGACTTATATCTTATATATCAGTTAGGCATTGTTCTGTGTAACATCATTTTGGATCATTTTAAAAAGCCTTTCTCTTTGTGCTTTGTTGTGCTCATTCTAGATCTATGAAAATTAAATGTATATATCCTGGATTCTCATGATCTCTCAACTGTTTTTTTATGTGACCTCCTATCCATGAAAGGTTAGGTTATTTGCAACCCTATAATACTTTTGTACTGTTTGTCCATTTTTATTAATTTTATTTTTTGTATTTTTATTGATTATTTGTTGCATAGTCTGGAAATCCTGCTCTCTAGATGAAACATTTTCAAGCCAATTCAGGCCTCTAGTAAGCAGGGTGGTAGTCTCAAACTGGCAGTGAAATTCATCTCGACATATAAGAAGGGGATGGCCTGCACTTGAATAGATTTGTCATCATCTTGAAGAAATAATTTATTTGGGTGAGGTCTAATTTAGAGAGTCGGGGAAACTTAGATAAGCATGGGAGAAATGCTGATGATGTAAGTTCAGCTGAGAAATGCAAATATAATAATAATATGAATGTCAGTAAGCATTGTTATGAGTTTTGTGAAGGAATGCACTTGTAAGAGTTCAGACTTATTGCATGTCTGTGTGCATGGAGACAGGAAAGAGTAAGTTGCCCAAATTATTATTATGGGTTACTCCGTGGAGTCCTTAGACTCATTGAGGGATGAGGCCAAGCATACTGCAGATGTAAATATATGAAATAGTCAGGAAGTAGATTATTGTGTGTCTATAACGTTCCATGTAGCAGATAGTTCGAGGCGATATGGTGAAGATGTTGCTATAGACCTGGCAGTCTCTGGGATGATGAAATGCATCATCTAGTTACCCTGATGGGCACCAAATGAACAATCGTTATGGATGGCTTAAATTATGTAGGTAGAAAGAAAGCCAATGAATGATAAGAATGAAGGAGAATTTATTTGAGAATGAATGTTATATGACAACTTTTTCAAGAAGCTTGTGAAAAAAGGGACTCAGTCATTGAGTGTTAGGTTTGATTAAAACCTTAGAAGGGATCTCAGTTAAGAATATGAATGTTTTGTCACCAGTTGGCAACAGTGATCAGGCCTACTAACGCAGGAAGTAGCTCAGTATATGGATGTTCCAGTTTTAGGAGGACAGCTCACTCTCTGAATGACAGAGCTGGAAATTGTAACAAACACAGCTTATATCATTATTAAAATTAGTGATATAAAATAATAGCTATGTGTGTGTGTGTGTGTGTGTGTGTGTGTGTGTGTGTGTGTGTGTGTGTATTGCTATTATTTTATATTTATATATATGTGTATATTACAGTGAGATTATGCAGATTACAGCCAGAAATTCTGATGAATCAGCTTGTGGCAGTTTGCATAACTGATGATTTTGAGCAAAAAAGCAGATACACATTCATATTTTTGAATCACATGCAAAGGGGTCATGTGGTAGCATTCAACAGGATAAAAGGCAAAAGGCTGTGTTTGAGCAAATTCTGTTTGAAAGAAGCTGTTTTTGTAAAGGAATAAAGTTGTAAACTTGAATATCTTGTAATGTCTCAAAGACATCATCTAGATGATTTCACATGGGGAAGAATTATTGGGAAGCTTGAAGAAGACTGCAGAATTACTGATATTGACAGAGAGTTTGGAATCTTAAGCATTGTATCCAGGCGTCTGGACAATGTTTTAAACCAATGGAATGTGGTCCAGGCATTTGAAGAGGGTGACCTCATTCTACTGGGGAGATGAAGACAGTTTTTGGTTATAACAGCAAAATATAATCGACGAACCACTGCAGGTCAGCTTGCAAGTCGACTCCATTCAAGCACAGGCATGTGGATATCTTGACAAACTGTGGTAAGATGTCTGCGACAAGTAGGCCTGAATGCATGAAGGCCTGTTGTCTGTGTCCCTTTATCTGCAGCTCATCATAGAGCATGTTTTCATGGTATCATAACCATAAAAATTGGACAAGACACGAATGGGCTAATGTACTCTTTACAGATATTAGAGTTGCGTTAGTCTTTCCTCCGATTCTAGACAACACTTGAACTAGTGTGGGATAGATATGGCAGTGCTGGGGTCATGGTGTGGGGAGGCATTTATGCTTAATGGATGCACTGAGCTACAAGTGACTGGAAACGATATTGCACCAAAGTTCTTCAGTGTCATGATCAGTTGTTCTGTGGTGTTGTAGGTGAAGAATTTATTTTTATGGATGACACTGCCACACCACATTGCATGAGCCATGGAGATATTTCTGAGGACCAAGGATATTAATCAAATTCAGTGGCCAGTATGCTCCCCAGATCTCAATTTCATAGAACATGTTGGGATGCAATAGGAAGATGCATTGCTGCTCAAAATTCCCCTTCAGAAAACAAACAAGGCCTTATCCTTGCTCTGAAGGAGGAGTGGCTAATTTACCTCAAGAACTGAATCACTTGGTGCTAAGCATGATACGACATTGTGAGAGCTGCTTCACAGTTTGAGGTGGACATATTCCATACTGAAATGGTCCTCTGCATGGTTTTCTGTAAGCACTGTACATTAATTCCTGAACCATGTTCTTAGGTAATTTGTAACTTTTACCAAAAATGTATTGCAATTTAATGTGTATGAAATTTATAACACTTTTTTGTGTAATATAATTTAGTATGCTGGCAATAAGTTTGTCCACATTTAGCTTTAGTTATGAAAATTTTTTCATGTACAAGTAAAAATGTAGTTCATCCTTAGCTTTTGGACATTGTGTATTATAATAGCCTTATTTAAATATAACAAAAATATCTTAATAGCTTATGCTAATCACTTCCCAAATTTTTGATATGGACTTAAAATCTGAATGATTCAAATTCGTATACTGAAGTACTGTTTTATAGTTGTCTATGAAAAGATAGTCAGACTGTAATTGACTTTTGGGAAATATCTTCATTTGGCTCCACTGAACTCAGTGATTAATTTTATTAGCATGGTACATAAGGCTAGATTTGTCAAATTCAAGTCATTGTTCTTTATGCTCTTCATTTCTGGCTTCAGCTGATTGGTCAATGCCAAAATGGATTTGTTATTATTATTATATGGGGACCTCCATGGAGTCTGAAGACTTGTTGCAGGAGACTCACACTATCCACGTAATATATCATATTACGTGGATACTCCTTGAACCATTAACAGACAAAGCACTCACAACTTGACTCTGGCAACCCATTCCACTCATTCACAACTCTCTAAGCAAAATATCTAGTTCTCACATCCCTACTAACCACACCTGTTTTCAATGTCCAGGGATGACCTCTTGTTCTGGCACCTTTAGCCAAGTGCTGAAAGATGATCGAGGTTTCTTAGAGATAAGGCCTTATAAAGAGGAATGACAATTTCCTTCTCTCTACTTGGTAGTGTGGTCATCAGTAGCCAAATAATCTAGTGGGCTACCTTAGTAATATGCCCTCTAAACTTTAACCCTCTGTCTATCACCACCATCATTTCTAAATCTCTAACTTCATCTATTTCCTGGAGTACACTTCCATCAATATAGTGCACAGTTTGTGATTTCTTTATTCCAAAATGCATAACTTTACATTTTTTCCACATTAAACAGAAACCCATTATCTTTTGTCCATATTGATAGCCTATTTAAATTGTCCTGTAAGCACTCCACATCACCTTAATTGACTATTACTCTACCTAATTTTGCATCATCAGTAAAGAACTGAATATTTCCTTTCAGGTTATTTTTACCTCATTGATCTACAAATTAAATGATAATCATTGCATCACACAACTAGTCACATAATTTTTTTTTGCTTTGATTCTGTCCATCCATATACCACTTTTTGATATCTCTGCAGCAGTCACTCTCCTATCCCCATAACCTGTGTCATATCCATTCCCCATTTGTTCTAATTTGTGTATTTATGTGTATAACAGGAGCAATGCATAGGTGAGAAAATGTGATGTAATATGCCCTTAGCAGTAGAAAAAAAAAAGAAACCTGTTTTCAAAATGGTTTGAAGATGGTATGTAAATCGTGTTTGTAAAGATCTAATTCTATCCATTTCAATGTCCCTTTAAAGTATGGTAATGATTGAGGTTTAAATTTTATGTTGTTCTTACCCATGAAAGGTTATTAGTAAACCTATAATACATTTGTATGTGGGTGGGCTATTTATTTTTTCCATTCTTATCAGTTTTATATATTTTTTCTTAATTTTTAAAATTATTTTTACCTAGTCCAGAAACCCTGCTGTAGAGAACATTGAACTTTTTGAAGCCATCTCACGCATCCAATAAAGTGGTGATCTCACACCGGGTGATGAAATTCATCTCCCACCTAAAAACAATCACAAACATCCATATCCACAGTTGGATTCGAACCCACAACCTGTTAGTTGGACAACAGGTATGCTAGCCACTTAGCCAACCAGGCTGGTAAATTTGGAGCTGATAATAATCAGAGGTCCATTGAATGTTAACCTGGTTGTATCAGTTAACAAATGGTAGTAGATTTTATGTTATTTAGTTGCTCCGATACACTGGTGGAACTGATGAATTGATTTTCCAAATGCTCTATTTCATGGCGCATTTTCCTATTTCAGGTTTCCTATTTCAGCATTTTCTATTGCAGGTTAATCATAATGCTCTAATGCAAGAGCATTAGGATTAACCATGATTGTCCATTGAATTGTCTGTGCAACTTGTTTTTACAAACAAAGTAATCAGAATTGATAGTGAAATTAAATGGTAAATAGGTCAGTGAAATCCTCAGAAATTAATGAAGAATTTCTTGGCAGTAGAAATTTTATGTGATGTGTTTTTGGATAAAGAAATAACATTAAAGGATGTCATCCTTTCAGTGTCATTTTTTTTCCCCTCTAAAATCTGTTTTGCTTTTTTATGCAAAATCTAGAGCACCAAGTGATTTCAAAATTGATTACATAGAAGTTTAGCTAGGTGGTATGGAGGAGAACCAATGCATTTTTCTTTTGAAGTAGCATTCTACTTAATTGTCCTAGAGAAAAAGATTTTCCCTAAGAAAATCAAGAATGCATAACTTGCTAATGTTCATGTATCCCAGGAATGCACTTGGTCTAATTGTGGATGTATCTAAATTTCATTCAGACACACCTGTTTTTATATTTTGATAAATTAGTTGACATGATATACTTTGAGGGACTTTTGAATGAGGAAAATGCAAGAACTCACAGAGGAGATGGGCAGCCTTCTGAGGGAATGGTGCAGAACATCAGTAGAGTGGAGGTGACGGAGGCCATGAAGAGGATGAGGAATGGAAAATCGGTGGGCCCCCAACAGAATTCCAGTGGAGGCATGGAAGGCACTGGGGGAAGAGGGAATTGATGTGCTGTGGGATCTGTTCATGAAAGTTTGCCAACAGGAAAATATACCCGAGGAATGGAGGGAGAGTACTCTTGTCCCCATCTACAAGGGTAAAGAGGATGCACAAGACTGTAAAAATTACAGAGGAATAAAGTTGATGTCCCACACAATGAAAATCGTAGAAAGGGTTCTTGATGGTAGATTGAGGAAGGAGGTGGAGATTGCAAAGGAACAATTTGGTTTCATGCCTGGTAGATCAACAACAGATGCTATCTTTGGGTTACGTTAGATGATGGAAAAGTATCGAGAGAAACAAAGGGAGCAAGATCTGGCATTTATTGATCTGGAGAAAGCATATGATAGAGTGCCAAGGCAAGAAGTCTGGAGGTGTCTGAGGGAGAAGAGGGTTCCGGAGAAATATGTCAGGTTGGTGCGGGAAATATACAGAAATGTGAAGACGTGTTCGGACCTATCTGGGACAGACAGAAAGTAACAATTGGCTTGCATCAAGGGTCAGCATTAAGTCCATTTCTGTTTAATATTGTGATGGAGGTGGTAACAGAGGAGGTGAGAGAAGATGCACCTTGGACAATGTTGTATGCAGATGACATCTTGCTGTGTGCAGATTCAAGAGAAGAAGCAGGAACTAAACTGGAAAGATGGAGAAAAGTACTGGAAGAGAGAGGTATGAGACTGAGCAGAAGTAAGACAGAGTATATGTGTTGCACAGTGGGCGGCAGAGAGGAGACAGATCTGGAGCTGGAAGGAAATGTCATCAGGAAGGTGAGAGACTTTAGATACTTAGGTTCAACAGTGGAAGAAGATGGAGGAACTGAGAAGGAAGTGGGATGCAGGATACAAGCGGGTTGGAGGAACTGGAGGGAGATGGCTGGAGTGTTATGCGATAAGAGGGTGCCGATCAATCTGAAAGGCAAAATCTATAGGACAGTAGTGAGGCCAGCTATGACATATGCTATAGAAACTGTGGCCCTGAGGAAAAATAACATCAGCAGGATGGAAGTAGCAGAGATGAGAATGCTTAGGTGGATGTGCGGTGTGACCAGAAAGGATCGTCTGAGAAATGACTATATCAGGGGAACAGTGAACGTTACGAACTTAGGAGTGAAAATACAGGAGGCAAGGTTGAGATGGTTTGGTCATGTGATGAGGAGGGAGGACGAATACATGGGAAGAAGGGTCATGCAGATGGATGTGCAAGGAAGGTGGAAGGCCAAAGAAGAGATGAAGGGAGCTGGTAGAAGAGGACTTGAGGATGAAGAACTTGGATGTAGTGACAGCCCAAGACAGGAAGGTGTGGAGGAGACTCATTATAAACAGTGACCCCCCCGTAAGTGGGAGAAGCTGCAGAAGAAGAAGAAGAAGTTGACATGCATGTTTTGAGCAATCTTATATTAAAAAAAAATTAAGAAGAGTCTAAGATATAATTAAATGCATTAATTAATCCCCCCCCCCTCTTTCCACTCACTATTTACAGTAATGCATTTTTGATATTATGATGTGAAATTAACTTAGTGTTATAATTACTTTCACTTCTTTTTGTCTCCACAAAGAGAGTATATAAATTTGATATCTGATATAATGAATATTTTAACTAAATTCATTTTATAATATTTAAAGTTGTTGTTGTTGTAAACAGTTTGTATCCTAAGTTTATATTATCGAGGACTGCTAAAATGATGTTTTGTAGTGGTGAAAAAGAGCCTAAGATGTGAATTTGACAGTGGTAAAATTTTAAGAACATATTTCAACTAACAGGTTTGAAGAACTTATCATTCATTTGCTTAAATAGATTGAAAAACTATAATGAAGATATTTTTTCTTACCTGAAAATTTATTTTGCACGTTATTCTTCCTAGCATATAAGGAGAGTACCATTAAGTTTAACCTGTGGTTTGAAGCAAATGTATGCATTCGTATGTAGACATCCAGGAACCAGTGCATCTTGTAGTGCATCAGCTTGGAAGTTTTTGTTGTGGACACTGAAATAGGAATATTGTTTCCTATTTCAGTTTCACCATAAGGCATAAATCTAAAGAAGGTTTCTGGAATAGTCTTAAAGGAGAGACTGCAGTATAGTTTGGAGAAAGTTATAGTAACCAGACTACTTGCTGTCATTAGTAACTTGTTGCTAAGACATATTTTGAATTGAAGATAGAAGAACATAAATTCTTCTAAGGAAGAAATTTATTCAGCTTTCTATATAAGATTTCTTCATGTGATATATCCACAATTTAAAATTTCTCTTTAGTAAAATATTACTTGGGGAAAAGGAAGATATGCTATTCTGGAGTCAGAACTTAAAAATAGGTCATCATTATTATACAAATTGTCCAGTCAGAATTCTATAATAAGATTATTTTCTTTAGGGATAGAAAGATGGATGCTTGTTTTGAATTAAAGCAAGGAGTTCTCACTTGAATTGACTGCATGTGATTGTAATGTAGAACTTTGAAGTTTATTTTGCACTTGGTTAGACTATAATAAATTTAGTTTAATCCTTTATCCAAGTGAAAGCAAATAAAGTTTGCGCCTGAAAATATCTTCAGGACTGAGGTAAGGTGGTACATCCCTTGGCAACTCGTAGCAAAGGTGGACCAAGCTCTCATCACTCCTTGTGTCAGTATCTCCCGTAATGCAAAGCAACTTTCCTTGCAGACATGTATACTGCTATGCATTAAGGGAAGGGCCACTACCCAGACCGGTTTCGACCTTTATTGAGATCTCGTCAGTGGTAGACAGACCCAGAGTGGTGATACTAAGGCAGAAGCAATGGAGAGATCATATTTACCTATACGAGTTGCCACCAGTGTACCACCTTATTATTAAATTACTCTGGATTTAGAGAAAGATGTTGGAAGTTTATTTTGCACTTGGTTAGACTATAATAAATTTAGTTTAATCCTTTATCTAAGTGTAAGCAAACAAAGTTTGCACCAGAAAATATCTTCAGGACTGAGGTCAGGTGGTACATATCTTAGCAACTCGTAGCAAAGGTGGCCCAAGCTCTCATCACTCCTTGTCTCAGTATCTCCCATAATGCAAACCACATCTTGCATATTTTTGTCATCCTAAGGAAGCATAACAGTAAATTTTACTTTATTTGTCAAACTCGAGTCATATTTTTTAAAAAATTCTGAAAGTAATTCGCTTGTGTAGAAGAGAGAAAGAGTTGCTTTTATTAAATATTTTAAAATAAAATTTGTATTTGATTTAAAATGTGATAAATTTGTTTAATTTTAAAAAACAAATGCAGATAATTAGTATAAATTTTGTTAATTGAACAGTTTTTTTTCTTTTGTGTCTTATTTCTCATGAGACTAAATGTTATCATCATCATCATCATCTTCCTTATACCTTCTTTTACCTTGCGGTGTCGAGGGTCCATTGATCATCGGACCTCACTCCGTTTACAGGATAAGGTGGTCAGCCTTATGCCCCGGTGTATCCTATGGCCTGTAATGTTGAGTTCTCAAGGCCAGTTTGCCTGCATTGCGTGATGAAAAACCCCAGAATAAACTGGGGAAAAAAACCTGCTGTCCACGCCCAAGACTGGCCAACTTGGCTATGGCTGAGGAAGATTCTTCAGCTCCTCACGTCACCAACGGGAATCGAACCCAGGACACTCCTTCCCCAGGCATACGGTTGCGAAGTGCATAGCCACTAGGCTAACCAGGCGGACCTAAATGTTATCTATTATATAATTCCATTATATGGAATTATATAATAGATAACATATAATTGAATGTAATAAATGAAATAATATTGGGAAACTAATTTTCCATAATAAATAAATAAAATTTAGATACAGGAAAGAAACATATATTTTTGATATGAGCCATATTAGGTGTAGGAAAGAAAATATAAATTTATATAAATATATTTTCTTCTTTTTATAAACATAATAACTTGTTTATTATGTTTATAATAATCAGTTTATTTAATTGAATTTTTTGTAGGTCTCTACTGATCATAATATAAGTGGCTCTATTTCAAGTAAACACTGAGTTTTTGGTTGTAGTTTGTAGTGCTTAGTTTAAAAAATATCATGGATTCCTTGAAATAGACCCATTTAAAATGCAAACTGAAATTAATTTAAACATTTGAACAGATATTACAGAAGTGTCATGATAATATTCAGCTTCATTTATGTGTTGGCAGTAACAATTGGATTTTAAATTTCGCTTAGCAGCAGCTGACCCACAATAAATTTACTGTGCAGATTTTGAGCTCCCTTTTGAGTGCCATACCTAGAATTTATGGTAGTTGTGGGAAAAAAAAGGAACCAGGGATTATGTATAGATTATTCCAATAAATTAAGATTTAATGGTATTCATCTTATACAGGTTGTTTCAAAAAAGAAATATCATTTTTTTTTTTTAAATTGAAGTTCCTAGAAGTAAATAGTAAGAATTGAAATAACAAGTAAAAATGTAAGTATAATCTTAAACGCTAGTAAATCTATACTTGTTTTCCATCATTTACAATAATAAATGTACTTCTGCTCAAAATTTTCAGTGGCATTCCCCACTGCAGATGAGATTATCGTGATGACTTCCTGAATATGCTTTTTCAATTCTGCAGGTTTCTTGATTTGTTAGGGTAAGCTTTAGACTTAACGTAACCCATAGATAAAAATAAAGCGGTCCATTTTATAGGGTCTCCCTCTACCTATTCATAGTCTGGCAATGTGTTGTTTAGAAATAAAATGTTTAGTTTTGAAGTGAAGATTTAAGTTTTTGTAAACAATTATGACATATCAAAAACTAACATCTTCACTTGTTATTTTAGTTTTTACTAATTACTTTTAGGACTTTCAATAAAAAAAAATCATATTATTTATTTTTTTGGGGGCATTCTCTTTGGTCCTGTATATAAATTAAAACATAACCCCCAGATTTTACAAGTACAGTGCTCTCTGTGTTAGAGAGTGACAATTTCATGTTGAGTATAATAGAAATGTTGATGTCCAGCATTAATTCATAAGCAAAATAAACTCATTGAGTTGAGAAATACATTATAAATAGTTGTGTTATTTCTCAAATGAACTGAATAACATTCCAAACTAAGGACACCATTTAGTGTTGCATCAAAGTTTATATTCATTTGAGAATATCTAATTATAAAAGATTGTGTGAGTGAAACTGAAAGTGTATATATATATTTAAATTCACTTGCAGTTTACCATTTTATTTTTTATTGATTTTATCTAATTCAGAATTTAATATATGAATACTAACAAACTTAATTTTCTGCACTTAATAAAACGAATGTGACATTTACAATAACTGCACATCAATTGCAGTTATTGCAACTTTCTTTTGTATGTTGAGTTAGTAAGTAATGTTACTTTATCAAAGTTTGTTAAACTTAAAAAGTGGTTCAACTTATCTACCTAAACTAACATGATAACTGAATAAACATAATTTTCAAGCCTAATTTTGATTTTTAATGTTCTTGTGGGTAGGATGCACACAGAGAAAAAAAAAAGTTTAATTTTTATAAAGAAAAGATAACTAACCATATCTTGTTTAGAATTAAATAGTAATAATAATTTCCTGGTGAAATGTGCAAGGTTTGATAATGCTCACTGTAAAATTATATCACAAATGATTTGGTTTTTCAGTCTATTGTGAATTTCTGCATGATTTACATTTTGAAGATCATATTCACTCTTATTTTATATAAATAAAACAAGAGTGGATATGATCTTTTCATTTTTTGTATCCATCGTTCATATCTTTATGCTGGAAATGGTAATAATTAGTGCAATGTTTAGAAACATCTTTATTACCATTATTTTAGCTTTGTTCAAAACCTCACCTCTGTATGCTATATATATGTCTACAATATTGTAGTTTTTAAACATTCAGTGAAAAAATAATCTTTCTTTATTATCTATGTTAAAAAAAAAATCCATTATCTTTCTTGCAGGCTATGAACAAAATACCAGAACCAAAGATACTCACGCTAGATCCTAATGATGAAAATATTATCCTTGGTATTCCTGATGATCCTAATCCCAGTGATCAGACTAATTCAGAACCAGTAAAAGAGAAAAAGGTAATTTAAAAAAAAATCTTATCATTACATCATTAACATACAGTTCATTCTTATTATAACGATGCTGTTATTGTAAAATCTCTCACTATTTTGAGTGTCACATACCCATTTTTTTTTATTTGCATATCTCAGATTGAATATTATAAATGATATAGTATGTTTAAGGTTTATATACAGGTAAAACACTGCAGAAGTAAAATATTAGCTTTGAAGTGGTGGTATTATAGAAACATACATACATAATCTTATTCTGTATTAAATTCTCTGAATGAAACATTAACGATACCTACCTAATAGTGTGTGTTAGTCCTCCTCTAGCTCAAATAACAGCCTGTTGTACTCTCTGAGGCACTGACCTCACCAGATGCTGCTGGCGGGGGTTGTTGGAGGTAATTCCAGCCATGCCTGTTGCAGCATTGTCTACAAATATGCCTTACATGTCCATTCTGGGTATGCAAATCTGATGTCTCGCTCTACAGCATCCCAGAGAGATCTGATTGAATTTACATCTGGGGACCTTGGGGGGGGAACTGGATGGTCCCAAATTCATTTGGTGTTCCTCAATCGATTCCTGGGTAGTTGTGGCCCAGTGGGGTGGCACATTGTCCTGCTGAAACAGACCATCATCTGCAGGAAGCACAAAGGGCGTGAAAGTGTGTAGGTGATCAGCCTGCACATTCTGGTAGCCTGCAGTATTTAAGGACCTCCCCAGATACACTAAGGGACCTAATGTGTTGTAAAACTTGATGTAGCTTAGAAATACCAAAGCGTTTTAAATTGATTTTTACAGAGGTCAAGTCTCATGAGATAGCTACAAAAATAACCTTGTTTGTCTCTATGTATTTTATGTTAAATATTAATGTAAATAACCCTATGGAAATTGATTGTATTTACTGTTTTATTTAAAGTTTCTAGAATGTCAAAAACAAAGGCAATGCTTTGCCATCAGAACTTTGTATAATAGCTATGTATAAGAGTACAAGAAAGTTTTTGCGATTAAGTGTGTGAGAAAATTGTTTGCGAGCTCTGCACATGAACACCTTCAAAGTTAGTATCAAGGAGATCTGCTAGTTTCAGAGAAGTTTCCGCTGCCCGACAAGACAAAGAAAAATAGAGTGCATGGAGGAGAAAAAAAGAATGGGTTGGCCTTAACAAAAAGATCAAGGAGAACTGCTGATTTCTTCGGGGGGGGGGTTACAACTTTTGGTGCAAGGTCCCAAGAAGGTGAAAATAAAAGGGGACTGAGCTGAACATCGAGAGGAGAGTCCAGGTCCCATTGCCAAGAGAGGAGAGGCAAGGTCCAGTTGCCGAGAGAGCAGAGGTGAAGCGCTGTTACCGAGAGAGCAGAGGCGAAGCGCTGTTACCGAAGAAAGCCAGAGGCAGTCGGCGGAGAACCAGAAGCAGTCGGATCCAGAGGACCAGACTTTACGGCGAACCCATGCCAAAGGAAAAAATTAGGAGAACAGATGATGCCAAGTGCTGGTTGAATGTCCTAGTGTTGTAGGAAGTCAACCGAAGCCAAAAAGCCGCAGAACGGTCTTCAAGCCTGAATGCTGAAACTTTTTGCCTGAACTTTTGAGTACCGGGAAGATTGCAGTCCAAGACCCACCAATATTCCAATGAAGCGCCCCCCCCCCCCCGAAACAAGACTCTCCAGACGGAAACCTAAGGCCTGAGATGAGAGGAAAAACCATAGACTTTGATGCAGGATTTTTGGAAGGTGTCGTGACAAAGAGCCTCTGTAAGAGTGTTACATCCTTTTATGTACATTCTTTTTGTAATCTAGAAGATATGGCATAGATGGGATAAGAAATAGTAATAAGAAACTTAAATATAAAGAGCCAATAGGCTTCATTTCGGCGATATAAACATTATTTAAATTAAGGGGATATTAAATCCCACATTGTTTTAAAACCGAATAAGAATGAGTTTTATGCCAAGAATGGTGATCAGAACTTTACCACCTTTGCTGCGAGTTGCCTAGTATTGTACTACATACTAGGACTACTTTCATTAGCTCACGCTAGTAATCACTAATATTTTTATAGTTTACTATATTCAGCATAAAACTCTCTGATTCCAATCTTTGAGTTTCTTATTCGGTTTTAAAACAATGTGGGATTTAATATCCCCTTAATTTAAGTAATAAGAAATATCTATAAGAGAGTCCTGTGATTTGTTGTTAACTGGAATATAAATTGTAAGATAACTTGCCATAGCTAGCTAATCTCTTTATGAGTAAATTAGTCTCGGCAATTTGATTTTTTTAGCAGAGAAGTAACAGAATAATTATATTGTACAGTCATTTAATATTGAAAAGGGAAAGTTTGTTTCTTTATACCAAAAGTATAAGGATAGGTAGAGAGAGAGAGTAACCTCCCTATCACTTATTTAATGTACTTTATTTTTATTGTAAATAAGTGAGTTTTAATTATATGTCAATAGAGTGCTGCCTGATTGTTTATTTTACAATGCACTGTTCCTAAATAAAAGCGAACTTAAGAGCGGGAAACCAAGTAAGATAGCCGAAGCATATAATTAAGTGCAAATAGACCACGACTGTTTGTGTAAAGTTTTACTCAAGGAATTTGTGTTAGAGAAAGAGAGAGAAATCAACCGGCCTTATTACTGAGTTTTATGCCAATTAATAGATACTGGTGGTGCAGTCTTATCAAATAAATTTTCTAGTATCCATAGGCATAAAACTCGTAGTGCGAAAGGTAGATAAACTAAGTACGCAATAGTAAGATGGAATAGTGAGAATATGAAAGGAATATATATAAAATTAATAATCACAGTGGCTTATAAATAGCAAGAAATAGCACACAGTTTACAGTGTCACATAAGAAGGCTCCCCCAAACCATTACAGCCACCACCTCTTTGAACAGAGCCCTGGCATAATGGTGCTATGGCCTCATGTTGACACCACACCTGCACCTTCCCGTCAGCTCAGTACAATTGATAATGGGATTCATCAGACCACATGACTCTTTTTCACTCTGCAGAGGTCCAGTTTTGATGGTCCTGACACCAGGTGAGGTGCATGCTCAATGATGAGCTGTCAACAATGTTACACCTTTAGGGTGTTGGCTCCAATAGCCTATGGTGTGCAGGGTACGCTGCACCATTTGTTTGCTGCTGCTTGGATCTCTGACATTGAAGCTGTATGTGATTTGTGCCACCATTGCCCTGTGGTTGGGCTGTATGAGCCTGGACAGTCTATGTCGCCCCAGTCGCCAGTGGCACATGGTCGGCTACCACTTGCTTGCTGGGCACGGGTATTCCTGCTAATGGTGCACTCATGGTAAATCCTTGATATGGTTGCCCTCGAAAACCCTAGGGTTCTCACCACTTGGGCAATAGAATGATCCATTTGTCTTGTGTTGATAATATGGCTACAATTGAAGTCGCTAAGATCACATTTACCTGTGTTCATCATTTCCAGTACACTGTTGGAAAGCCCCGATGTCTGAATATTTGCTGTCTGCATTCAGTTTGGGTACATTTCACTCTGCTTGGGGGAGGGGGGGGGCATTGCCAGTGTCAACTTCCCATCACCCCTTATCTCTAATGTTTGTCCATTGAGTGTAGTCCATCCAGGCTGTGTTTAGTTGAGCTTGGCTGAATCAAACACACACTGCTATCTGGAAAAACAGTAAAAACAAGTGGTCAGGTTTTATTATATTATATTATATTAATATATTAATTATTATTTTATTATATATTAATTATATTCCGTGAAGAGTCTTCTGACTCCAAAGAGACACCCATTATAATAATAATAATAATAATAATAATAAGATATTTAAATATCTTAACAATTTCATGGTATAAATAGCACAAGAAGAAAATAAATTATTTGTTTATTTTTGCTACTGGCATTTTGCTTTATTTCTAACCAGCATCCTCAGAGCACATGTTAGTAATTCAACAAAATATCATCAGTAAGATTAGTAAATTATTTTTCTGCTGGTGTTATGATTGCACTATGAAACAGTAAGAAGCATTTCATGAATGTCATTTCATGTCAAATTTCTAGAGAGCATAATCTCTCATCCCTATTCCTATTCATATTTCCATATATACAGTCGCATCATGGTAGAGGTTGACTACCATGATGCTACTCATTGTTAACTATGGGCGAAACGACATGTGGTGAGGACCCTATCTCTTCCACATGTTGGTGTAAGTATTCATGGCTGTCGACGTGTGTGTGTGTTCACAGGACCGGTTTGCCTGTTCTGAGAGACGAAAAACCGGAGTTTCCAGGTTAACAAAACCCTCACCTCCATATGAGACTGGCTAACTCACGTTTAGTCAAAAGAGACCAGGTAAAGGTTCCTCATGTCATGGACGGGAATCGAACTTAGGTCTTTTCGACCAAAGGGCTTCGTCTATACTGATGTGCTACAGAGCCTCAATCTCTATATTATTATTATTATTATCATTATACAGGCACCTCCATAGAGTCTGAAGACTCAACGCAGGAGACCCAATTTATCCACACAATCTATCATACCTCTCCTTGACAGAAAAAGCACGAAGAACTGACTCTGATAACCCATTCTATTCATTCACAACTCTCCAAGTGAAAAATCTAAAAATCCTCATGTCCCTGCTAACCATACTTTTACACACCTTCTAGGTATTACCTCTTGTTCTTCTCCCTGTAGCTAAGTGCTGAAACATTTCCCCTGCATCTATCCTGTAAAACCCTTTAAGTAACTTAAATATTTCTATCATATCCCCTCTTTTTCACCTATGAACCAACTTCTGCAGTTAACACACCCACATGACAAGGTTCCCCAAACCATTACAGAGCCACCACCACCTCTTTGAACAGAGCCAACCTGGCACAATGGTGTCATGGCCTCATGCTGTTAACACCACACCTGCACCTTCCTGTCAGCTCAGTACAACTGATAACGGGACTCATCAGACCACACGACTCCTTTCCAATCTGCAGAGGTCTGGTTTTGATGGTCCCGATACCAGACGAGGCACAATGCCCAGTGTTGATCTGTCAACAATGTTACAGCTCATAGGAACATTCTATGGACCACTCACTATCTTGGTTGCTTGCTTCTGAATGCTCTCCACCACTTCCTCTTCCCCAAAGAAACCCAGGGGCCCAGACCTGAGCACAGTAATCCAGATGTTGACTTATCAAGGCTGTATAAAGAAGAATAACAACTTCCTTATGTCCACTTGTTAGTATGTTTTTCAATAACCAACTAATCTTATGATCTTCCTTAGCAGTATGTGTCTTATAAACTTCACCTCTCTGTCTACGACCACGCCTAAATCCCAAGCTTTATCTTTTTGCTGGAGTACAGTTCCATCAGTGTGGTACACAGCTTGTAATCTATTTTTCCCAAAATGCGTAACTTTATATTTGTCCACATTAAACAGGAACCATTACCTTTTGCCCATACTGACAGCCTATTTAAATTATCCTGCAAGTTCTCTATTGCCTTGATTCACTATAGCTCTACTTAATTTTGCATAATCATCATTAAAGAACTGAATATTTCCTTTCAGGTTATTTCCTATATCATTTATGTGCAAATTAAACAGCGCTGAACCTTGTAGCACACTAAGAGTCACCAGCTTTTGCCTGAATTCTGCTCATCTGCTATACCACTTTTTATATGTCCAGTAGCTATCCATATAATTAGTGTTATATTCATCCCCATTTGTTGCAGTTTGCATGATAGAGTTCCATGTGGTATCCTGTCAAATGTCTTTGCAATATCCAGCAAAATTGTCATAAGCAATTTCCCTTATCCAAACTCAGCTGTCACTTCATTATAAAAACTTAGGAAATTATTAGAGCATGAACAACCATTCACAAAGCCACGTTACCCTCTATCTGTCACATGTCACAACATTAACTTCACTTGTATGATATACCCTTGCAAGGTGGTTGCTAAGTAACTCAACTGTTTTATCTGCTTTTGTCACCTCGTGACTATCAGCACTCATTAAGGTTATTCTTCCTCTTACTTGCCACAGAGCAAAAGAAATTATGTAATCAAAAGAGGAAATTCCCTTGACCTGCTCAGCTAGTTTCTGCTCGTAATCTTACTTTGCCTTCCATACTATACTGGTCACCCTTCTTGCCTGACCCCCCTTGTATTGTTCATGAGTTTTCTGATCATCCTTTTCATTATTACCCAAAACTATGCCATAACACAGCTTTGAGCTTTTTTCTAAGCCTGTCATAATCACCTGCCTTGTAATTCCATATACCCCTTATTGACAGAATATTCCTCATGTTTTTCAATCTCCCCAAGTCAAGACTGTATGGGCACTTTCCCCATACAGTCTTGACTTGGAGGCAATGTGGCTTCCTTAGTTATGGATAGCTCTTCTGATCCTATGACTAGGTCCAATACTCTTGCACCTCGAGTCCCCTCCATCACATGCTGCCTCAAGTAATTATCTCTCAGTAGGTGTATAAATTTCATTTCATTCCATGTGATCTCTCTTCTTTCCAGTCTGTATCTCCATAGTTAAAGTCCCCCATAATAATCACTTGACCTGCACTCATTGTACTAATTTGCTGATGAATGTCTTCCAGATCATCCCTGGAAGACAACCATATTAATTGTATGGATCAAAATTAGTTTCACACTGATAGTGTTGCATTTGTAAGAATATGAAGGCTTTCAAGAAAACAAACTAAGAACAAATGAAGGGCAAACAAAAGAATAAAATGTTCCAGATACATTGTGCT
This sequence comes from Typopeltis vanoorti, assembly GCF_054136105.1. Classification (NCBI taxonomy): domain Eukaryota; kingdom Metazoa; phylum Arthropoda; class Arachnida; order Uropygi; family Thelyphonidae; genus Typopeltis; species Typopeltis vanoorti. The sequence continues at coordinate 76,706,080 of NC_143552.1, read as the reverse complement.
CTTGCATTATTAACAGCTCCTGCAACGTAAAATGATGCAGAGTTGACATGACAATTGTCAGTCCACTCCCAACAACAGAGGGGTGAGAAAGAAGGAAAAATGGTGAAGGGAAGTCTGAAGAAATAGAAGCCAAAAAGGGTAAAGTGAAGATAAATGGAGAATTTTGTTAATTGTGCAGAAACATAAAATTTTTTTTAGGCACCAATCATCTGTGTATTTGAATAGTTTATACCATCATTTCATGCATTTCAAATGCAATAGGATGCAATCACCACTTCTATACTGGTAAATCTTTAGTAGATTAAGTGGGATCTGCTTGTGTAGATCCAAACCACTCAGGATTTCTCTGTTTCTGATCCATCAAGAAAATAGGCACATCTTTCAAAACTTTTTCATTATACATACAGACAAATGCTCTTCTGGTTGCTCTCTCTCTTTTTTTTTTTTTTTTTGAAATAGATCTGGTTTAACCATGTGTAATTGAAAGAGTTGCTTATTCTGCTAGTTTCTCTTGCTTTGTGGCATACTTCATCAGGAATATTGTTTATTAATTTGAAAACATATAGGAGCAGAATGATTTTTAAAACATAATAGTATTATTGTTAAAATGATAAATAAAATCATATTGATTTTGCACACACTTTATTATTGATGTGTGCTGTATAATATCCATCATTGGTAGAAAACTAACAGTGAAGTGTTTTGTTGTATATATATTTTGAGGAATCATTCCCAAAGCATTGTTTTTTGGATGGCATTGTCTATAATTAGTCATTAATTATAAATTAATTTTAAAAGTAATAGTATATGAAATAACATATAGTAAGCATATTAAATTTTTACAGGATATGGTGCGAAAATCAAGAATTTTGCTAGGAAAAGCTGGTGTTATATCAGAACCTGAACCATTAAGTCCTGTGAGTATCATGTTTTTTTTGGTTTTTTTTAAAAATCTTTTTTATGCTAGTGATAATGTATTGTGAAACCTCGTTGCATGATCATGTATGAGAAAGCCTGCCTTAGGAAACTGTAGTATACTCTCATTTACTCAGATGCGCACTTTCATGAGTAGATCATCTATACATGATTCTTTAACATTTACTGTATTTGACTAATAAAATTCTAACTATAATTCGGTCCACAAAAGATATTCCTGTGTGATTTTTCTGATAAGTGTACAAGCATACATCGAATCAGAGGTGTGTGAGTCTGTGTCTAGCTAAACGTTTGATTAGTGTATATCTTAATGTGGTAATTCAGTAATTTTTCAGATTGTATTCCTGATGAAAATGTCTTCACAATAAGAAAAATTACAGATTATTTGACTGAATGATATTCTTTCTTGCAACGTTACATGGTGATGGTCAGCATTCATTGTGCAGAATTTATGGAGACAAATACACATGTGTAGGAGCAATTACTTTATTTATAATTAAGAAAATAACACTCCTGACAGTTCAGCTTCTCTATCAAGATTATCCTGAAGGAAACGCATGAAAAGACACAAGCTACATGACACTACACATAAGTACACTAAATCTAACTGCTTTTTTTAATCTTTAAATTAGCCTGACTTTAGGGGAGTAAAAAAAAAAGATAAAATAAATAATTAAATAAAATAAAATAACAATTTTTATATATAATAAGTATAATAATATATACAGGATCAAATATATATATATATATATATTTATAGTGAAACTATATCAAGTTCATCTCTGTAGTCCTGTTATCTTAAGGTTTTCTTCTGTTACGATTCGTTCTGGATGCTTTATGTGTTGCAGATCTTCCAGACTCTTGGAAATTACTAATCCATCATTCTTATTGAGATTAGAATGATGAATCAGCATCTCGCCAGCTTTCTTGAATTTTTTTTTTTTTCAAGCCTGGTCGTGGTGTGCTTTAGGGACTTGGTGCCTCTCTAGTTAATTCTGTGGCAGGTTTGCAGTGCATAGTATGTCAGGCCATGCGCTCCAAACCTGCCATAGAATTAACTAGAGAGGCCTCATTACTGTTTTACAGTAATGAAGAAATTTAACGTGGAGTTTGTTTGTCTCATTGAAATTGTGCACCCTGTTTCCTCTATGTAGGATAAGTTGCAGGTTACACTGGATTTTCTAAATCCCTGGATGGGCAAGGTAAGGAAGGGGATCTTTGGATGAGTTGCATATACTTTTTAATTTGGCAGGAGGTTTGAGAGCCTTAATGCTGTATTTAAGTATGGCTATTGTCTTTTTGTAATTTTTTTTTTTTTTTTTTTTTTTAATCTGGAATGGCATTATTGTAAAGAATCTTGTGAACTGTTTCTTTGTTGTAGCCATTCTTTATAAAGGTTTGGCTAATAATTTCATATTCCTTCTTCAGTTCCTACTCATTGGAGCAGATTGTTAGGGCTCTATATTTGAGGATGCTGATGACCCCTAGTTGTGTTGAATGGTTGTATGAAACTGTGTGTGTATTGGCTTGTGTGTGGGGTTTACAGTAGACTGTGAAGGAAAGAAAGAAAGACAGCCTGAGGGATACTTGACAGGTGTATCTAGAAAAGGAAAGGTTACTGTTTTCTTGATTCTCAAGATTAACTGAAAAGGCACCAACTTGCAAGAGTGTGGAAGTCCCATCTGTAACCTATATGACATCCAGAATATGATTGCAGAATCTTAACATAAGAAAACCTTAAGATAACAGGACTGTAGAAATGCATTTGATGTTGTTTCACAGTAATTTTTTTTAATTTATGTATTTATTTTTAATTAATTAATTTATTTTTATTATTAATTTTTTAAATTATTTGATCCTCCATATATCCTTATACTCCTTATCATCCTTATACTCATTATATATATAAAAAATTGTTGCTTTATTTTATTTAATTATTTATTTTTTCTCAGCAGAGGTGAAGCTAGTGTAAAATTAACGGAGCAGTTAGATTTATTGTACTTATGAGTAATGTCATGTAGCTTGGGTCTTTTATGATTTCCTGATGATGATCTTCATATAGAAGTCGAAACATTGAGTTACTTTCTGAATTATAAGTAAAATAACTGCTCCAACACATTTTTGTCTCCATAAATTCTACACAATGACTGAATGATATGTACAAATATACAGTAAAAACCACTATAGTTAGAATAAGTTGTTATATTAGCAAAACATAATAAAATATATATAAATTTGGATTATCTGTTTTTTCGATTATCTGTGTTTTCAGTTATCCATGTATCCTCTCCTCCTCTATTAACTTGTAATCAAAAGTACACTCTTAGTTTCTTTTTAGATCCATATCTCAATTTATGCATGTATATTTAATTACCTTATTTGTTTACAAAATAAAATTATAATACATGCATTTTCTTTATATTAGTAGTTAACACAAGTTGATGCAAGTTAAAAACTGAAGTATGTTTTAAGGATTAAGGAATTTTCTGTGAAAGAATATGACTTGAAAGCTGAAGCATTTTTATTCAGTTTTTATTATTATTTTATTTTTTTTTCTAATTATAATCCCATCCATGTGTGGGTCTGGAAACATGTAGTACAATGTATGACTGATTCTTTTTTTTTCTTTCTTTTTTTTTAAACACACACCCTGAGTGGCCACTTTATTAGGAAAATAGATCATTCCTAAAGCCATTGAGTCATATTGCTGTAGTTTGATATATAAATCAGACAGACAGACATGCATCCCACGGTTCTGTTTTTTGTTTGATGCTTCAGAATGGATAGAAGACATGACTTAAGTGGACGTGCTGGTCCCAGTATCTCACAAACAGTATCTACTCTTCTGAGCTTTTCACACACATCAGTGTTTAGGGTGTAGTGTACTAGGAGTGGTGTAATAAGCAGATAACTTTAAGTCAGTGACAATTCTCTGGCAGAAACAGCTCATTAGTGCATGGGATCGGAGCAGAATGGCAGTTTGTGAAAAGTGACAGGAAGGCTGCAATAGCCAAATCATAGCTCAATACAATGGTGGTGGTGATGGTCAGAACAACATCCTTGAGTGCACAGTTTGTCACACACTGTCACGGATAGGGTACAGGAGCAGAGGAATATCCCAGGTCCCCAGTGCTGTTAGTTAAAAATAGGCAGATGTGATTTCAGTGGGACATGTAATCACCAACACTGGACAAATGTTGACTGGAAATGGATGACTGGAAAAATGTTGCCTGGTGTGATGTCTCAGTTTGTGCTATATTACACTGATGGCAGAACCAGAATATGGTGACAACAACATAAGGCCATGGACCTTTCCTGCTAAGTAACAACAAACTGAAGCTGGTGGCAGGACCTTATAGTGTGAGGAGTGTTTTTTGGCACACGTTAGGTCCCCTGATACCATTTGAATACCACTTGAATGCCAAAGCCTATCGTGACATCATCGCTGATCATGTTCCCTGGTACACATCATTTGTCAAATGGATATTTCCAGCAAGAGAATGTACCATGCCACAAAGCATGTAGTGAAGTGGTTTGAGGAACATGACAACAAGTTTTCTTCACATGAGAGCAGCAATGTGCCACTATCCAATCTGCAACAGTTGGGTGATGCTATTATGAAAATGTGAACAAACATTCCAGAGAAATGTTTTAGACACTTAGTTGAATCAGTTTCAATACAAGGCCATTTTTAAGGCAAATGGGGTTTTGACTCATTATGAATGCTGTTCCTAATAAAGTGGCCACCCAGTGTATACATACATGCACATATATCAGCTCCACACTTGAGAGGTCTCAAGATCTTAACACAACAGTGGCATGAGTGGGCAAGTTGATGATGATGACGATAATAAGAGAAGAATCTGTTAATGTGTTTCTTGAAGAGTTGGAGGTTGTATGAATTGGTGAAAATGGTATGGGGAAGACTGTTCCAAAGAACAGAAGTATATGGAAGGAAGAAAGAGGATAAGAAGTTGGATTGGTGAGTCTGGAGTTGAATGAGATATGGATGCTGACCATCACCTGCCAATGTTTATACATGATTAAAGGGAAGGAGTTATGATAGTGGTGGTGACCAGTTTGGTGGAGCAACATCCATGGAAATTTATTAAGAAAAGACATAATGTAGAAATGGACACTAGTTGCAGAGGATTACTAAGAGAAGGGTCATCTATTAAACAGGTAGCTCTCCCTTCTGTCAAATTTGTTGCAGCTATTATTCAGTTTAGTCAGAGAATCATGGAGACTTGCACTGGATGTGTTCAGGAATACTTCAACACTGCATAAGCAAAGAGCTAAATTTGATATCTCCATTTCTGATATCAGGTTTAATACCACTTTCTTTTAAACGCGTGGATAGGCTTATGCGTTCGTTACACATGTTGAATTGGATTTAAATGGTATTGATTCAAACACAGATTGATAAGAAAATAACTATTTATTAACTTAAAAGCTAATATTTCGCTGGTATTATATCCCGCATCTTCAGAGCACACAAACAAAGTTTGTTACAAATGCGAGACAACCACAATTCGGTGTAACAGTGGGCTAGTATAAGTAATTGCAGTGTGCAACACAAGACTGAAGTCTTAATACGGCGCCATCTAAGTTTAAAAAAAAATATATATATACATATATATATATATATATAGTAGTCCAAATAGTAGTCTTTGAAAGTTTTGAAAAATAGTAGTCCAAAGTTTGAAAAAAATAAAATAAAAATAAATATTAATTTGGTCTTAGGATGACTGTCTCCCAAATCTTTGGTAGATTTATACAACCATACTTGTTAAGGTTTGGAGTATGTTTTAAGGCTTCTGTTGATTCCAGGAACAACCGCTCTGACTTGTAGAAGCTTCTATGGAGTACTTTTGTTTTTTTCCAACTGATCCTGTATGCTGGGGTATCCAAAGCATGGTCTGCCAGACCCGACTTGCCATAACGAATGTGGACATCTGCCTCAGTGAACACAAAAAATATATCCGGCACTTTCGTTATGGAAAGTCGGGTCTGGCAGACCATGCTTTGGATACCCCAGCATACAGGATCAATTGGAAAAAAACAAAATTACTGCACAGAAGCTTCTACAAGTCAGAGCGGTTGTTCCTGGAATCAACAGAAGCCTTAAAACATACTGCAAACCTTAACAAGTATGGCTGTATAAATCTACCAAAGATTTGAGAGACAGTCATCCTAAGACCAAATTAATATTTATTTTTATTTTATTTTTTTTGAACTTTGGAGTACTATTTTTCAAAAAACTTTCAAGGACTACTATTTGGACTACTATATATATACATTTTAATTTTTTTAACTTAGATGGCAGCACATTAGGACTTTAGTCTTGTGTTGCATGCTGCAATTACTTATACTAGCCCCACTGTTACACCGAATTGTGGTTGTCTTGCATTTGTAACAAACTTTGTTTGTGTGCTCTGAAGATGCTGGATATAATACCAGCGAAATATTAGCTTTTAAGTTAATAAATAGTTATTTTCTTATCAATCTGTGTTCGCATCAATACTGTTTAAATCCAATTCAACCACTTTCTTTTATAATGTAATCCATATATATGATGAATACGAGCAGAGATAGTATGCACACTCTCTCTCTCTCTCTCTCTCTCTTGCACCTGATTTTGTATCAAGCCATCTTCCTACATTTCCTTCAATTCTAATTGTTGACTTACAACTGAAATATAGACTATGTAATGTTCTATTTACACCATATGATTATAGTGTTTTGGATAGCTTTTTGCTGGGTATCTTGTAATATGCCTTTTTCAGATTTACGAAACTAATATACAGGTTCTTGTGATATTCCCACTATTTGTTGTGCAGCAAGAAAAATAGAACATTGCATAAAGACCATATTAAGGCAACATTAAAACCTCCTACAAAATTAAAACACATGCTTAGCTTATCCAAAGATACTCTTCCTTACCTTGCCCACACAGGAGTTTACAGCATCCTGTGCACTCGTGACTTACCCTACATACATATGAACAGGATGTGCATTTCCAATAAGAAAAAAAATGAACACAAACACCAGATAAAATGTTTCATTATGATAAAACAGGCCTATCTGACCATGCTTTCCATACTTATCACAGAATTAACTGGTATCGAGTCCCTACACTGCACCAAAACTTGGTTTGAAAGAAAATGCTGGAAACTTGTGAAATGCTGATTCATCATCCTAATGTCTACAAGAATGATGTCGTAGCAATTCCAGGAGTCTAGAAGCCCCATCTACAACCCATATTGCATTGAGAAGAACATTATGCTAGAACCCCAATACAAGAAACCTTGATCAGTGGACAGAACCTAAAGATAAGAACCCTGTAGAGGTGCAATTGATGGACCAATTGCACCTCTATAGGGTGCAATTCCAGTTTTAATAAACTGGAATTGCACCCTGTAAACTTTCTAAATGTATCATTTGTTTTTTTATTTTATTAACATTAATTTTATTTAAACTTTTTTAGACATTTCCCCTCATGTTTTTCCCTTACCAGAAGTCAGGGTAGTGTCAACAGTTGACAAAGCAGATATACTATATTTTACATGCATGTAGCTTGTGTTTTGTTCATATATATTCCTGATGATGACCTTGATATAGAGATTGAAACATTGAGTGTTATTTTTCCCATTTGCAAGTAAAGTAATTGCTCTAACTTGCGTTTTTGTCCTCGTAAATTCTGTACAATGAATGGGAAGTCTTTAGTGAGAATATAGAAGACAAATATCATGAATGAGGCAAAATGCTCTGTAGACTGGTAAAAAAACTTGGGAATGGAGAAACGAGTTCTGTAAAAAAAGAATCTGAAATGATAAAGATGACATAATCACTTAAGAGAAGGATATTCTAGATGTCTGGAGTAATTACTTGGAAAGATTGTTAACAATTCTGTGCTTGACCTTGGACGACGAAATGAGAATTTTTCTTGTCTTTCTTGTTTTACATATCAGCAGGCATGCTATAAATCGTGGTGTGTGTGTGTGCTTCGATTAAAACCAAAACTGTGTAGAGGGGTAAAAAGAATGTGTCTGTTTCAGGAACCAATAATTGTGGGGGAATCCTATATTTGGTTGGTATATTTAAATTACTAAATGGCATAAATAAATGAACCAACATTAATTAATGAGACACGAACTATGCGAGAATTATTGGCATATATATGAGAGGGAAAGAGTAGGTGTGAATAGAAATGCTTGCATTAGAAATAAATGAATTACTATTAATTTACAGTTGTGGTATTATCTCTCAGTCCAGTAAGCTGCTATGAGATGGAATGGATTACATCTTATCTAATCTCTAAACATGCATATTCACATTTATGAACAAGCATGTTTATATGTTTATTTAAAAAAGTGAGCATAATGAAAAAATAAAAATTATGAGTAGAGAGAAAGAGATTTGTTTGCAAAATAGAAGTAACCGACTAATAATAAACAGTGTGTGTGTATACACCATAGCTTGATAAATTACTTTAGGGAAGGGGAGGGTGGGGATAATCTTTGAACTAATCAATGTTGATTAGATGATTCATCTAAGCATGGCATTGTGTGTACATTGATGGAGTGCTAAGCATGCAAATCAACCAGTATAGTTTGTTGTGCTTGTTATATATTTATATCTGTTTATGTTTTTTGTTTTCTAAGAATTCACTCATGATTGTTATGATCACTGTACACTTTTTTATATAGTAATAAATCCCAGAAATATCTGAGATTTATTACTCTTGAGAGCACTAGACACATTCCTTTTTTTATAAAACAGGATTCATTTTTATTCACAGATATAAATGGATTTTTATTCACATCCTTTGTTTCAGAAGACTTGAATGTAAATTTAATTAAGGTTGTAATTTCATTACATAGTTCTTATGTAGTGAAAAACATTCCCTTCCCTTCAGACACTATAATGTACAGATGCAAGCAAAACAACGTAATTGTATCACTAAATATAGTGCAGAGAGAATTAGTGCCTGTATACTATATTTAATGAAAAGAGTGATTAGCATAATTAGAGACAAATGGAATAAAAATGACTATAATGAAACCCCCCTCCCTTTCCACAGACACTAGACTCTGTAGACACAAACAAAACAAAGTAAAATACAGGCATATATAACACAGATGTTAGGTTCCATAGAAATGCTGATATTATATAAATTGCATTATGCGAGACTCAGATCACATAGAAAAAGTAAAGTTATGTTTCGAAATAATTTTTTTTTTAAATTATATAAACAACAATGACTTATCCAACAAAAATATATTATTATTTGATTCATGTAAGTTAAGAAAACATAAACTATGAAACAAATACATAGTATAAACTTATAAAAAATTACAAATTGTATGTAAACTTCATTGCACATATTGCATAAATGTTTAGCCAAAATAAAATAAAGTGCATATTTGGTTTGCCATCATTTATTAATTGTACCATTTCCTCCTCATTTAAATCTTTTTCCCCATCAATTAATTCACTGATTTCGTTTTCAACCATATTGCAAAAGCCCTCTCCACCAAAAATGTGTGTGACGTTTATTATGTGACTTAGCTCGCATCCACTGGAGGTACGAAATTTTGTTCTAGAACATCTTCAGGTCATATTTTTTTCCAGCAAGCATTCAGTGTAGAGGGTTGTAATTTCTTAATGGACAGAGAAGTAATTTTCACACAATTCAATATTGAAAACTCTTTCCATGCTTGAGGCAGTGTCATGTTTGGATTAGATTCCATTTTTTCCAAAATTAATTGGAATGTTCAACGAATATAATATGACTTAAATGTTGCTATTATTTCTTGGTTGAGTGGTTGAAAAGTGAAGTAGTATTAGGTGGCAAAAATGTTATTTTAATATTCAGATGGCTTAAATTTGTCGGGTTGCTTGGTGCGTTATTTATCTAAAATTAGTGGAATTTTGAAGAAGAAGTGACGGAGGCCATGAAGAGGATGAGGAATGGAAAATCGGTGGGCCCCGTCAGGATTCCAGTGGAGGCATCAAAGGCACTGGGGGAAGAGGGAATTGACCTGCTGTGGGATCTGTTCATGAAAGTTTGCCAACAGGAAAATATACCCGAGGAATGGAGGGAGAGTACTCTTGTCCCCATCTACAAGGGTAAAGGGGATGCACAAGACTGTAAAAATTACAGAGGAATAAAGTTAATGTCCCACACAATGAAAATCCTAGAAAGGGTTTTTTTGATGGAAGATTGATGAAGGAGGTGGAGATTGCAAAGGAACAATTTGGCTTCATGCGTGGTAGATCAACAACAGATACTATCTTTGGGTTACGGCAGATGATGGAAATGTTTCGAGAGAAACAACGGGGGCTACATCTGGCATTTATTGATCTGGAGAAAGCATATGATAGAGTGCCAAGGCAAGAAGTCTGGAGGTGTCTGAGGGAGAAGAAGGTTCTGGAGAAATATGTCAGGTTGGTGCGGGAGATGTACAGAAATGAAGACAAGTGTTCGGACCTGTCTGGGACAGACAGAAAGTTTTCAAGTAACAGTTGGCTTGCATCAAGAGTCAGCATTAAGTCCGTTTCTGTTTAATATTGTGATGGAGGTGGTAACAGAGGAGGTGAGAGAAGATGCACCTTGGACAATGTTGTATGCAGATGACATCTTGCTGTGTGCAGAATCAAGAGAAGAAGTGGGAACTAAACTGGAAAGATGGAGAAAAGTACTGGAAGAGAGAGGTAAGAGACTGAGCAGAAGTAAGACAGAGCATATGTGTTGCACAGTGGGCGGCGGCCAGGAGACAGACCTGGAAGGAAATGTCATCAGGAAGGTGAGGGAGACTTTAGATACTTAGGTTCAACAGTGGAAGAAGATGGAGGAGCTGAGAAGGAAGTGGGATGCAGGATATGAGCGGGTTGGAGGAACTGGAGGGAGATGGCTGGAGTGTTATGCAATAAGAGGGTGCTGATCATTCTGAAAGGCAAAATCTATAGGACAGTAGTAAGGCCAGCTATGACGTATACTATAGAAACTGTGGCCTTGAGGAAAAATAACATCAGCAGGATGGAAGTAGCAGAGATGAGAATGCTTAAGTGGATGTGCAGTGTGACCAGAAAGGATCGTCTGAGAAATGACTATGTGAGGGGGAAACAGTGAAAGTTACGAACTTAGGAGCGAAGATACAGGAGGCAAGGTTGAGATGGTTTGGTCATATGATGAGGAGAAAGGATGAATATGTGAGAAGAAGGGTCATGCAGATGGATGTGCAAGGAAGGAGGAAGCATGGCGGCCAAAGAAGAGATGAAGGGAGCTGGTAGAAGAGGACTTGAGGATGAAGAACTTGGATGTGGTGACAGCCCAAGACAGGTGGAAGTGGTGGAGACTCATCATCAACAGTGACCCCACTTAAGTGGGAGAAGCTGCAGAAGAAGTGGAATTTTGAAGTTGGCATTCTTGTTCGTTGTGTAACTTTCTACTTCAGGTACAACACTTGAAAAACCAATTTTCAAACATGCTGACTGTAACTTATGCCTTTTTGTTTGCCTGCCATTAAACAGGTTGTGTGGACTTGAGTCCTTTCATGGCACAAGGATTTGAGAATCAGTTAACAAACATTGGTTTTGTCACATAATCACCTGATGCATTACTACAAAACAGTAGAGTAATTCTATCTTTGGAAACTTTGAATCCAGGAGCTGATCTTTTATTTTTTGAAATATAGGTGTGTTTTGGCTTTTTTTTTTCCAATATAACCTGGATTCATCTGCATTGCACACCTGGTCTGCACTATAACCACCTTCGTCAATGATTTTTAAAAGTTCTCCTGGGTATTTCCTAGCACCTTCTACATCTGTTGACTCTGATTCTTCCTGGATTTTAAGAGGTATTATGATAAGAAAACTGCTTTTTAAAGTTTTTGAACCAACTCCTTACTGGCACAAAATCCATGCCGAGAGCTTTCTTCTGAAGAACCTTGATCAAGTTCTTTTAAATGTTTATAAACTTTGAGAGCTATTTAGTTAATAAGATTTCCATCCAAAGGAATTTTCTTTTGAGTGCAATCTTCTATCCAAATCATTAGAGATTTCTCATTTTTCCGTTAAATATCACGTACACGAGCAATGCGCTTTGCACTTACCGTTGAACCAGCAATAACACTTCCTTGGATTATATGTTCATTTTGTTTAATTGTTCAAATTGTTGATTCATTTTAATTCAGAGTCCTTGCAACAACTCCTGGTTTTTTCTCCATATTTCAACTGATCCAAGTTTTTAATTTTTTCTTTGAGAGAAATTAATTTTCTTTTCAGTGTTGTTTTTTTCCATTTCGTTTTGCAGTTTTAGTGGCCATTACTATGAAAATAAATTTTTTACATAAAAAAAAAGCATTACCTATTAGTTATGTATGTAACTCACCAGAAAATAAAGTGCTCAGCTTGAGATTAACAGAATTACGATTTTTAATGCGCTTTCCTGGCAGAAAACAAAGACAATTTTCAACAATAAATACTTTATACGGTAAGCAATCGATGTACATGTGTGCTAAAGGGTATTTCCCCTAATATAAATTTGCTACTTATAACTACATGTGCAATAATAAACACTTTATATGGTAAACAATTGATGCTACACAAAAAAAATGTGTACATGCGTGCTTAAAGGGCATTTCCCCTAATATAAATTTGCTATTTATAACTATATACTCGATACGGGTAGACACAAATTTAACTAAGATAAAATTTGATTTCAAAGTCAATCAGTGAAAAATATATGAAAAGATAAAGGGTTACTACAATTTGTAGACTGTGTTATATCGAAACAATGTTGTATACGTACCGTGCTATATGAGGGTTATCTGTACATTTTTAAGTAATTAACAGCAGGTAGCTTATATTAGCTATGAATAATAAACTAGGTCTGACTCATAGTCAAACCCAGTCTGCATGTTCTTTACTCAAGCATTGAAAAATGCTGGATTAACAGTTTAATCTGGCATATCATTAGGTGCATAATGCAAAGTCTGTATATTGTTTTGCAAACTGTAATGTGTAATGTGACTGTTGGCATAAAGAAGTTGCAAATGTTACAAACACTAATTGACTTCGAGATATCATGAATACTAAGTCCTTGTTCTTTAGGAGACACGTGTCATGAGGTATCCTTATTTCACACAAAAACACAAGGTTATAAGTAAATAATATTTATTTAAGACATATATTTCACCCCGAACAGGTGAATTACTTACTTCTGTTTATCAAAAGCCTACTTTCACTGAATGCTGCATTCAATATCAGTCTGCTCACCTTTCCTCACAGAAGACACTAGAATTATCAAAACTTTAGTATAACGTGCTCATGCTATATATATTTATGCCTCAACAATTATAGCAAGAACTCTTGAACATAAAAAAAATATATGAAACTCAATGGCTTCTCAGAAAGGATTGAACAATGTCATTTTTGATTCCTATAATCCTTAATTCTTAAGAAATTCAAAATTCTTAAGAAATACAATTTAGTGGCAACTTTTCTTCCTATCAGCAAATTATCATCGTGGTTTCCATCTTCCAAAGATAAATGCTCTCTTCTAGCTCTTCCTGGCATCTGCCCAAGTTCTTTGTGACTGTCATTGTTCTTACTTCAGACAAACTGGATGTTCAGTGGAAAAGAGGATACAAGAACTCTAATCTTATATCAGTAACAGGAAATCTGAGAAATCTGGCTTGGCACAGCATGGAACAGATACAGACCACAATATCATATGGTCTGAAACATCCTTACTTCAGTGTCGATATAAATTTGAATGTTTATTTAAAGAAAGCGCTGAGGCCTTACTTTACCATCTGAACTTAAATCGGAATAACTGCCTCTCACTATCTAAGATATGGATCAATCTTTTTCTATTCACAGATCATGAAAGTTTTTTTTTTTTTTAAATATAGGTAATAACTAATAATACAGTGTTTCCTCACTTATACCTTGCTGATAGCTTGTACTATTCAGGCCTAATCATATGGCTTTAAATAGGTATTATTTACATATTTTCTTGTGTATAAGTCCTTGGTTTCTATTTAGTCTGCTACGTGAGCAAAATAGCCTTTGAAGACTCCATGAACAATCTGAAAATATTCTCTTCTAAGTTAGATATAGAGGAAGCTTTCTAATCTACCATGTGATGTTCTGCAAGGGGGGGGGTATGTAGTATGACTTCCCTTTTATTCTTTTCTCTCTTATTTTCAACATTGTCTGCATGTTCTTTATATGGATGTCACAGTTCCTCCTAGTTTGACCCATATACACCTTTTTACAAGAACAAGAAATCTTGTATATTCCAGAATGTTTATAGAATAGAATGCTATCTTAGGGGGTGAACATAAGGAACTTTGTAAGGTATTAACTGGTTTGATGGCCATTCTAATATTGACTGATTTTAAATATTAGGCTATATTTCTTGATATGTTGCCAATCTATGGTAAGGAGACTGTGACTTTGCAGTTGATTTCTGGGACCATGGGGATTAACACAGGGGTGGTTTGGAAAATAATAATTTCTTTACTAGCTTCATTTAGAAGCCATTTTGGAAGCAATGATGAAATAGGATTTGAAGTTCTTTTAATTTCATCATTGTTGAGTATATTTAAGACTATTTTTTAAGATTCTGATAATAACTAATTTTTGTTGAGGATGATGAAAAGAGCTTGCATGTAAATACCTACTTGTATGTCTTTGTTTTCTGTAAACTCCTATATTAATCCTCCAGTGTTGTTTTTGTTGGTAAGGATAGCTAATTATGGTAATTTACTTTCATTTCCTATTTTTGATGTGAACTTGATTTTTGAATGGCGATTATTCAGAGATTTTACAAAATCTTCAAGGTCCTTCTGGGTGTGCTTCCATATAATACATATATCATTAATATATCTTCACCAGACATGTGGCTTTAGGATCATCTGCACTATAGCTTCTTCCTCACACTTTCCATATATATATATATGCATATGCATATAATTAATTTTTTAACTTGGGGATACTGTATATTAGGTATCCACCTTTACAATGAGTTGCCCTGGTGTTGTACCATCTTTAGACTTGAACTATGTTTCAAGTGCAAAACTTAATTGTTTGCATACTTGGGATTAGGAGTTAAATAACTAAGCTTATAAAATTACTTGGTAACCCTAATATATATGCATATATATATATATATATATATATATAAGTTAGTAGTGAAGAGGGGGGCAGTAGTGCTGAGCCCATTGCCAGACCACATTTTTGTTAGTAAAATTTTTCTTTCCAAGTAAAAAATAAGAATTGAAGGCAATGATGGAAGAGACATGCAATGGCAGGAAGAAATAGATCTTCAAGATTCTTCCACAGAGATGTTTGTAAATAATGAAACTATGTCTAAATTAACCAATGCGAGGTGCTACCCAAAAGTTTGGGGAATTTGAATAGCATGGTTGAACCAGTTGTAGTACAAGAGCAAGCAGTACCCTTTGTGAATCAGTATGCTAACAGCTGACAAGCTGAGCAGGTGCGTTCTTGGATTATGGGTATGCTTGGGTATGTTTTTGTAGTGTTGTGTTTTAGTTGTTCAAAAATTTTCTTCTCCAGTTGAAATGGTGAATTTTAAGGAGCAAAGCATCTGCATCAAATTTTGCTTTAATGTCAAGCAAAAAAAAAAAAAAAAAAACTGCTGCAGAAACCCATTGAATGCTTAAGGAAGCATTTGGTCATAATGTTATGAACTAAAGGGAAAACTTTTTTACAGTACTGATGCTTCAAGGACGGATGAACATCTGTTGACAAAATGAGCATTCTGGATGACAGTTGACAAGCACAACATTGGAAAATATTGCAAAGGTGTGCGAGGATATCCGTGCAAATCATAGGTGAACTATCCATGATGTTTGTGAGATCATTGGACTGTTGTCGGGACCAAACAATTCCAGACAATGCAGCCACCTACACATCACTCATTGTTTGACAGTTCCTGGCTTCCAAAAAATATGAAGTCACCCCCTATTTATCCTGACCTTGCTCCCTGACTTTTTCCTGTTCCTCAAGATGAAATTATGGCTGAAAGGGGTATCATTTTGACATGATTGAAGAGATCCAGGCAGAATCGCAGGTGCTCAACACAGTCACATACTTAAGGACTCCAGGGAGGAATAATGGAAAACCTCTGAGATTATGCAAGGGGACTTTCTTCTCTAACTGAAATGGTGGATTTTAAGAAGCAAAGAGTCTGCATCAAATGTTGCTTCAATTTCAAAAAAAAAAAAAAATAAAAACTGCTGCAGAAACCAAATGCCTGTTTGGAAAATGATACGAGCCAAAGCAAAGGAGACAACAGCCCAATGATCTCACAAACATCATGGATAGTTGTGAGATCATTGGGCTGTTGAATACCCAAAAAGGTGCTACCCAAAAATTGGTCAAATTCCCAATTTTTGGGTAGCACCTCATATCTGATGGGATTGTGTGTCTGAAAGTTTTTCTACAAAAGGTGCTGAGTTTTACAGGAAGAAATTTCAATCCAATATGAGGCTTTAGCAGCTTTGATAGGTATTGAGAAAGAAGATGCACAGGAGAGCTCCTATCATCCACTATCAGACTGAGATCAGTGTCTGCTTTATGTACTTTAGACACTCCATACAGTCTGGGAGTGATTGGTTATCTTGACTTAAGTTGTTTTTTTAGATGTTCTGTGAATTCAAATGTTTTAGAGCTGAGATTATTGATTTTTGTGTGGGATGACCAAATGCAGTGCATTTGGTAGATAAACTTTCAGGCACACAAATTACCCTCTATATATTCATATTTGTAGATTTAGGGACACAAAAACACACCTGTTCAACATGTGTGTTTTTGTGTCCCTAAATCTACAAATATGAATGCTGATCACCATGTAACCTTAAAAGAAAGTACCCTCTATACATACATATTAGCTAGTCTAGATGTAGATTTGTTGTTTACCAAAACAACAAATCTACATCTGTTTATTGTTAGCCAATTGTCAAAGAGTAGAGACCACATATATAGATGTGTTTCGAGAAAAATTTGGGGAGTGGCAACATCATATTAGAAATATGAATATTGGAATCACTTGACATTGTTAGCATTCAAGAATGTGTGAACAGACCTAATTTAAAGTAACACTTAAATAATAGTAGATGAAAGGTTTTAGCATGTTTATTTGATATCAAAATGGCATGACAGTTAACAATTAATGTGGTGAAAAATTGTAGATGGGAAGTTGGTAAAATCTAATAATGCATTACTGTCATAATATCCTGTATACCTACCTCTTTTGGATATCAAGAATTTGATTATTATATTATGTATACTATAAATTTAATGAATAAAAATTTAAGTTATAGCAAGTTATTTCCAGTTTCTTATTTGATGTTCTTTGTTTCGCCTACTTATTTCATCCACAGGAAATATATTCAGTAAGTGCATTATAAAATACTTCACTTTAAAATGAACCTATTAAAGTTACTTGTTTGTTACACTCAGTTTTGGTGACCAGTTTATTTATTTATTCATTCATATGGAGTTTCTCCCCTTTTCTCCCCCATCCCTATTGGGGCAAGTTGAGCCCCCTCGTGGGGGGTTAAGTATTTATGGCTGTAGATCCGTGTGTTCACAGGGCCAGTTTGCCTGCTTGAGGGATGAAAAACCCCAGATAAATGGAGGGAAAAATCCTGCTGTCCATGCCCAAGACCGGCTAACTTGGTTATGGCTAAGGAAGATGCTTAAGCTCCTCACGTCGGCGACGGGAATCGAACCCAGGACACCCCTTCCCCAGGCATATGGTTGTGAAGTGCAAAGCCACTAGACTAACCATGCGGACTTGGTGACTAGTGATTTTCATTGTCTGGAGTGTCATCACTACCATCTGACTTATTAGAAGCTTAAAGCTCATAATTAAATCATTTCCCCAAATATTTATTTCTTGGTTCTTGTTCAGTAACTAATGTGCTCCAGGATCTTAATTTCATGCAAACAATGAAAGTGCTTATGATGGATTGATGGCATTATTATACTTTTACCAGTTTCTTTCCCTTCAGATTATTTCATCCTAATTTTTGTTTGTTAGGGATGATAATTCTAACACTATTCTAACATTCATGATTTTTTTTTCAGCCTCCACCTCAGGCAACAGAAAAAGATCCATTTAACATATCTAATGATGAATATTACAACCCAAAAATGACTCAAGACAGTGCTCTTAAGCCAAATGTTGGTGGAAATCTTGTACAGGTAGGAGTCACACTCTTAGGATATATACTTTACTTTCAAAGACATTGGTTGATTTTAAGGCCTGATTAAAGTTTCTTTTCTATTTGGAAAGTAACGTCAAATCACAAATTTAGCAAAATCTTGGAGTTAAAGCACTCAAAAACAGAGCTATAACAATTTGCTCTAATAAACAAGCTCTTAAACATAGAATTATAACTTATTAGCAACACATTTATAATAATGGCTATAGCAAAAATACTTTCAATGAAGTTCTTCATAAAACTTCAGCAAAAAATATATATAATATACAGGGTGGCCATAAAATAACTTTCCCTCGTTGGAGGTATCTGTAGCTAAAACCAATAAATGGAATGAGACCAAATTTTATGTTGAGACTTTTGAAGGCATGGGGAGATGATTTCCACGAAAAAAAGATTTAGTACCAAAAGTTGCCGATAGGGGAAATTTTGGTGCTGGCAGAGCCGAAAACATGCGGATAATTACATTAAAGGCAGATAAAATGGAATAATAACATTTCGACAGTGTAATTTTGATATTCCACATATCAAGCTGGAATGAGTGACAGCCGCGTCACTCATTCCAGCTTGATATGTGGTGCATTACAATGATAATAAGAATAATAATAATTAAACTAAAACAACAACTTGCGAGAGACACAAAAATTAATGTAGTGATTGAACTCGCAGGAAATAATTTTTTATTCATCAGAATCAGGGTCCCCTGGACCACATACACGATTTTCAATGTGCTGACCTTTCTTGTGTACAACAAATTGCATCCGGTGTGTGACATGCTCTACAGCTGAGCATAAGGAGTCGGATTGGATGCTTATAACAGCCCTGTTTTATGTTCTCTTTCAAGACATGCTAGTTGGGAATGCAACCAACATACACAACAGATTTCAAATAGCCTCACAGCCAAAACCTCACAGGGAGCGATATCTGGGGATTGAGGCGGCCATGCCATCAGAAAGAACTGACTGATAACCCTCTCATTACTGAAATAATGAGATAAATGGCATAACAGGCACTGTACTGAACGTTCAATGTGTGGCTGTGCTCCATCCTGCATAAAAATTATGGAGTCAAAACATTGTCTTTGCTGCAATGCAGGAAAATGACAAAATTTTCCAGCATTCGTCGATAAATCTCTCCAGTAATGGAGCAGGTTACAGGACCTGTAGGGGTAATATGCTCAAAAAAGTATGGTCCTATTATGAAATCAGCTGTGAAGCCACACCACACGGTTACTTTTGGAGAATGCAGTGTTACTTGCTGGATTGCTTGGGGATGTTCAGATGCCCAAATTCTGCAGTTGTGAGTTTTGATTGATCCATTCAGATAAAAATGAGCCTCATCACCAAGGCCAGCCATTGTCGACCTCCATTTGGGCAAGAAACGTTAACGCGAAGGTCATGAGCTTATCATAATCTGCGGTAGTTAGTGCTTGCACATGACTGAACTTATACGGATCGAAGTGAAGCATTTTTTGTAATATTTTCCAGACTGTACCATAAGCCACATCAAGTTTGCGAGCAATGCACGAGCGCTTGGACCAGTACTAGTCTCTGTGTCATCGAACACCGCAGTAGCAATGTCTGTTACTGTCTCTTCTTGCACTGCTTTCTGTCCTCTGCGAGGTCTAACTCCTAGTGTTCCAGTTTCTTCAAACTTTTTAATCATAGCTCTCAGTGCTACGGCTGACTTAGGACCTGTACGAAGGTTATGAAGCCTTCTAAATTCCCGAAGGGCCGCTATGGCATTGCACTGTTTAAGGTAAAACAACTTAACAAGTAAAGCACGCTGAGGCAAGGTAGGATGCATATTGAGCACAATTTGTTAGCCATTCGAATAACTGCCTGAATGTTCCCAATCCTTTTTTAAGTGGAATTGGTGGCCCTGCTGTCATGTATGCATAGTAAAATTTGCATAATCCTTTTTACCTGTGTTTACTACAAATATTAGACTGCTTTCGACTTCACCAGTGCCAAAATTTCCCCTATCGGCGACTTTTGGTACTAAATCTTTTTTTCGCGGAAATCATCTCCCCATGCCTTCGAAAGTCTCAATATAAAATGTGATCTCATTCCGTGTATTAGTTTTAGCTACAGATACCTCCGAAGAGGGAAAGTTAATATATGTCCACCCTGTAGATTACTGTAAAACCATAGCTATCCCATACATTAAAAGGTTATCAGAAAAAAATAAATAGAATTCTACACCATTATAATATTAATGCCACTTTAAAACCACCCATAAAATTAAAAAACATATTCAACTCCTGTGATGATTCCCCCCCCCCCCTGGCTAACTTGGAGTATATTATATCTATTTCACCTATAACTTACCTTATATTAGGGAAACTGGATGTACAATCCCTATCCATAAAACAGAACATAAATGACACATTAAATTTAACAATTTTGGTGAAACAGGCCTCTCAGATCATGCTCTTAACGCCTACGCCAAATTGATTGGAAAAGTTCCTGTTCTTTACATCATACATAAACCTGGTATGAATGCAAATTTAAAGAAGCCTGTGAAATTTTGATTAACCATCCTAATCTTAGCGATAATAGTGACATAAAAATCCCAAGAATTTGGATGGCATACATTCAACTTAGTTCTTCAAGTTTTCCAGCAAACCTTGACTTTAGGACTGTAAACAATTATTTCAGCTTTTATTGGCCACGATCTATACTGTTTGGTTTAATTTATATGTATACTTAATTGAGTAACTTTGCGTGAACGTGTTACTCTCTAGCTTAATTTAATTTTGCAACCAAATAGATAATAATAATAGGACTCTAGTGTTGATATAGTAAGGTGTTTTTTTTCCACCAGAGGTCAGGCCATTAGTTTTAACAGTTGACCAAATCAATGTAACTTTATCACACGTAGATTGTAGTGCAACTTGTTTCTTTGCATATATATGTGTATACTCCAGACGATGACCTTAATGAGAAGGTTGAAGCATCTAGTGATTATTTTGGTTTATGTTAAACTGAAGTTTTTCCTCTAACAGTGTAGTTGTCTCCATAATTTTTAATAACCTGTATCATTGATTAACAACTTGAAATTAAGAGTCAAATGGTTCTGTGAAGTGCTTAAGGATCAAAGCTATATAACCGAGAGGAGACCTCCACATGGCCTTCAAAGGAATGCAGAGAACCAACCAGGGCTTTTGACCTAATGTCCAATCCTCACCTTCTCGTGGTGCACCCTGTTAGGTATCTACCCGGATACTGAATGGATGAGGATGGGCTGTCAATTTGGGATTTAGCTGTGAAGTGCTTAAGGACCAAAGCTATATAACCGAGAGGAGACCTCAACATGGCCTTCAAAGGAATGCAGAGAACCAACCAGGGCTTTTGACCTAATGTCCAATCCTCACCTTCTCGTGGTGCACCCAGTTAGGTATCTACCCGGATACTGAATGGATGAGGATGGGCTGTCAATTTGGGATTTAGCTGACCAAATTGTATTCTTATTGGCTTAAACCAAAATTTCAAATGATGGTACAACATGACAGAATTTCATGCCGACTGGGGCGTCACCCGGTTAAACAAGGCCCCTTTGTTTTCGCCAGGGAACCAGGGCAAATAGTGAAAGTCAGCTACTATTCCTCACACTCTTCTTCACCACATCTTTACACAACTTCCAGGGAAGGCCTCTTGTTCTTCCTATTTTAACATCTGCTCTTTTTATAATTCCTTCTGTATTAATCTGGTAGAATCCCTTAACTGACTTGAGGGTCTTTGTCATATTTCCTCTTTTCTTCCTATCCACTAAATTCTTTAATCCATGTTCCCTCAAATGCTCTACATAACCAACACTTCAGAGTCCCAATCACTTTGGTTACATGTCTTTGGACCCTCTCTAGTGTTTCCACATCACGATGAAAACTAGGCAGCCAAATTTGAGCACAGTAGTTAGTCTATGAGTGATCAGACCAATGCCTTATATAGAACCACCACCACCTTATCCCTATCCTACATGTTAATGTACCTTTTATCATAGCAACAATATAATGTGCAGTCTTCGCAACACTTGCAATGCTCCCATGGAACTTAGTCTGCTGTTTGTCATCGCTCCAAGATCCTGAGTTTCATCCACTTCCTGAAATACAGCTCCACCAATACATTATGTAGCCTTATATCACTGCACTCCAAAGTGTAATGCCTTGCATATATTACTATTACAATAACTATCCCACTCATCTGTCTAACCTAAAAGTCTTTTCAAATCTTCCTGTAGAGAATTAACTTCAGCATTATTCCTGATAATTCTACCTAACTTTGCATCATCAGCAAACATTTGAATCAAATAACTAAAACAGTAAGGCCCAAGAACAGAACCCTGAGAAATACTACTGGTCACCTTCCTTTTCTGACACAGCTCCATCATACACAACTTGCTGGCATCTTTCAGAAAGCCAGTTTTTGATCCATCTACCCAATTTGTTATCCAATCCCATCTTCTGCACATTATACATCAGTCTGTCATATGGTAATCTATCAAATGTCTGCAAAGTCCAAGAAAATCACTGTGTATGAATTTCCCTTATCCAATGCATTTGTCATCTCATCATAAAATGTAAGCATATTGCTAAAACAAGACCTGCCATTCACAAACCCAAAACCCATGCTGATCATCATAGAGAATTTGTCTGTCAACCCAATCCTGTATTCTAGTCCTAACCAATTTCTTCAACATTTTGCCTGCAACTGCAGATATACATATTGGTCTGTAAGTCTGAAAACTTCTGTCCTAGAACCATGCTTGTGGAGAGGTACTATTTTCATTAAATAACTAGGTCAATGGCATGGTTGACTAATTTGCACATCCTTTAAAATTTGTGGTGATATGTCATCCATTCCCATAGCCTTATTAACATCTAATTCAAGTAACACTTAATACACCTTGGATTCCATAATAAGGCATTTAAACTGTCGTTGAACAGATTCTTTTGCTTCTGTGAACTGGCAAGTATCATTCCAAAGGATCGTGTTCGGTTTCAACATCATGCTGTGCAAGAACACCAGTTGGGATTCATAGTTCCGAATATAGTATTAGTGTTCATTAATTATTTTTTCCACTGAATAGCCAGCTTCTCCAAAGTATGGTAAAATATACATTTACATGGAGTCTGATAATCATCAGCTAAAACTGTGAAAATTTGTGATGGTTGACAGGAAATTAGAAAATTTTATTAACAGTAAAAAATATAGTTATCAGATGAATTTTCTTGAAAATTTTGCTGATAGATTTCAAGATAAAGGAAGTACCCACATTCAGTATCTCCTCTATCTTCAAACCCCTATCAGCAAAATTTTAAAGTGTTTTAAAATTTAGAGAATATGTTCAGATTATAACCTATTGCTTCACAGATTTGATTGAGAGAAGCTCTTATAAAGTTGAAGACAATGAACAAGGGAAAGAACTAAAATTTTACCAGCTCTGAGAGAATGATCAGTAGATTGATAGACACCAGTGGACAAACTACAAGAGGCTGTGTGGGTAAGAAGGATGTCTAGGAATGGTACAGTCTCAAAATTCTTTTATGTGGTGCATTCATGGATGAAGATTGTTGATTTTTTTGCAAGAAAGTAGTTAGTTCATTTTTGTAATGAAGCCAAATAGAAAATTTGCATGTATGTAGCAGACCTAGAAGAAAGGTTGAAGACAAATGATGGAAAAGAAACTATTCTCTTAGATAGTCTAGATGGTAAACAGTGAAAGGATATGTAGAGGACTCCTCATGGCTATGTTTTTAGTCTGTTTATAGATCTTATTTTTTCTATCTGAAATAACCTGAATGTATGACTTCGTGTATATCTTCGCTACATCAGTAGCAAAGGCTTCTGATAAAAAGCAAATAGTTTAAGCCAAAGAGATATTTATAAATAGAAGTGATGTCAGTGCTTACCAGAATGTCAAAGTTGTATGGTACTATCTTTATCTTTCCCGAGGAAGTGTATGAAACTTTTTAAGAAATGATCTTGAACATCTGATAAGTGCACATAAGAAAAAATCTGATAAATATTTCATCACTATGTATACTTTACATGTAAGAGAGAGAGTTAATGCAGTTCACAATGGTTCTTCTTTCTGATTTTCAGGACACTATATAAATGAAGGGTCTTTATTTGAGGGATACTGTCAAAATGCATATATAGTTTTTTTACAGTGTTATTTTTCCAGCTGATAACCTCATTTAGGATGAGGTTGTGAGTTGGGACAGTAACTGTCCCAACAGTAACTTAATCTGAGCTTTGATTTGGTAATGATTGATATCTTGATTTGCAGATCTATTTCTATAGGAGGAGGAGAGCAACTTTCCTCTCATTAACTTTATCCATGAACCACTATAGCTTTTCCTTTATCAGTTTTTGAAATAATTAAATATTTTTTCTGTTTTAATGAAAGAAGACACAGAATTCAGTTTTGAATAACCTGAATGTCTGACTAAATTTGGTTGATATA
This sequence comes from Typopeltis vanoorti, assembly GCF_054136105.1. Lineage (NCBI taxonomy): Eukaryota > Metazoa > Arthropoda > Arachnida > Uropygi > Thelyphonidae > Typopeltis > Typopeltis vanoorti. The sequence continues at coordinate 76,681,412 of NC_143552.1, read as the reverse complement.
GCTTGACTTGAAATAGTTTGGAAACAACTTCAGATTGAAGGCTCTTAGAATCATCACTTCAGAGACCTGACAGATTGTTTCACTCAGTGTTATGTTTAAATCTGGATATGGAATGTGATTAGATATAGTAGCAAAAAGCTTATCAATTTGAAAGATGTGGATTCAAATTTGAGATCGTTATTTGAAGCTGAAAAAAAGCTTGTCTAATGTGGGGGTGGTGGAATTGTTATCCACAAAATAGGAAAACACTGGCCTCATAACCTTATTTTTTTCAGCTCTAATTCAAAACAACCATCCTTTCACATTAAAGTTATTATTAACAAGATTACACAGGATATATCTCACAAAAAGTGCTCATATTTTAAATCCAAGTATTTTTTAAACCAAATTGTTGATATTTACTTAAACTATGATTTTGTTTTCAGAAGTTTGTGCACATATGCATCTCTACCAGGGTCAGCAACCTTTTCAGACTTGCGGGCTACATTCAACTTTTATTTTTAATAATCGGGCCACAAGTGTTTAATTAACAGAAAATAGTGAGTGAAAAAAATACATAAGTTATCAATTTTTATTATATCAATTTTAAAAAACACAGAAATATTTAAAGTACGAGATAAAGTACAGCATTCTCGTAATGACGTCTGATATTATATTCTTTCATAACAGCAACACTTTTATGACAGATAAGACAAAGGGGCTTACCCCTGTATCAATAAAGAAGTACTTGGTATTCCACTCATCATTAAACCTTTTTCCTTCATCTGCAATTTTACGTTTTCTTGAACTCATTTTTGAAATTTTTTTACAAATATATATCCTCTGAAAACAATAGTTGATGTTATTGAATTATATTAAAAGACAGACCAGGGAACATGACTGCAAAAGTGCGCCAAAATCTCGGTTGTCATCAGATGAAGTCGACTTTGTGATCCCCACTCATGATGACTCGCAGCAAGTTGCATGGGGATATCACGAAGTATAGGTATAAAATTATTTTTAATTTATTATTCATATTATAAAATGTATTATTTAAATAATTCAACATATGGGCCACATGCCATGTAAGTATTGTCAACCTTTTATGGGCCACCGAAAAT